>NC_031967.2:26647611-26977611 GCF_001858045.2 Oreochromis niloticus
TGATGCCCACAAATCTTGACCAGCAGTCACTTGCTCTGTTTTATTAACAGTCCATAAATGTCTGGGTACTATCGAGACCAGTTTCTGGACTTTTGGGAGAGGGATGTTGTCCCATTCCTGTTTACTATATGCTGTTTTCATTGATGCAATATTTGTTTTAGCATTGATTTACTGAGAAAAAGCTGAATAGGAGCATAAATGCTAAAACTGCTATATATCTTTCAGTGTTGATGGTACTTTTACAGATTTGTAAGCTGTCAATTCCATGCAATGCTATACCATCAAAGATGCAATCTTTTGAACTGAGCACTTAGTAATAGCAAGTTAGATGTTGCCTCTCCTTTTTAGTCTGGAGGACATTGTCACGATCCTGGGTCTTATGACCCAGTGTTTTGAGTTTTAGTTCATTTTGATGTTTATAGTATGTTTAAGCTCATTAGGTTTTCTATGTTCATTTTCTTATTAGTTCCCCCTTGTGTTTTCAACCCCTGTGAAGTCTCCCTTGCCCTTCATGTGCTTCATGTCTGTGAGTCTTATGTTGTCAAGTTTATGTAGTCGTGTCTGTGTTTCATTATGTTTCCTATTTTATTTTCTAAGAGGTTCTGTGTTTTGTTTTACTCTTTCCCTGTGGCGTTGTTATGTCCATGTTGTGTCTACTGTGCCTTTCTGTCCCATGTTTCAGGTCCCTATGGTCTGTCTCCCCAGTTGCTGTTAAGTTTGCATGTCTAGAGTGCAGTCAGTGTGTTTCCTCTTTTATTTTGAAGGTCCATGTCCTACATCAGTGTAGTCAGCTTTGCTTCCTTTGTCTCGTTAGTGTCAGCTGTTTCCCCATGTGTTTCCACTTCCCCCAATCACTCCTGTGTATTTAGTCCATGTGTCTTCAGTCATTCTTTGTCAGGTCGTCTGCTCATCCACATCACAATCTCAGGTATCCATGTCAGTTCACCATGTTTAAGGTTTTTCATGTTTAGTTTTAGTTCACCCAGTTTAGGTTATTGTTTAGTTTCACCAATGCCCTTTTGTTTGTACCTTTTTTGCTAGCCTCAATAAACGGCTTGTTTTTTGTTCTATCCACGCCACGTTCAGTTTTTGGTCTGCGTTTGAGTCCTCTTTTGCAAACACATACAGTCTGCCCCAGCCAGACTGTGACAGACATAGTGTCCATCCATGCAAAAAGAATTTCTAATTTGCTGACCACAGAGAAATTTTCCACTTTTCTTCAGTCTATTACAAATAAATTTTGGCTCATTTATATTGGACTGGAAGAGGTCCTGAGCCAATGCACTGGTTCCCATGACAGAACTGTGCCTGTTGTTAATCCAGCACCACCTAAATACCCTAAGATCATGGGTATGCAGTATGGCTTTATGAAATTTGCAAATCATTACATTTTGTTTTTATTTGCATTTTACACAGCATGCCAATATTGTCAGAGTTATGGTTGTATCACAGTATTACTCAGTGTGTTTGTTTTGTATGACCTTGAATCATATTTGACTTGTAGGTGATGGTTGATGACTGTAACATATCTGTTTGTTCCCCTCTCTTTATTGCATTAAATTTATATTTATTTATTTAGTTTAAGATCTTCCATCAGTCAAGCAACTAAGTACAAAAGTCAGTGGTACTGACTTTTAGGTGCCAATTAGGTGGGTTTTAAAACAACTTTGCAGTTTTCCAGATTTAACCAGGTACTTGCTTTATAGTGAAAGGAATGAATGAGCTAAAAGTCAGTATCTGATATAGAGTCTGGTGGCAATTGTGAGGTAAGTGTTTGTATGACATTTATGTACTTTAATTGATTAATTTTATTATTCAAAGCTTTCACGCTATTAAAAACAGAAAGTGGTTTCACTTTCTTGTGCTTGCAGATTTTCATTTTTAGCCACATGATGGTGCTCTCTGGTTTTCCTTTCAGTTAGTTGCTTAGGGTATTTGAGGACAGCAAAACTCAATCAGCCGCATCAGTGAGAGCATGCAAGAAGCATCACTTTATCAAGGTTCATTCTATTTAACAGTGTAATATGAGTGGTCAGTAATAGGTATTATAGGCAGGGGTGCACATAAGTGGTCCACAGGTGCGCATTCGCTGTCAAAATAAAAGACGCGCACCAGATAAGAAGTTGCAACATGCGTTTGCGTACATAAGATTTTCTGGAGGAGGACAGACATTTGTTTAGAACTCTTAAAGATGTCGAAGAAGCAAGATCCTCTAAGCAATTACTTTGGTGTTCCTCCACCTCCAAATAAATGTCAGAAGGAGTCCGAACCACAAAAGAAGCGCTTATTCTCGGAAAAGTGGTTGCAGGAGGTGAGCTGGCTTCAAACAAATGATGAACGCACAGAGATGTGGTGCAGAATATGCCGTGAAAATCCCACTCTAGTGGACAAAAACAGTGCCTTTTATATGTACACAAACGCGCGTTGCAACTTCTTATCTGGTGCGCGTCTTTTATTTTGACAGCGAATGCGCACCTGCGGATCACTTATGTGCACCCCTGATTATAAGTATTGTAATATGTATATTATTGTTTGGTTTGATGGAAATTTTACTGTAAAATAAATTACCATGAACTTTCAAATTTATCAGGGTTGTGTTTTAGAGTTTTCTTTCAAATTGTTTGTTAGGTAATGTCCATGAATGTGTCCTGTATTGGTTCTGTTTCTTTAATAACTGACTGTTCAGTCTCAGCGCTGTATCACTTTCAGTCCTCTGAGTGTCTTTAAACATGTCTGTCTTTTGTTCTGTGTCTTTAAATCTTGGCTGGTCAGCATGGCTTCACCAGGATTGCATAACTCCTTTTGAAATGTAACTAAACATGGTGCTGTGATGTCTCGGGGTTTCAACAAGTGTTTGCTTGAAAAGCCTGAATTGAGCACCCGAAGAGCTCAGGTGATTCTGCTGAATGATCAAAGACTATTTTTAAATGAATGTAAACTAGTTTGAAATTGAAGTCAGAAATAGAAAATTGTGTAAAAAGTTTGTGGTATGAGCAGAAAGAAATGGTGTTTTCTCTACATTTCCTCATATTTCAGAAAGTAATATCTCAAAAATGCCAAGCCAAAGCATACTGAACGTTTAACTATGTTCACAGTCTTAGTTTATATTGTCAATTTGTGGCGTTATTAGCTTTTGGTCACCCAGAAAGGTGTTTGAATTGCTTGTTTGTTAAGTTAAAATTGACTTGATTTCCAAAGTCAATTTGTCCTATGAGACAAATGGATTTGTTTATGATATTTCAGAGCTATTGAACAATCAGCAGTTTAGTGACATAGAAATAAAAAACAAAAATCTTAAACCTAAAGGTCATGTGGGTGAACATTGTTATGGAGTCAGTACAAATTTGTACTGGGCACAAAGTTCAAGTTAGAGTTGGTGAGATATGTGTGTGTTGATCTGTTAACCAAACATTTCCAACCATAAAACCACTGCTAACATCACAAACCCCAAAGACTCATAATGATATTAGTCTGCTGCGTCTTACCTACACATAGCTGTGTGACATTTTACACATAGAGCTGTACTTTGAATGTGAAGCATCATGACTTATGTTTAGTGGCTTGTCCCCTAATATTCATAACAGACAAAGTTGTAGCTAACCACAGATGATTGACAGAAACACCACACTAAGAGCTATTTATCTCTCTTCCTTCACATTCACACCTCATGAGAGCAGTGAAACCACAGTGGTGCTGACTGATGAGGACTCTTCCTTAGGTTGATGATGAAAAGTCCCTTCATGATGTTATTACTGGCACTTATAGTTAGGATTGTGATGCTATGGTCTGAAATCTAATTTCACATTATTCTTAAAAAGCTTTGTAATAACTATGTAATGCAGTGGTTCCCAAACTTTTTTTGCTAGGCCCACCTTTGTTTTACAAGAACCCCCTCCCCCACCCACACCTCCCCACTGTACAAACACATCTTCCAACCACACACACCCATATTTTGTTTTCAAACTCTACTGCAGTTTATTTCACACCCCAAACCTTTTGTAAACAATTAAACAAATAAAGAGTAAACGGCAATAAATTACAGGTTGCAATAAAATAATATACTACCTACCAAATAACAGAAAAACAAGCCATCTTTATATCTTTATGGTGTAATTATTTTATGCGTAATTGTTTTTGTTTTTGTTTTTTTGTTTTTTTTATTCAACACTGCTATCAATACATTTTTCAAAAAAGGCCTCGCCTCTCTGTGCAAAATGGGTTTAAAAACATAAACGACTGTGAGATACTGTTTGGCCGTGATTTGGACAGGGGGAACAAATTGTGGCAGGATCAGCCTGATATTATTTGTATCATACTGTATAAAGAGCTAATATCTCCAAAAAGGAGTAGTTAGCCATTATAAGAAGTGCTTGTGAACTAAAAATCAAGAATGTGGGATACTCTTTGTTTGTGATTTGGACAGCCCAGCGCGTGCTCTCAACGCAGGGGAAAAAAATTCTGTCAGGGAGACCTACCTTAGCATCACCATTGTGCAGGTGAAGCCAAAGGAAAGATATGCTTCATCATATTTTCCAGTCTTTGGTTTGGAAGCATATCTGGCGAGGCTTCATCTTCTGCTTTGCGTTTGTGTGGGAACCCCGTCAAAAATCTGTCCATTATGCTAGCAAGCACTTTGGGAACCACTGATGTAATGTTAAGAGCATAGGCTTTTACTAGTGCTGTCAGCGTTAATCTCTTTAAAATGATGTTGCACAGCACTAACGCGTTAAAGAGCTAACAGCGCTAATGCGTTGATGCCGTGCAGCCTCACGCACTGGGCGATCCACGCTAACTCGCTAACAGAAATTTGCCACATTAATGCAGTTATGGCATTAACGTCATTTTAACGAGATTAATGTTGACAGCACTAGTTTTTACACAAAGTAGTTTCTGCATTTGAAATTTGAATGTTGTCCATTTAGCTGTACATAGTCGGCTCAGTAAGTCAGCATGGTCATACATCCTCTTCTTCAGATGTAATGCAGACGAAACATTTATATAGTGTGTGTTACGCACTGGACAAAGTAGGACAAGTAGTATTGCTCTAGACCAAAACCATTTTCTTTAAAGACAGGATTGATCATGGACTGTTTTTCCAGGGGGAAAAATTGTCCACAGAATTGTCCATGCCTCTCACTGTTTTTAATATCTATCGGTGTCATTTCTTCGTGCATCTCAGTATTTACGTGCAGTATATACAGACAGAGTGGTGACTGTGGTGAAAGTGACTTTATTAACCACAAACATGTCAGCAGTAACAAGGGTTTGATGATCCCTTTTGCTTGACAAAGTTGTAACAATATTTAACGTTGGCAGACAAATAAGAATGTTTTTTAATGAACAGGATTTCCTACATATATATACATACAGTGCTAATCTTATTTTTATTTTAATTCAACAATATCATATCATTTCTGTTTTGAACAGGCTGCATAGCAATTATGTTTATCTTGATGATCTGTCGTTTACTTCCCCACCCAAGCCACAAAATCTAGTTAAGATGTGTGCTATTAAAAGCCTCATCATGCACGCAAGAACAGAACAAAAACAAGGAAATATGCATGCTTTCCTTTACATATTGTACAGCACTATGAGAAAGCAACACTTAGCAGCGGTGTTTAAATGTTTGACAATACACTGGACAAAGTTTCACTCTATTACTTTAGACCAAAACCATTTCCTTCAAAACAGGATTGATCATGGGCTGCTCTCTTCAGGGGAAGAAACGCTTCCACAGACTTGTTGTGCATCTTACTGTTCTTTGATATTTATCAGTGTCATTTCTTCATGCATCTCAGTATTTCTCAGTATATACAGACAGAGCGGTGACTGTGGTGGAAGCAACTTTATTCACCACAAACATGTCAGCTGCAGCCAGTGCTTGATGATCCCTCTTGCATGACAGATCAAAGCTGTCACTTTTATAAATGTTTAAGACAAGTTCAAACCAATAAACACCCTCAGCGGTTCATTATCTCAGTATATGTTCTCCTCTGTTCTGGACAGGCAGCGGTGAATAAAGTTTAGGACAGCACTCTCTTAATTGTGAAAAAACTGATGACAGGATGTGGTTATGTTCTTTCTGCTGAAATGTTATTATATAGAAATTCTCATCTCTGACCTCTACATCTAGCTCAGATACAGTTGCTCTTAGCAGTAAATACAGAGTTTGTAATGTAGGACTGGATATTGTTTGATGTAAATATGATTTTATAGTGATCCTCTTGAACATTTAGGCTACTTTCTGTAATTTATTAACAGTGTTTTTGAAAATCCTCTTAAATATATTTTATTTAACTGTGAACTTTAATGTCTTATAGTTGAATTCTTAATTGTACGGCCAGCTTATGATCACTTCTTCTGCTTCTATTTTGATTGAAACCTCCCCCACTCTCAGTTATTTTTTTTTTCTGCACTTAGTTGTGAAGACACAGTTTGACAGATAAGAAGAGGAAACAGACATAGTTCTCTCCCCAAAGCGATGGCTGGTGGACGACAGTATTGTAGCTTCATACACAGCGTTGTGCTGCTGCTCTGGGTCTGTCTCCATTGGAAGTGCATCTCTGCTTCCAGATGTTTGTGACATGTGTTGTATTTTTTTGCCACATGAACTCTGGTTCAAAGTTAGTACGTAGGTCAAAAGATCTTCTTCTATTGAGAAGTGTCACATGTGACATGTCTTCCTTGGAAGAGACTTGGAGTGTATTTTTCTTGTGTGTTTCCAAATGTGGTATTACTAAATGCAGCGGTGGCTTTAAAGCCATAACAATAACATGTAAATTTGAAGTAGCCACTACTAATGAGCAATTACCTTCACTTTTTTTCCCGTTATTTTTCTTTTGTTTTCCTGAAAGACAGCCTCTGACATTTTAGTTTTCATTCATGTGAAAATTACAAAATTATGAATTCATGTTTGTTCACAGAGAAACACCAACCTAAGAACTTTAATGGAGCTATATTGTATTATTATTTTTTGCTATGTTTAAATTTTTGTTGTTCCAAGTCAGTCATATCATAGATACTTATGTATGTGTAATCACTTATGTATGATGATGTTCTCATTCAGTAAAGAGATTTTGTACTGTCTGATTTGATAGATTTTACTTTTAAAATTGTACTTTGACAATAAAGTTTTAGGCCATTTGCATGTATTTGTCTCACCCACTCGCTGACATGCTGAAAAGCTATCTTTCATGAAGATTATACTCAGTTGCTTGTCTGTATGTTTTTCAGATGTGGAGGCTTCCAGTGGAAAACGTGTCATTCATAAAGAAGTTGGTGATACTGTAGAGCTTTCATCAGGCTTACCAACTGAAGGTGTGACAGTGGCTATGTGGAAATATGGAAAAATAAGTGTTGCAGACAAAGATGTGGGTGTTTTTGAAAAATCTCCATTTAAGGACAGATCAGAGCTGAACCCTGGAGACTTTACTTTAACAGTGAGAAAACTGACTCTTCAAGATTCTGGTGATTTCATTTTTGTCTCAGAGGTGAATGAGAAGCAAAGGCCTTCAGTCATCATCAATCAGTTCATGGTAAGACACTTTTTTTGCTTGTTTGTTTTAATTAAAAAGGCATCCTAATAAGTTAATAAAAAAGACTAAAAAGTTAGCTTATGGGGGTTGGCTTTGTTTCCTTTTAATTTATACTTTGATAGATTTGCCTGTGATTTCTGTGCATTCCTGGCCAGCATAATGTGTTAAGGTCAATAATGACTGTGTGTACTACCAGTTACACAGTTTATTTTATATTTCAACCTTGACACTTGAAGAACGGTTTGAAATAGTTGAGAAACCTCCATTTTTTTGTACACCGTTGTTTCGTCTCTCCATGATTTTCTGTTTAAAGATTAATAACACTGCTAACCTCTTTAGATAAAATCTATGAGAATCAGAATCAGATTAAGCATAATTAATCTAATTTGCATTCTTGCTTAAATGGCAGACCCTGCACTGTAAAAAAAAATGTTGTAGAATTTACGGTGAATTACTGGCAGCTGTGGTTGCCAGAATTTCACCGTGAAAAATATAGTGATAATGCAGAATAAATAACGGTATACTACTTTGGTAACCATAAATTTCACAGTAAATGATAAATATTTTTTTACAGTAAATGACTATGAATTTAAAAATAAATTGTAAAATTGTTTATGGGTAATTCATGTGAAAACAACAGACATTCCGTTAACCTGATTACAGTCTTACTTCGTTACATATAGTGAAACTGTATAAAATAATACGGTATCATAGTGAAAAGTTGAATATTACGGAAAAATTACTGGCAGCTGTGGTTGCCAGAATTTCACCGTGGAAAATATAGTGATAATGCAGAATACATAACGGTATACTTTGTTGAGAAATGTAAAATTCACAGTGAACTTTGGTTTTTGCACAATAATTACATTGAAATAAAAAACTAATATAATGTAAACCTGTTAAAATACAATTTTAATAAGTTTGATTACCGTCTCCTATTGACAAAGCACAGAAGAGCTGTATAATACAAAACATGGTTTTTTATTCAAAAGTTCATATTTACAGTAAATTATTGGCAGCTGTTTTAGCCAGAATGTCGTCTAAAAAGATTAAGGTCCAACAAATGAGGCAATAAACATAATAGGGCTGACTGGCATAAAATTTACATTCTATGACATTTTGTTATAATTTCCTAGAAACATTAATTAAAAACCAGTAGAGACAATTAATTAATTAAATTAAACAGTTAATATTAAATAATCAAATTAATGACTAAAAAGGCACTCATCTAATTAATATCAAACTTAATACAACCAAAAACAAATAAGGACATAATAAACAGTCAAATAAAATTTAAAACACTTGCAGTGGTTGACAAACTTTCTTTTTATCCAGACCTGATAGTAGAGGGCTTTCAAAACAGTCTCTGATGGTGTCTGAGGAACTGGAACAGGTTTTGGATCCAATGTGTTTGAGGACTTGCATGTTGTTCTTCAGATGCTCGGTGTAGATTAGCGTTCTTTCCTTGCAGTCTGAAAGCAAATACAAAGCACAATAAAGCAAACTGCCCATTTCAAAAGCAAATATACAATCTTACATCTAATAGAGCTGACACAATTAATCATATAATGATTTACAATTGTGATGCATTGCAATGCGGACATAAAGCATTCTTAATCCATTCAGAAGAAACTAATCGATTATTAAATACAGTCCCGATCAAAAGATTAAGACCACTTGAAAAATGGCAAAAAATCATGTTTTGCATGGTTGGATCTTAACAAGGTTCCAACAACATGCAACAAGCAGAAATGGGAGTGAGACAAAACATTTAACTTACATTTAACAAACTGGACAGGCTGTTTTTTTACAGCAGCCTAATCTGTGCAAATATGTGGATTCATTGTCATTTTCTGTCAGGTAGTCGCACTGTCATGACGTTCTGATAGCAAAAGCAAAAAAACGTTCCTTTTTGAACGTGGTCGAACTGCATAAGCACGGTCTCTCACAGCGTGCCATCGCTGCTGAGGTGGGACGCAGTAAAACAGTCATTTGGAATTTCTTAAATGATCCTGGGGGTTATGGAACAAAAAAGTCAAGTGGAAGACCCAAAAAAATCCTCAACCCAAATTAAGGCCATTAGTGGTGCCGACTGCAGCAAACAGCATCTGAGACTGAAGGGCTTCAAAAACAAATTCTCTGATGAGAAAAAAATGTAAACTTGATGGTCCTGATGGTTTCCAACGTTACTGGCATGACAAGCAGATCCCACCTGAGATGTTGTTTACGCGCCACAGTGGAGGGGGCGCCATAATGGTCTGGGGTGCTTTTTCCTTCAGTGGAGCTTCAGGAGGTGCAGGGGTGTCAAACGGCTGCTGGTTATTTCCAGATGATGCAGAAAGCATCCCTCATGACTGAGGGCCCTTGTCGTGTGGTAATGACTGGGTTTTTCAATAGAACAATGCTACAGTACACAATCCCCGTAGGACAAGGGACTTCTTCCAGGAGAATAACATCACTCTTTTGGACCATCCTGCGTCTTTCCCTGATCTAAATCCAACTGAGAATGGACAACAGTTCCAGACAGTAGACACCCTTCGTGTGGCCGTCTTCACCACTTGGAGAAATGTTCCCACTCACCTCATGGAAACGCTTGCATGAAGGGATCAACAAGAACAGCGGACCTATTCATTACTGAGTTCAAGTTTGGAACTTTGATTTCTGTTTTGGGGGTTTACCCATGTTTTTTGGAGGTGTGGTCCTAAACTTTTGATCAGCTGTAAAACAGCCTGTTTCAGTTTAAGCGTTGTTTTTAATAAATTGCATGCTCAAAAAAATGTTTTGCCTCACTCCCATTTCTTCTTGTTGCATGTTGAAGCTCTACTTGGAACCTTGTTAAGATCCAACCATGCAAAATATGATTTTTTGCCATTTTTCAAATGGTCTAAAACTTTTGATCAGGACTGTACAACCTAAAAATAACAGCAATTTGTTTTCTTCAGCCACATACATCACAGTCGACCAACAAGTGCAGGCTGTGTTCAGACAAGTTTTGAGCAATAAAAAAAGTAGCTTATATGTAACCTCCTTTATTTGTTGATGAAAACAAACAAACTGAAATTAAGTTATCATGATCCATTGGGATATTGAATTGTATCGTTGACATGAAAATTGCAATTGAATTGAAATGCAAGTAGGGCTGGGTACCAAAACACGATACCCTTTTTAGTACTGACTGAAAACATTCAGTAGGTATTGATACTAAAAGAAATAATATTTTTTGGCACAAAATTCCTGTACTTTTCTAATTAAATCTCTGTTACTGAGCCTCACAGGTCCTTTTCTTCTGCTGCTGCGCATCACATGCCAGCAGTGGCTTCGCACACGCACGATTCATTTGCAGTCTGGATGCAGTGGGGTAAAAATCATCTGCTCCATCTTCCATTCCACCACGTCATCAATTATGAGATGCAACAGCCTTAAAAAGTTCCAGTTTTGTATTAACTGTCCTGAGAGTTTGTTTGAGGACTGATCTCACACGGTTTTGAAGAGGTATCAGAGTCAGAGTATTTAAACTGTTTAATGCTCCGATTCAGAATGGAGTGGGTGAACCATTCTTTTTTTTTCACAAATAATTTAAGAAACAGCGCAACATCATATGACAAAATGCCCTAAAAATGTTGTGTCCTAATCAAAATGGCAAACCTGGCTGACAGATGGGAAAATATTTTAAACAGTTGAACCGATTTTATGTGATACACAGCGCTCAGCAATCTGTCAAAAAATGTTTTAGTTCGACTTTGGTAAGCTACGGAGCTGCACCGCTTGATGGATTGTCGGAGCATTACGGCTACCGAGGAGCCTCGCGGAGTGATACCCATCAACGTAATATTACCGTATTGTGTGTGTATAAGGACCATAAATGGCACCTGTTCAGACACATGGTTACGAAGCGGATTTCAAACTCCAGGCTGTCAGTCACGCAGTAGAAGTTGGGAACAGAGCAGCTGTGAAATCTGTCTATGTTATTATGCTCAGCGTCTGTTAGTTTACATTTTGACTGCACAATTTGCTCTTTGTTATGCACAAAACAACATAGTTTTCTTTTATTTATAGAGCATCATTATTTAATAAATGCTCATAATTCATGTACATCTATGCTGTATGTTAATAAAAGTGCCTGTGTGACATCTGTGACACAGCTTTGACTTTTTGTTCTTACTTTATGGCTTTAAAAAAATATCGAGATATATATCTTATATCGCCATCCAGCTAAAAAATATCGAGATATGAATTTTGGGTCATATCGCCCAGCTCTACTTCAAAGGCATCTAGGTATAGCAGTAGTTTGAAACATAATGGATTTTGGTTAAAAAAAAAAAAAAAAAGTACTACTTTTGAATATCTTACCATCACTAATGTCACACAGTACATCTGATGAAGACTCAGCTGATTGCTCACCTGTTACACATCTCTGCCACAAATCAGAGTCTAACAAATATTTCAAAGTCTCTCTTAGAGGTACATAGTATGCAAACTGATCTTTTCTATTCTCACTTTGTCCTGAAAAATTTAGCTTGGGCTCCACATAGTTCAACATGTGTATGAAGAACTGTGTTCTGGAGTATGTTGTCCTCACTGGCCCTTTATGACATGGAGAAAACAGCCTGGATCCCTTGACTGCCTTACAAAGCTTGGAAATACCCTCATCAGATAATGTTGTTTCAGTTTTAAGAAGTGTAGTGAGCTTATTCAGAGTATATGACTGACCCAACTCATGTATTTTTAAAAATTTTCTCTACAATGGTCAGGATGGCAGAAGCAGGTCGCAATGAAATACATAACCCTAAATAAATCAAAAAGGAACATTGTCTTTAGCTGCTCCTGGTAAATTAAACTGGCTTTTGTTTCAAAGTAAAGCTAGCTAAAATCTTCAACCTGCTGCATTAGCATGAACTTTCCAAAAACTAAACAGGACTGAAGGCAAAGCCTGTAACAGAGGAACGCTTTCAACGCAACAACAAAACTGACTAAGCGAACTATGGTTACAGCTGATATACGTTTAATGTCTAATGATATACTTAGATTGAAATAGAAGGTTGTTGGTTCAGTGCAGGGTGCTGCTGGCACTCCCTTGCTGAGCGGAGTCAGTCTGGACCGTTAGAAGTGGCGCTATTTTCTTCTTCGTTGGTTTGGCGGACTACACACCACCAAGGAGTATTGGTGCCCTCTGCTGTTGCAGTACCTCACAGTCAGACAGCTATTTCTGACAACATAATACCCTTCCATACCTCGTCTAAGATTTTTATATATATATATATATATATATAGAGGTAACGACACGTGATGCAATGTCTACAAAAGTGCATATAAATGAGACATTTTAAAGAAACTGTTTGTTACAGCTTTTATAATACATTCTTTGACTGCTCTTGACCTTGCAAGCTACACCAAGTATTTTATTAACATTATTACATTATTTTTTTTGGTATTTCATTTTTATCAATTAATTTTAATTTCAGCAGGTGGTATCACACTCAAAGAAGACTGAACAGTGGTAAATCCATGATTTATATCTCCTGTTCCACCACATCCCAAAGGTGCCCTTGGTTTGGGATCTGGTGAATGTGGAGGTTGATGGAGTTCAGTGAAGTCCAAAAAAAAAAGTTTTATTGATTATAAAATACACTATATCAGATTCATATCAGTATCGGCAGATATCCAAATAAATGATAAAGGTATTAATGCAAATATCTAATCATCCAAACATGAATCCGCATTTTAAAGCATTTAGGCACGTGGACATGGTCAAGACCTCCTGCTGTTCAAACTGAGCATCAGGAAAAAAGGCCAGTGAAAGTAGCTTGGTTATTGGTGCCAGACAGGCCGGACTGTGTATTTCAGACATTTCCCACACAACCATGTACTCCAGTGGCCTCCACAGTCACCTGATCTCAATCCAGTAGATTACTTTGGGATGTGGTTGAAGGAGAAATTTGGATGAGCAGCTGACAAATCTACATCAACTGTGTGATGCTGTCATATTAATATAAAGCAAAATGTCTGAAACATGGGAAAAGAACCTTGCTGATTCTATGCAATTCTAGATCACTCTTCTAAATACTATCCGGTATTGTATCAATGTTTTTTTCAAACTTTTTTCATACATATTGAAAGAGCAAATTCAATAACACCCTGGCAGAGGTTTACATATAACAAATACAAATACAAACTTGTGTCACAGCTGCAGTCTTCCCTCTAGATTTTCATCAACATCACTCCTATAAAAAAAATAAATATGCCATGCTGTGTCATCAGATTGTCAATTGGTCTCATTTATAATGCTGCCACATTTAACATTCAAGAGTTAAACAATGTGGCAAATATTCTGCAAGGCTGTTGATTTTCCTGGAGAGTTATTTTATTATTTTCCATCATATACACTGAGACAAAGTTTTCCTTGTTTTCTTAACTTTTATCGTGTTTGTATATTAGTTTAATTGTTTTCCTAATTCACAGATATTGAAGCCAAAACTACTCACAGAAAGTAAACAGCAGAAGCATGACAGCAGGACGTAGAAGATAATGAATCACAGCGATCTGTTTCTCTAAAAGAGTCACGGACAGCAGGAAAAGAAGGAAAGTGGCGAAATTTAGCCATGTTAGACAGTGATTCAATCATCATCGGAAAACTGTTATTTTTTTTTGTTTGTTTCGTTTTTAATAAAAAAAAAAAACAATCTTGGATTTTCTAACATGCAATGTGTAAACACTTTTCAGATCTGTATTTGAAAAAACAAATAGTGTAAAATAATGAGTTCTTGTTATTAGTCCAGTAGCACTTTCTTTAATAAATACATTAACTGATTAATCACAGCACAGAGGATGCTGTTTTATTGAGTTTTATTTCAAGTTTTCTGAAGCCAGTTACAACAGAACTGGAGCTGAATTGCAGTGTTTCTACACTTTTCCTTGAGACTTGATAATTCATTGACACTGATGCTATTTAATCACGTTATCTGGGAATGTAAAATGAACCAGGAGACACCCACAAGAAGATAAACGATTGAAATTCATTCAGCCATACAGATTACATGATGCCAAACTTTGCAGAAACAAAGTTTAAGTACTCATGTATTTAGTTTTGCAGTAATAATAACCATGCATAAACCTTCAGCTAAACTGATACCAAGAGAAAGGAAATGTGTGCAGGGTTTTGTTCAGAAACATTTTGAAACCATCACTTGAATCCAAGATGGCTGTTAGGAAACAATTACTAACTTGAACTGGTTCAGAAGAAAAATGTGGTCATTTTTACAAATGAATAAAAGAAGCAGAAATACCTGTCATAGCAAATGTAGTTGCTTTTTCCCAGAAAGAGACAAAAACAAAACATGATTACCATGAAATGTGTTCAACCATAAGAAAACCCAGAATTATACTGACATGAGAAAGACAGTCAACCACCAGGGGGCAAAGTGGGCTCTGCTGGACACGCTTCAGCCTCTAGAAAAGTTGAAAAAGAATGAACAAATAAAATTACAATTAAATAAATGAATAAAGATAAGAAGATAAAATGAAACAATCACAGTTTGTTACTTTATTCTGCATCCTGCATTGGGTCCTCACCCCACATTTTACATATAATCCACATTATAACTCTCAGCTTGCATTTTTCATCCATCCCTCTAACCTTCAGGTAGACTCCTGCCTCTGTGGATATGCTGCTTAGGGCCTGTTCTTTCTGTGCCTCAGTTATATTTTTGTTGTTGTTGTCAACCACTTCCTCTATCTGTTGGCGATGCATGCTATGGACAGTCGTCTCTTTTTCCTCCTGATCACCAATTTTCTTCTGCTACCTACATGGTGTGTCTGTGTTATTGTTGGTAGAGTAAAAAAAAGTACAATATGAGAGGATCATTAAAAATTATTAATAATAAAAATGTAGCCCCAGGAAGCTTACTTACTGGTTTGTATAATCTTTTTGTAATTTGTTGGCTTTATCTAGGGTTTAAGTTAGCGTGACCAGTGTTGGGAAGGTTACTTTTAAAATGTATTCCACTACAGAATACTGAATACATGCCCCAAAATGTATTCTGTAACGTATTCCGTTACGTTACTCAATGAGAGTAACGTATTCTGAATACTTTGGAATACTTAATATATTATCATGCTGTTTACAACTACATGAATGTCCTATTGCTGTGATTTATTACTGTTACTGAAGGTCCGCGGCTCCGAAACGTAGTAAAGGGACCTCTGGCTAATACGGTGGGTTCCGTGTCGGGCTGGTAGCCGAAAACTAGCTTTACTTTGTTGTCTGGGTCAACTTTGCTTGCGGGAGACAGAGAGAGGCGTTGAAAGGCTGCTCCAACGGAACTTATTTTTTCCGGAGGAAAACACGAACACAGTGTACAGTTGAGTCTTAATAGCTTACTTACAAATGGGCTCGTCAGGCACTCTTCTTGGCTGCTGTGGTTATTATTATATTTACATGCTTCCAGCTCCCGTTTTTGCTCCGTGACAGCTCGGACTTTTCCTTTCTCTCCCTCCCTCGCTCACAGACACATAACGGGTACGGTAGTCCATTCTCCCTGCAGCACGGACTACACTGCCCATCAGGCTACATGCTTTAGAGCTATGCCTGTAGCATTCTGCCTTTTAGCTTAGCACAACAACAACAACAAAAAAGCGCTCTCTCACCCAGGAAACACGCAGAGAGAGAGCGCGTCACCCTGTAACCATGGCAACCGTAACGCTGCCGCCTGACCGTAGCTGTCAAACAAACCCAAACAGTCCTGACCCGCGGCAATATGAAACAGGGAAGTACCGCCGTGTATTCCATTTATTTCAACAAAGTAACTGTATTCTGAATACCACCTTTTTAAACGGTAACTGTAACGGAATACAGTTACTCATATTTTGTATTCTGAATACGTAACGGCGGTACATGTATTCCGTTACTCCCCAACACTGAGCGTGACACAGACCTAACAATATCCAGTCCCGGTAGAAATAATAGCATATCTTTTGCACAGAGGAGTTCCTGAATTTTGAATTTGAGTTTTGGTCATTTAGCTGCAGATAGTCAGATCAGCAGGTCAGCACATCATCTTTAAAAGGTGTCATTTGTCTGTTTTGAGCAGGCTTGTGTGTAGTTTACTTCCTCCTGTGTTAAGTCCCCACACGAACCACAACCTACACTATTAAAAGCCTCATCATGCAAGCACAGACAGAGACTGCAGAAAACAAGAAAACATGCATATTTTCTTGTTATATTCCATGCATAATCATGCCCTTTTTTCAGGGGAAAGGATATTCACACAGATTTGCCCATACAAGTCATTTTTATTCCTCTTATCTTATCCCTCCTCATCCACTTTTGCAGACTGTGATTCTCAGTATGTACAGTATATATAAACAGGGTGCTGTGAGGTTGGATATTCAGCAGTCACTGGTGCTTAATGCTTCCTGCTGAGTTGTTAATAGATAGTGACTCTAAACTCTGATGTTACTTTCACATGTAGCTCAGATACAGAAAAGTACAGAGGTTGTAATGTTAATGTAAAGTAGGAATAACCTTTAATAACTAGGGCCCTGGATGGCCATTGTTTGATGCAAGTAGCATTTTGTGGTTGTCTTGAACATTTAGGCAACTCTCTGTGACGTAATATATTTGTTACAGTAAAATAAAGTAAATGCTGCGATACAGTATTATATGTAACATTGAGATTTAATACATTCTTGTTGCCTATTTTAATCTTGTATTTCATTCCAGGTTATGACTGATTTTTCTGTTTCTGTGTTAATAGAAACTTCCCCCACTCAACACGGTCTCAGTTTTTTTTTCTGTGCTAACATGTGAAAGCACAGTTTGACAGATGAGAAAAGGAAACAGACGTCGTTCCTCTTCCCACAGAGATGGTTGGTGGACGACTTTGTTATCGTAGCTACTTCATTCACAGCATTGTGCTGCTGCTCTGGGTCTGTCTCCATTGTAAGTACACCTGTGCTTTTCAGATCTCTGTGAAATGTGTTGTATTTTTTGCCTCATTAACTCTGATACATGGTTAGAGTATAGTGCCTAGAGATCAAAAGTACTTCTCCTCTTGGGAAGTAGATAAGAAGTGCTGTGTCTTCCCGGGAAGAGGCTTGTAGTGTATTTTGCTTGTTGAGTTTCCAAATGCAATATTATTAAATGCAGCAGTGGCTTTAAAGTATAACATGTGAATTTTTGAAATTTAATTAAAGGAACTTAAGGACTGATCACTCCTTCTTCTGCTGTTACTTCCTGATTTTTTTTTTCTTTGTAAGTGTTGGTTGTATGATACACTTTTTACATACTTAAAGGCTTATAGTGCTTCTCATACAGTACAATTCTATGCAGTAATTGTTTTGACAGGAATGGACGTGTTTTTGCACACGTAGATGTGTGGATCCAAGTGTTGCTTTTCTTCTGTTTAGAGTAGATATAAAGGAATATTTTTAAAAAGAAAAGAAAAGAAAGAAAATACAACATGTATTCACTAGAAAGGACAAAGTAACTGATTGTAGTGCTATCAAAAAAGCTGTGAGTCAGACATGACACTAGCGACAGAAGCATTTCCTGAGAACTCTCCACTGTAGTAGCTGCACTGGCCAGAAGTGATGAGCTCACAGCACAGAGGACAGCTGCAGGCTTTGCCCATGAATTCTGTGGTTCCACCATTTTTTTTTTTCAAAAATCTATAGCTTTGGCCATCACAAAGACTATTGTTGTGTTAAAGTATATATTGTTATAAGTATCTGCTATTAATGAACAATTGAGTTTAACAGACACATGTTTTTCTAATCCCTTCCTGAAAGTTTAATTTCCATAACTTCAGTTTGTTTATTTTCTGGGGGGGGTTTTTTATGTTTTTTTATTCATTTGTTGTGCTATTTATCCCAAAATTACAAGATTATTAGTTATTTGTCCATGTAGAAGTAGCAACATAAAAAATCATTAGTAGAGCCATATTGTGCAATATTTTTTGCTATATTTAAATTGTAGTTATGCCAGGTCATTTATATCATAAATGTTACTTGACATAAGTTGTTGCTTTCATTCTATAAGTATACTTTTTTTTTTCTTTCTTTAATTGTGTGTTGTTTTGTTTTTGCATTAAGAATCACACTTTCCATACTCTAACTGGAGGATAAGGTTATGCAGTTTGGCCACTTTCTTCTCACGCACTCACTTATAACTTGAACTGTGGCCTTTCACAAAAATATGTATACATATATTTGCAGATGTGGAGGCATCCAGTGGAAAACATGTCATTCATAAAAAAGTTGGCGATACTGTGGAGCTTTCGTCAGGCTTACCAACTGAAGGTGTGACTGCAGCAACATGGAGATATGGAGGAATAACAGTTGCAGAGAAAGATGAGGGTGTTTCTAAAAACTCTCCATTTAAGGACAGATCAGAGCTGAACCCTGAAGACTTTACTTTAACAGTGAGAAAACTGACTCTTCAAGATTCTGGTGATTTCACTTTTGTCTCAGAGGTGAATGACAAGCAAAGGCCTTCAGTCACCATCACTCTGCAAGTTCATGGTAAGACATGTTTCTTTTTTATTAAACAAGCATTTTGATAACTTTTTGATAAATTTGTGAGGGATTAATACATGATTCCCTATTAGCATATGCAGCTGACTCTTCAAACTTACTTTTGTTTATATTCTTTCTTTTCTTTCTTTTCTGTGTATTCTCAGCCACCATTGTATGATATTGTTAAATATTGATTGTGTGTTAAGTGTTATTTAAACAGCTTTATTTTATATTTTGACCTTTGTGTCCTTATTGATACTGATCCCAGTAAATCTGTGTGAAATCTAATGTGACATTTGATGATTCTTTTACTTAAAAAATAATAATGACAGTAAAAACATGTTGAGATAAAAGCTCATTTATATATTTGATGCAATAGGAAATCCTGTGGATTATAGCTTCAATATTTTTTTTTATCACCAATTACATAACGATCAGAAAGTCAATTTCTTTATACTTTTAAATCCCACCTTTTCCAGAACTGCATACCCTTCAGTATAACTTGGTGTTAGTCTATTGTTACCTTGATTATTTTTATAGTTGCGATTTTATTTGTATACTGTGAAATGCACTTCACACACACACACACAGTTCTTTATAGCGAGATGCCACGTTTATTTTTAGTTTTTGTTTGTTGTGACAGTCCACAGTCTGGACAGCTCCGGTCTCAGCTGTTCCCAGCCTCCTCTCCCGTCTCACTAAAAAAGGGAAAAAAACGTCATCAGACCAAACGCCACCAGCTGTGTTCTCACCTGCCTCTCCAACACCGCCCTGTTGAGCTCACTGCACCACTCCTTCCCTGCAGCCGAGCCCGGGACCACACCTCCGCCACATATACTTTTGTTTTAATTTTGCTGTACTAATGTAAGGTGACTGTGAAGTTGGACCCTTTACGCACGTACAAGACACTGACATTGTGACTTCGTTATTAAACATTCTTTTACTGTGGTTTGTAATGGGACACAGACACTCCCGCTCCGCTGTCACGTCCGCTCTCTTCCTCCTCCAACTGTCACTGTGAACATATAAAGAGTCACAATCACATTCACATCCCAGCACACCTGTTCACCCTGCCTCTGCGCCGCCCGGGGGCTCGCTGTGCCACCCTTCCTCTGCAGCCGGCCAGAGACCACATCCATGGCACACAGACCTTGAGGGGTCTTTAATGGCGCTTATAAATAAAATGTATTATTATTATTATTATTATTATTATCTTCTTTTCTCTTTTTTTGATGATTTTAATAATAACATGATATCCTTTTGTCTTTTTTTTAGATTTTATTATTTATATCTTAGTTTGTTTTTCAGCTTTTTAAAAAAATTTAAACTGACACAGTAGTGAAAAATACTTCTCTGAATTTAATGAAGTTTATTGTTCTTGATTGGCCTAATTTTATACAGTGTATTTCCGGAACTCCGAACAAACATATACTTTAATCTGTGATTCAAATGGTGACCTGACGCAGACTCTCTCTCTCCTTCTGTTTTCTCATTAGAGCCCATAACTAAACAGCCTGTCATAAAAATCAGTTCTACCTGGATTTCCTCAAGTGAATCATGTAAAGTTCTGCTGGAGTGCAGCACAACTGGTGACGTCAGCTACAAGTGGACTGTAGGAAAACAAACACTAACTGGTCCCAGGCAACAATACATCATCAGGGAGCAGGATGGAGAGACCAATGTCACCTGCACAGTTTCCAATTATGTCAGTGAGAAGTCTGCATTTCAAACAGTGAAGTGCAGCAAAGATCATTCACACAGAAAAGAAACAGGTATGTGGAGAGTGACCGAGGTTGTGAATACAATGTAGCTGCTCTGTTTATATAATTATTTATTACTGTTTGTGATTTCAGAGTGCAGCTCTTCTTCTTCTCTTCTCATGTTCATTGCTGGACTGTTTACTGGAGTATTGATCACTGTACTGTTCCTCTTTCTGCTTTACTGCATAAAGTCAAAGGGTAAGATCTTTTGCTGCTACTATTAAAAATGTTCTCCTATTCTCCAAATCTCATAATACTTTCTGTTTTTTTTTTTTTTTTTTACAGGTCTGTGTCACAAAAGGTCAGTATCATGGTCTTGGGTCTGGGGACTCAGCGTTTGTGTTTCCTGGTTTTCATGTTCCTTGATTTTGTGTTTTTCATGGTTTAGTATTTGTAATTCTAGCTCTCTACGTTATCTTTAGGATTTTATGATTTCTAGTCTTTAGGTTTTGCTGCTGTGCCTCTCCTGTGTACCATGTGTCACATCGAGTCAGATATTTTCTCATGCCTGTGTTTCCTCCTGTTTTCCATCCCCTCCTTATCTGTGTGTATTTACTCCTATGTTCTCCTCTTTCTGCTTACCTCCCTCATGTTTCCCAAGTCCCAGGTTTTTTCAGGTCTCAAGTTCCTTGTTCCCAGTTCCATGTTTCGTGTTTCAGGTTTTTGTATTGTTTTTCAATGCACCTCATGTCTTTATGTTTAACTTTCCACAGTTTAGGTTTTTGTTAGTTTATTGCATTCTCCCGTCAGCTTTTCCTTGCTTTCTCTTAACATTCCTCTCCATCTATATTTTTTGCATTTGGGTCCACACTCTCTCCACTCCACACCATCTGCCACAGCAGACATGACAGTTAGTGAAACTCATCAACAGCAGTGATATAGAAAATATTTTATTATACTAATAATAAAATATTTTACTTATTTCAGGCTCACACAGCCTGAAACAATCAACCAGGAAGAAAATCAACAGCATGTATACTCGGCTCTTTCCCACGGTCAGGTCTAACACCGTTTATATGCTTTCATCAGTCATATTATACTGTTCAGGAATGATTAAATGTTAGATCATTTGGAGATGTTAATTATTGTGACTTTGACTCAACTGTTACGAACTTGCAGGTGATCGTTGTGTTTATGAGACAGTTAGAGGATCTGCAGATGCTGGACCAGGTACAGTATGACAATGATGAGCCATCAAAGTAACAAATGGAAACTCTTGGATTTCAAGAATTTCAGTTGTGACATTCTTAAACTATTCTTACTGTGTTTCAGGTGGATCACAAATACAGTGCATCAAATCAGACTAGACGAGCTGCAGTTCTGCATGTCTGTGGTATTTTTTTGATGTCTTAAGTTAAATGTGATTATTATGTCAAACCCTATTTTCTTTTTAAAAAAAAGGATGATTTAAGTGTATAATTACAAACAGCTCGTTGCTACATTGAAGATTTAACACCGTTTTCAATGTATGAAATAGTATGAAAGCCTGTGTCTGTTTGACCTGGTTTGGATTTTCTTTTGAATCTTCGAGAGGAAACGCTTCTCTCACATCTGTCTGCTCATTTAGTTCAAATCCACTGTCAACAAAACTAGTTAAA
Organism: Oreochromis niloticus; assembly: GCF_001858045.2. Lineage (NCBI taxonomy): Eukaryota > Metazoa > Chordata > Actinopteri > Cichliformes > Cichlidae > Oreochromis > Oreochromis niloticus. The sequence continues at coordinate 26,670,016 of NC_031967.2, forward strand.
ACTAGATGTTTTAAAGGTTCATTATTTAATTGAAGTGACTAAAAGTATTTTTTTCACGTTATACTTATTCAAATTTTTAATTATGCTATGGTAGGCTCAATTTTTTGATTAGTGAGCTTGTTGCAAACTATGCAGATCATGTGCTTTGGTTAAAGAGAATCTTCTAAAGTAGGTTTCCATAGTTCACACAAATTAGACTTTTATTAAGCCGTGAAAACAAACTATTTAGCTCCCCAGTGTGATATAAACAGAAAGCTCCTTCCATGTGTCAAGTCATTATATTTTCAACTTTTCACACATATCCTTATAAGTCCCAGTAATTAATTTGTGTCCTCTATTGGGGATAGCAGTCTGCATCCACTACATCAAGCACCATTTATGCGATCTATGACTCCTGCTGTGCTGTCAAGGGGACATCCTGGGCTCTCTATTGATGCCACATTTGTGGGGGCGGGGCTAACAGAGCACAAGTCTATCGAAATTGCAAACATTTTTCCTCTTCAAAATCAAAACTTGATGACACCGACCGTCCGTAATAAGAATTGTTTAATGTAGGGCTCTGAAGTGTTTTGTCATTATGATATCTAGAAGGGGAAATAAGAACATCTTGAGATGACTACACACACACACACACACACACACACACACACACACACACACACACACACAGAGCAGCTACGATTTTAATGGTTCTTCTTTTATCTTGTGATTTGTAGTTAATAATATACAGCTGCTAAAAGTGCATTAAACTGTACATTTCCCGTCTTTATCAATTCAGTTTTAACTTTAAAATTAAATTGAAATTGTTTTTTAGCATGAAACATGAAAGCAGGATAATGCTGTTCAAAACCATCAAACAGAAAATAGGCAACCATGTTTTAGAAATAAATCAGCTAACTAAAAAAGAGTGAACTGGACATCTGAAGCTGGCAGTAAACTAAAAACAATCTGGAAGTGAAACATTGTTCAGCATTTTTTTGGCCACCACATCGTTCAGAAACCTAAGATCTGAATTTACTGGTTTCTGGTTTTAGCCAATTCAACAAGTTAAGACAGATTATTTGAGATTAGGCAGTCCATTAAAGTAACAAACAATCGGGATGTCTCTGATAAGAAGGGAAAGAATAAAGCTGTCTGGAAAGTGACAACACTCCCAACATGTAACAAGGCTGAGAGAAAGATTCCCTTCACAGGTCAGTGTCCTGTAGAGAAACCAAATCCCAGCTTCAGGGCCCTATTCTCAGGGTCCTCACGAGCTGGTATGTCCTCCATCTGAACTTTTGCCTTCTTGTTCTAATATCTGAGCCTCCTCCACCTCATCTCCAGACAGCTCCAAGTATGACTCCACTTCCACAATTACTCTGAGTAAAATCCTTTCTCCCTCACTCAAGCATCATATCATTCTGTGATCAAACAAGCCCAATGTTTACTTCAAAAGACAGGAATATTGGGATGTCATAAAAAATACTTGCTCATTAATAATCTGCTTAGCAGGATTGTAATTTATGTACTTTATACTAAATGCCTATATCATGTTTATAGAAAAAGCTTTGCAAGTTATTTATGAGCAATACATGTATTATCTGATCTCTGCTTTTGTCTAAGTTGGAAAAGTTGGAAATGTTTAATAAACCTGTCTGATGAGATTCCAGTCTTTGTTTTAGTTCTCAGTGCACCCTTCTACACTAATGCTGATGGTGAGAAACTGATTTGTTTTGTTCATACTTTTACAAAATGTGCATTATTTATCCTTGATAAAATATTATATAGATATTATTAGATAATAGTTAATAGATGTTTCCCATGATTATTTTTATATAATACAGTACTGTGCAGAGGTCTTCAGTAACACATCGTATATTTATATTTTGTTTCCAAGGAGTCAGACTTTAAAGGAGCCAGGGTCAAACAGACTGCAATTTAAGACAACACATGGAAAAATAAAAAATAGAAAAATGCTGCAGAAGCAAACAAAACACAATGGAAATTGAATAAAACATAATAGAAAAACACTCCCCAAAAACACTGATCCAAATCAGGCAGAATAGAGGAATCAAGCGGTTACAAAGTGGTGGCCAGGGACAGTAGTTATTACAATGTGAAGATGATGTCCAAGCTATTGTGAGAGACCCTGAGACATTCTTGCCACACTTGATGGATACTATTTGGTCCTATTCTAAACTATCATGATACACAATCAGCTGGAGCAAATCCAAGGCCATGCCAGTGGCACCATTGTGCTATGTTTACATGGTAGAGGAGATTAATTTTAGATGGGTTCCCAAAGTCATGAAGTATTTAGGAATCCAATTTAGCCAAGATCTGGAGGACCTGAATTTTAAACCGGCCTTACAAAGAAAACCAAACAAACTTAGAAAAGTGGGGCAAAATACAACATACTCTCTGAGGGAAGACTGATATTATTACAATGATAGCAGCGCCTCAATTTAGTTATGTCTTGATGATGCTACATATCATAATAGAGCCCACTATCTTTAAAAGATATTGATGAAACAGTTCTTATAGCAATGGAAAAAAGGCAGAATTAAACTGAGTAAACTATGTGTCCCCGGGGAAAAAGGAAGACTTGGTTAATCAGAGCCAGTGCTGTATAGATTTGAAATGACTAAACTAACTAAATATTGGAAACAATTAGATAAAAGACCAGATTGAATAGATATCGAGACTGAGTGATGCGTACCATTTAGCCCAAAGGAGAAATTGTGTCAAAGGATAGCACAGCAAACCCCAACCAGTCGCAGCAGATGGCCGCCCCTCCCTGAGCCTGGTTCTGCCGGAGATTTCTTCTTGTTAAAAGGGAGTTTTTCCTTCCCACTGTCACCAAAGTGCTTGCTCATATGATTGTTGGGGTTTTCTCTGTATCTATTATTGTAGGATCTACTGTACAATATAAAGCGCCTTGAGGCTTACTCACAGAGGTATGCCCTCTTTGTGGTTGAATCTTGCCATTTTTATTGGAAAAACACCATTATATTGAAAGCAGTGGCAGTCAAGTGGTATATCTACCATTAGAGACTTGTACAAAAATTGACAATTTTAATCTTATGAAGAATTAACGAGTAAATATTAATTAGAGGGTAAACAACACTTGAAATATTTACAAATCAGAAACAGTGCCCAAATTTGCCCAAGAAAATCCCATTTTAGACTACCGGAAATTACCACAATAACATTTTTATAAATTAACAAAACTTTTAGCTAGTGACGAATCCACTAGTATTAAACTGTGGCAAAAAGACCTCGGGAGAAACATGGGATAAGAAAAGTGGCTGGCAGTGTAGAAATTGACCTGACACACTGTGATAGTTTATGCCGGGAAGCTTTTATTGAAAGGACACACATGTATGTTTCAGCACCCGAGACCTGGCTCCCAGCTCCTGTTATAGAAGCAAGAGGGAAGTTTACACAACACAATATCATACACAGATACTGCGTGATTACATAGAATGTAACTAATGAAGGACAACATATGGTGGAAATGTAAATTAGAATTAGGAACGTTTCTGCATTATATATGGGACTGCAAATGTGTTCATCTGTTCTGGGATAAAATAGTATTGCTTGAGTAATTGCTTAGGCAAAACAATCCCCCTGACTCCTGATGTATGTTTTTAGGGAAAAGAGGGACCCCAATACTGAATGCATCTAAAAGAACACTTTGTGTTATTATGGTTGGTTTAGTTACAGCTTACAGGATTATTTTAAAACATTCACCCTGAACCCTGTTTTAACAGATCAAGTTTTATTTATATTTGTTCATTTTTTCCAACAATTCTTCAAATTGAAAATCCAATAAAAGTTTGAATGGTTAAAAAATGCGAATACCGGAATACCTGTCCCGGCGTTACGTATTTAAAATACAAAATATGAGTAACTGTATACCGTTACAGTTACTGTTTAAAAAGGTGGCATTCAGAATGCTACTTTGTTGAAATAAATGGATTACACGGCGGTCTTTTCCTGTTTCATATGTTAAGCTATGCCCTCTGTATTTTTGGTAATTCCACGCCGGCGGAAAACAAACAAAACACGCATTAAGAGGCTCTAGTGCCTGTGTCTCTATCTCGCGGCCCATGTCACCTCTACTGCGGCCCGCATAATGACGTGAAGAAATATTTGTAAAAATTATAATTCAAAAAAATATTTAATATTTAGGCAACAGGCAGAGTGTTACAGGCATGGCCCTAAAGAATGTAGCCTCATGGGCAGTGTAGTCCGTGCTGCAGGGAGCATAAACTGCCACACCCGTTATGTATCTGTGAGCGAGGGAGGGAGAAAAAGGAGAGTCGGAAAGTACAAGTTGTCATCGAGCAGAAACAGATGGGACCATGTAAATATAATAATAACCACTGCAGCCAAAAAGACTGCCTGACGAGCCCAGCTGTAAGTAAGCTATTAAGACTCGACTGTACACTGTGCTCGTGTTTTCCTCCCAAACAATAAGTTCCGTTGGAGCAGCCTTTCAACGCCTCTCTCTGTCTCTCGCTGGCAAAGTTGACCCAGACAACAAAGTAAAGCTAGTTTTCAGCTACCAGCCCGACACGGAACCCGACGTATTAGCCAGAGGTCCCTTTACTACGGCTCGGAGCCGCAAACCTGTTTTATATATGCCCGGAATAGTTTTCTATACGAGATCACTGCAAAAAGTGCAGCCTTACCTAATGTCCACCCAACTGTTACTCATTTTATATTAAGATTTAAAAATCTAGTTGCTATTGGCATGGCAAGTAGCCTTCAGTAATAGTAATAAATCACACAGCAATTACATTTTACATTTTAAAAGAAACCTTCCCAACACTGGTTGCTTCCTGGTAAACTTTTAAGCTGCAAATTCCTGCTATCCCTCTTAATACTAAAGGTAAAATGTTAAATCCAGAGTCTTTTCCTCAGTTAATATTGACCTGGGTCCCCTATTCGTCATGTAGACTAACTGTTTTGGGGGGGTTGTTGTTGTTGTTGTTCTTCTTTTTTATAAAAAGGAAAAGTTTCGGATTTTCCAACATGTGATGGGTAACCACTTTTCAGATCAGTATTTGAAACAACAAAGTGTGCAAACATAACAGTGTTATGTAATTAGTCCAGTAACACTCTCTTTAATAAATGCATTAATTAATTGGTTAATCTGTTTAATTTACATATAAGCACAATGAATTTTAATAATGCTGTATTATTCAGTTTTATTTTGAAATATGTGTTGTTCACAGCTGTGTAGTATTACTGCGCCTTTCCTTAACACTTAATACTTCCTCAGTATTGAGTACTACTTGATTGCATGTAATCTGGAAATCTAAGGTGAACCAGGACACGCCCACAGAGATGATACGCAGCCTAAATTCATCCTTAACTCATCTGCCAACATCTACAAGAAATGGTGTCAAACCTAAAATGAGGACGTGGTCTAAGTTAGTGAATGGAACACTTGGTGTTTCTCAGCATGGTGTGCAGCATGGCTGTAAAAAATAAATAAGGAAACAGGACAAGCTGAGAATAAAATAAGTGGCAGGCCTAAAAATCTATGATGCAGACAAACTTTTCATGTTTCGTGCTTTTCAAAGTTTCATGCACTTTTATATGATTGTACTAACAGATCAGATAAATGATCCAGCAGAGCACACTGCTACTAAGATAACAACCACAGTAGTTCTTCTCTTTCTTCTTCTGATGCTGCTGCTTCTTCTACTACTTCTTCCCAACTGCAGATGATGTTGTAGTCACCACCAACTATTAGGCTGGAGGTGATCGTACACAACTTCACAATGCAATCAGCATGAGGACTTCCCATTGCACAAGAAATCTGCCCCCCAATTACAAACACAGAGACTACTGTGTATTACATTTTATCCATAGACTCAATTTAGATTTTCTCTTTAGCTTAAAACATTTTCAGAAGTACTGTAATCCCATCATGAGCATCCTCTGCAATAAAATACCTAAACTTAACTCCTGTTGACCCTTGTTTCTGTATTTTATCTTGAAAATCTCTCTGGCTCTTCTATGTTCATTACATTCAAACATCACATGCTGCACAGTTTCATTTTCTTGTCATTTTATCTTTTAAGTTTCTTAATAGTCTAATTTAATGGTTAATGGTTGAATTTAAATCATGAGCTACTCTTAGTCTAGAGCAGGAGTTGGCAACTCCAGGCCTCGAGGGCCGGTGTCCTGCAGGTTTTAGATATAACCCTGGCTCAACACACCTGAATGAAATGATTAGTTCACTACCAGCCTCTGGAGATTTACAAGACGTATTGAGGAGTTAATTTAGCCATTTAAATCAGCTGTGTTGGCTCAAGGACACATCTAAAACCTGCAGGACACCGGCCCTCCAGGCCTGGAGTTGCCCACCCCTGCTCTAGGCAATACGACTCCTTTTCTGATTTTACCAACTGCCTTGCTCTGCTCCACTTTTTCTTATATAGAGTACAAATATAAAAAACTCAAATTTTCCTAAGTGCCACCCTCACCTCAATCTTGACCCCTTTAACTTCTTCAGCCTCACTGTCTTCCATTTCATTTTCTTTAATACCAACATGTGCATGTACCCAAATAAACTTTTTTTATGATGATAGACTCCAAAAGCTTTTATTGTATTTTCTTATTTTGCATCATATTCTTTGAAGCAACACTTTTTTGGTTCATTTAATTACTTATTAACAGAACTTGAAACCAAAGCCACTCTAACAGCAGACGGCACAACCATACCAGCAGGGGGCAGTGTGACACTGAACTGTGATCTGAAGGGCGTCACTAACTTTAAAAGAAACCTCATCTGAGAAGAAATACATAATAGATGGTGAATAAGAGGGATGTGCATACCTAAATAATGCACCTACAGCTGCAGAGGATCACTTCCTGTCCTCTGGAGTTTACTTAAACCAGGATTGCATGACTTCTTTTGAAATGTAACCAAAGATGGTGCTGTGACGTCTCAGGGTTTCGACAAGTGTTTTCCTGAAAGGCCTGAAAAAAGCATCTGAACAGCTCAGATGATTCTGCTGAATGATCAAGGACTATTTTTAAATTAATGTAGAGCAGTTTGAAATTGATGTTGGAAATCATGTGAGGAGAGAAGAGAAAGGGAGTGTTTGTGGTATGAGCAGAAAGAAATAGTGTCATTCTCTCCACTTCCTCATATTTCAAAATAGTTAGCCATTTTGTCCTGTGAGACAAATGGATTGGTGTACAATGTTTCAGAGCAATAGAACCATCAGCGGTTTATTGGCATAGAAATAAAATAGTCATGTGGGTGAACATTATTATGCAGTCAGTACAAATTTGTACTGGGCACAAAGTTAGAATTGGTGAGATATGTGTGCGTTGATCTGTTAACCAAACATTGCCAACCATAAAACCACTGCTAACATCACTAACCCAAAATACTGTTACATTTTTCATATTGATCACTAGTCACAATGATGTTAATCTGCTGTGTGAGCATCACACAGCTATCTGATTGACACATCACGACTTATGTTTATTGCTTGTGTGTTTACAGATTTTCCTTTAAAAACTTTCCTTTAAAAACAGGATTGATCATGTGCTGCTCTCTTCAGGGGAAGAAACGCTTCCCCTGAAGAGAGCAGCACCCCGTCTGTGCATCTCACTGTTCTTTAATATTTATCTGTGTCATTTCTTCATGCATCTCAGTATTTACATGCAGTATATACAGACAGAGTGGTGAGTGTGGTGGAAGCAACTTTATTCACCTCAAACATGTCAGCTGCAGCCAGTGCTTGATGATTCCTCTTGTATGACAGAGCAAAGCTGCTGCTTTTTTAAATGTTTAAGTCAAGTTCAAACCAATAAACACCCTCATTTTCTGTTTCATTATCTCAGTACATGCTATACTCTATTGTGGACATGCAGGAGTGAAAAAAGTTTAGGACACCTGTTTAAAATATCTGATGACAGGATGTGGTTATGTTCTTTCTGCTGAAATGTTATTATATTAAAACATTCTAATCTCTGACCTCTACTTCTAGTTCAGGTGCAGTTGTTTGTAACAGTAAATACAGACTTTGTAATGTTAATGCAAAGTAAAACTGGCTATTGTTTGATGTAAATATGATTTTATAGTGATTACCTTGAACATTTAGGCTACTTTCTGTAACTGTACCTAACAGTGTTTTAGAAAATCCTCTTAAATATATTTTTTTAAAAAAAGCATCCGAACAGCTCAGATGATTCTGCTGAATGATCAAGGACTATTTTTAAATTAATGTAGAGCAGTTTGAAATTGATGTTGGGAATCATGTGAGGAGAGAAGAGAAAGGGAGTGTTTGTGGTATGAGCAGAAAGAAATAGTGTCATTCTCTGCACTTCCTCATATTTCAAAAGTAATTAGCCATTTTGTCCTGTGAGACAAATGGATTTGTGTACAATGTTTCAGAGCAATATAACCATCAGCGGTTTATTGGCATAGAAATAAAAAGGTAATGTGGATGAACATTGTCATGCAGTCAGTACAAATTTGTACTGGGCACGAAGTTAGAATTGGTGAGATATGTGTGCATTGATCTGTTAACCAAACATTGAACCACTGCTAGCATCACTAACCCAAAGTACTGCATTTTTCACATTGCTCACTAGCCATAAGGATGTTAATCTGCTGTGTGAGCATCACACAGCTATCCGATTGACACATAGCATCATGACTTATGTTTATTGCTTCTGTGTTTACGGATAAACACTTTGTTCTGATTTTCATGAGAAATAAAGTTGCAGCTAACCACAGATGACTTTGACAGAAACACCACACTAAGAGCTATTTATATAGTATGCAGAGCTATGAAGAAGCAGCACTTACAAAACTGTTAACACATTTGACAATGCACTGGACAAAGTTTCACCAGTATCACTCTCGACCAAAACCATTTCCATTAAAAACAGGATTGATCATGTGCTGCTCTTTTCAGGGGAAGAAACACTTCCACACATTTATCTGTGCATCTCACTGTTCTTTAATATTTACCAGCGTCATTTCTTCATGCATCTTAGTATTTACGTGCAGTATATACAGACAGAGCAGTGACTGTGGTGGAAGCAACTTTATTCACCACAAACATGTCAGCTGCAGTCAGTGCTTGATGATTCCTCTTGCATGACAGAGCAAAGCTGCTGTTTTTTAAATGTTTAGTTCAAGTTCAAATCAATGAGCACCCTTACTGTCCGATTCATTTTCTCAGTACATACTCTATTCTGAACATCCAGGGTGAATAAAGTTTAGGACAGCACTCTCTTGTGTAAAAGAGAGTGCTAAAGTGTGAAATATCTGATGACAAGATGTGGTTATGTTCTTTCTGCTAAAATGTTATTATATAGAAACTCTAATCTCTGACCTCTACATCAAGCCCTGATACAGTTGCTTGTAGCAGTAAATACAGAGTTTGTAATGTTGATGCAAAGTAAAACTGGCTATTGTTTGATGTAAATATGATTTTATAGTCATTCTCTTGAACATTTAGGCTACTTTCTGTAACTGTACCTAACAGTGTTTTAGAAAATCCTCTTAAATATATTTTATTTAACTGTGACTTTAATGTCTTATAGTTGAATTCTTCAGTGTGTGATTGCTTTGATCTGTGTACATCAGGCCAGCTTATGATCACTTCTTCTGCTTTTATTTTGTTTGAAACCTCCCCGACTCTCAGTTATTTTTTTTCTGTGCTTACTGTTGAAGACACAGTTTGACAGATGAGAAGAGGAAACAGAGGTTGTTCCTCTCCCCACAGAGATGGTTGGTGGACGACGTTATCGTAGCTTCACACACAGCATTGTGCTGCTGCTCTGTCTCCATTGTAAGTACACCTCTGCTACCAGATGTTTGTGACATGTGTTGTATTTGTTGCCTCATGAACTCTGGTACATGAGTGAGTTCAGAACACAGAAGATAGCTGCAGCTTTGCCATTTCAGAGTATTGTTGTGCTAAAGTATTTATTATTGTTATTATTATTATATAGAGAAACACCAACCTAAAAACATTTCATGGAGCCATGATGCACATTTTTTTTGTGCCAAGTCAGTCATATCAGAAATGTCACTTATGTATGAGATTTATTTTTTTTATTGTCTGATTTGGTTGTTTTTACGTTAACTATCACACTTTGACGATAAGGTTTCAGAAAATTTGGACCCTCTCACATGTTGAACTTTTACCTTTCTTTAGGATTATACTCATTATATAATAATTATATAGAATTATATAATTGTTTGTATGCTTTTCAGATGTGGAGACTTCCAGTGGAAAACGCGTCATTCACACAAAAGTTGGAGATACTGTGGAGCTTTCATCAGGCTTACCAACTAAAGGTGTGACTGCAGCAACGTGGAGATATGGAGGAATAACAGTTGCAGAGAAAGATGAGGGTGTTTCTAAAGATTCTCCATTTAAGGACAGATCAGAGCTGAACCCTGAAGACTTTACTTTAACAGTGAGAAAACTGACTCTTCAAGATTCTGGTGATTTCATTTTTGTCTCAGAGGTGAATGATGAGCAAAGGCCTTCAGTCACCATCACTCTGCAAGTTCATGGTAAGAGGCTTTGTTTTTTCTTTTTTAAAACAAAGTTCCTGATTACTCTTAATGAAAAGACTCCCTGTGAGCTCATGAGTTTGTCTTTCTTCTTTGGAGAATGAGAAGTAAACTTAAAAGCAGCTTTACTGCTGAGAACTTACAGAATAAACTTGACATGAGGCAGGAGCTAATAACCTGACAAACAGTAATTTACACTGTCTGACACTAAAATAAAACAGGAAGAAACAGAAACACCAACTGGACACAAAGACAGAAAGGCAAACAAACTTGGAAAGGAGACACAGAAACCTCAGACAGGCATGATAAATATAATAAAACCAAGATACCTGGACTCACCTAGAGTTTAACCAGAGAAGAAAAACTATTATTAATTTATTGCAGGGTCTTTATGCTACAATATTAAGCCCCTTGATGTACTGTTGTTGTTGTGATTTGGCGCTGTATGAACAAAATTTAATTTACTATGCAGACTGCTGACACATAAAAATAAGAATCACACAAGTAAACTCCAACCCTGGGTCCATGACAACATGACACAGTACTAAACAATACTTGTCTGCACTTAATGAAGTTTGTTATTGCTAATTGGCCTAATTTTATATAATGCATTTGCTGAACTCTGCACAAACATATACTTTAATCTGAGATGCAAAAGGTGACCTGACGCAGACTCTGTCTCCTCCTTCTGTTTTCTCATTAGAGCCCATAACTAAGCCTGTCATAAAAATCAATTCTACCTGGATTTCCTCAAATGAATCATGTAAAGTTCTGCTGGAGTGCAGCGCAACTGTCAATGTCAGCTACAAGTGGACTGTAGGAAAACAAACACTAACTGGTCCCAGGCAACAATACATCATCAGGGAGCAGGATGGAGAGACCAATGTCACCTGCACAGTTTCCAATCATGTCAGTGAGAAGTCTGCATTTCAAACAGTGAAGTGCAGCAATAGTACACAACAAGAACCAGGTATGTGCAGTGTACATATTTACTCCCTCTTTCTTTCTTTTGATGTTTCCTTAAATTATGACATTAGTGATCATGAATGCTGTGGTAGAAACTGTGGAAGAGCTCTGATTTATTTATATTATGCTGATGATATGCTGATATTTTTATTTAATTATGGGCTGTTGTTAACGAACAATGTGATCGTTTTCAGAAAAAGACTTGATCCTTTTCCTGGGTGTAGCTGGTGGCTGTTTGATACTTGTCATTATATCCAGTGCAGCTGTGGGTGTTTGTCTCTGCAATAAGAGACATCCAGGTAAGAAACTCTGAACTATGATTACTGTTTATTATTGCACGGTCAATTTCTTCTTCTCTTATCATGTTCATTAGTAAAATATGTTTTTTAATATACAAATGCAAATAATATGCAAAATTATTATTTATCTATTTTTTTTTTACAGCTCTGTGTTGCAACAGGTTAGTGCAACTAATTAACAGCAGTAATGTACAAAAATACTTTTGTTCTACTGATAATAACATACTTTGATTGCATGAATATTAATGTATTTGAATAATTTCAGGCTCACACAGTCTGAAACTATCAGCCAGGAGGAAAGTCAGCAACATGTGTACTCGGCTCTTTCCCACGGTCAGGTTTAACACTGTTTAACCAGTCACATTACACTGTTAAATAATGATTAAATGTTAGACCATTTACACTTTATTATGATTTTGACTCAGCTGTTGCTAACTTGCAGGTGATCGTTGTGTTTATGAGACAATGAGAGGCCATGAAGATGCTGGACCAGGTACAGTATGACAATGATATGATATGAGGTGCTGCAGTACTGCACTTCAGTAATGTATTTTCCCTGCCCACATTAGACTTTCCCATTGTTTTTGTGCACACAGGTATTGTTTCTATGCTTACTTCACTGCTAAAGATATTTTGTATTGCATCAATGCATTTCTTATTGGAACGTAACACATCATCAAAACATTTTGTACTTTTGTTAGTCACAACTCACTTTCCTGACTACTGCCCAGCATTGCATTTCTGTCTTCTGTCAAATTACTTACAATTAAATTATTACCTTTTTTTCAAATATATACAGTGGCTTGCAAAAGTATTCGGCCCCCTTGAACTTTTCCACATTTTGTCACATTACAGCCACAAACATGAATTAATTTTATTGGAATTCCACGTGAAAGACCAATACAAAGTGGTGTACACGTGAGAAGTGGAACAAAAATCATACATGATTCCAAACATTTTTTACAAATAAATAACTGCAAAGTGGGGTGTGCGTAATTATTCAGCCCCCTGAGTCAATACTTTGTAGAACCACCTTTTGCTGCAATTACAGCTGCCAGTCTTTTAGGGTATGTCTCCACCAGCTTTGCACATCTACAGACTGAAATCCTTGCCCATTCTTCTTTGCAAAACAGCTCCAGCTCAGTCAGATTAGATGGACAGCGTTTGTGAACAGCAGTTTTCAGATCTTGCCACAGATTCTCAGAAGAATTCTCAAGAATTTTAGTCTCTAGATGTGCAAAGCTGGTAGAGACATACCCTAAAAGACTGGCAGCTGTAATTGCAGCAAAAGGTGGTTCTACAAAGTATTGACTCAGGGGGCTGAATAATTACGCACACCCCACTTTTCAGTTATTTATTTGTAAAAAATGTTTGGAATCATGTATGATTTCCGTTCCACTTCTCACGTGTACACCACTTTGTATTGGTCTTTCACCTGGAATTCCAATAAAATTGATTCATGTTTGTGGCTGTAATGTGACAAAATGTGGAAAAGTTCAAGGGGGCCGAATACTTTTGCAAGCCACTGTATATGAAAACCAGTAGAACACTGTGAGTGGTAGCAGTGAAACTGCCCTTCAATTACAATAAATATAAATAAATATTTGAGAAAGAGGTCTCGTTGCAACAAAAACATACCATCAGTCTTGTGTCCACATAACTAAACGCATCAGCTACATGTATACACTACTTAGATTTAGCACGTAGTACTTGTAGTATAGACTGCTTTGGGATGTGGTTGAGCTGAAAAATCTACAGCAACTGTTTGATGCTGTCATATTAATAAAAAAGCAAAATCTCTGCAAAATGGGAAAAGGACCTTGCTGATTCTATGCAACTTTAGATCACTCACTGTTCTGAATATTATCCAGCACTGCATCAATGTTTTCAATCAAATTACTTCAAACTTTTTTCAAATATGTATGGAAGAGCAAATACAATAACACCCTGGCAGATGTTTACCTTTAACAAATACAAATACAAACTTGTGTCACAGCTGCAGTCTTGCCTGGAGATTTTCATAAACATCAGTCCTATACAAAATAAATATGCCATGCTGTCTCATCAGATTGTCAATTGGTGTCATTTATAATGCTGCCACATTTAACATTAAAGTGTTTAACAATCTGACAAATATTCTGCTAGGCTGTTGATTTTCCTGGAGAATTATTTTATTATTTTCCATCATATATGCCATGGCAACACCTTGTTTTCTTAACTTTTATTGTGTTTGTTTTTTAGTTTAATTTTATTTCTACTTCACAGAAATTGAAGCCAAAACTACTCACAGAAAACAAACAGCAGAACCAGCAGGACATAGAAGATAATGAATCACAGCGATCTGATCTAAAGAAGCCACGTTCAGCTGGAAAGGAAGGAGAAGGACAGGGATTCAAACATCACCGGGAAACTCTTATTTGTTTTGTTTTGTTTTTAATTAAAAAAAATTTGGATTTTGTGACATGTGATGTTTAAACACTTTTCACATCTGTATTTGAAACAACAAATAGTGTAAAATAATGACTTCTTGCTATTAGTCCAGTAACACTTTCTTTAATAAATACATTAATTGACTGATTAAGCACAGCACAGAGGAGTGTTATTTCAACTTATCTGAAGCCAGTTACCACAGTACTGGATCTGCACTTTTCTTTGAGACTTGATAATTCATTGACACCGGGTGCTATTTAATCACGTTATCTGGGAATGTAAAGAGAACCAGGAGACACCCACAAGAAGATAAATGACTGAATCAGCCATATAGATTACATGATGCAAAACTTGCAGAACCAAATTTTAATTGCTTATGTATTTATTGTTGCAGTAATATTAACCATGCATCAACCTACAGCTCAACTTACACCAAGAAAAAAAGAAATGTGTGCAGGGTTTTGTTCAGAAACATTTTGAAACCATCACTTGAATCCAAGATGGCTGTTAGAAAACAATTACCAACTTGAACTAGTTCAGAAGAAAAAAAAATTTTTTTAGAAATGAATAAACAAAGAAGAAATACCTGTTGTAGTAAATGTAGTTTTAATTATTATATATTATATAATACGTTTTTCTTAAATAAAAAGATTCTCACTTTATTCTGAACACTACATTGTGTCCTTACCCCACATTTTACATGTAATCCACATTTAACTCTCAGCTTGCATTTTTTATTCATCCCTTTAACCTTCAGGTTGACTCCTGCCTCTGTGGATATGCTGCTTAGGGCCTGTTCTTTTGGCGACATAATCACAGCCTCTGTGCCTCAGGTATATTTATGTTGTTGTTGTGAACCACTTCCTCTATCTGTTAGTGATGCATGCTGTGGGTAGTCATCTCTTGTTCCTCCTGATTGCCATTTGTCTTCTGCTGTCTACATGGTGTGTCTGTGTTATTGTTAAGTCAAAGTTAAAGTCAAAGTTAAATTTATTGTCATCTCTGCTATATACAGTTCAGTATATAGAGAGATGAGAGGTCGAGGCTCCAGTTCCATACAGTGCAAAAGAACAACAATAAATACAGGAAGAGTAAGAATAAGAAGAATAAATATATATACAGTTTGAGACTGAGGTAAAGGGAGTAAATATACATTTTGAGGTATAAGGGTTAATAGCAGTCTAAAATTTACAATTGAGATTTAAAGTGACTTTGAAGTGGTTTAAAATGACCGACATAGCAGCTTTACAGTTTATAATGTGAAATAAAGTGATCAACATGAGCAGGATTCCTCAGAGTAGGACTGTCCATAGAGCAGCATCTGTATTTACAAAGGCAGTGGTATGTGGAGTCCCATAGAGTTCGTTATTGGTTTGTGTGGGGGTGCGTGGTGAGGGGGAGTGGGGGAGCTGGTAGTTCAGGAGTCTGATGGCTTGTGGGAAAAAGCTATCTTGCAGTCTGGAGGATCGGGCCCCAATGCTGCGATAGCGTCTGCCGGATGGGAGGAGGGAAAAGAGTCCGTGTGAGAGGTGTGAGGGGTCACGCACGATGCAGGAGGCCTTACTGATGCAGCGCTTGTGAAAGATGTCCTGTAGCAGAGGGAGATATGTTCCGATGATCTTGGCAGGTGCTTTGACGATCCGATGTAGCTGACTGAGGTTTTTGCAGTTTCCAAACCGCACGGGGATGCAGCTGGTCAGAACGCTCTCTATGGTGCCCCTGTAGAACATGGTGAGGATGGGAGGAGGGAGGTTGGCCTGGTTCAGGCGTCTCAGGAAGTGGAGGCACTGCTGGGCCTTTTTGGTGATGGAGGTGGTGTTAGTAGTCCAGTTGAGGTCGTCTGAGACGTGAACTCCCAGGAACTTGGTGCTCTTAACAGTCTCTACCGTGGAACCGTGGATGCTGAGTGGTGTGTGGGTGGGGCGAGTCTTCCTGAAGTCAAAGATCATCTCCTTGGTTTTGTCCACATTCAGTGATAGGTTGTTTTCACTGCACCAGGACGCCAGCTGCTGAACCTCATCTCTCTTAGTAGAGCAAATTAAGAAATAGCACAATATGAGAGGATTATTAAAAAACTTATGAATTATGAATAATAAGCCCCAGAAACCTTACTTACTTACTTGTAAGTAAGTAAGGTTTGTATTTTCTTTTCTTAATTTGTTGGTGTTTTCTAGGATTTATATTAGCATGACACAGCCCTAACAACATCTAGTCCTGGCAAAGCATAGCTTTTGCACACAGGAGTTCCTGCATTTTTGAATGTGATTTTTGGTCATTTAGCTGCAGATACTGAGATCAGCAGGTCAGCACAGTTAGAACATCATCTTTAAAAGGTCTTATTTGTTTGTTTTAAGCAGGCTTGTGTGTAGTTTACTTCTTCCTGTGTTAAGTCTCCACACGAACCACAACCTACACTATTAAAAGTCTCATCATGCAAGCACAGACTGAGACTGCAGAAAACAGGAACACATGCATATTTTCTTGTTATTTTCCATGCATAACCATGACCCTTTTTAGGGGATGGGATATTAACACACACTTGTCCGTGCACGTCATTTTATTCCTCTTATCCATCACTTTTGCAGACTGTATGTACATACAGTATATACAAACAGGGTCCTGTGAGGTTGGATATTCAGCAGCCACTGGTGCTTAATGCTTCCTGCTGAATTGTTAATAGATAGTGACTCTAAACTCTGATGTTACTTTCACATCTAGCTCAGATACGGTAAATACAGAGGTTTTACTGCTAATGCAGAGTAGGAGTGACTTTTAAAGATGAGGGATGGCTAATTTTTGATGCAAGTAGCATTTTGTGGTTATCTTAAACATTTAGGCAAGTCTCTTCAAAGTAATATATTTGTTACAGTAAAGATGCAATGCTGTAATACAGTATTATATGTAACATTGAGATTTAATGTGTTCTAGTTGCCTACTTTAATCTTGTATATCAGGCCAGCTTATGTCTGATTTGTCTGTTTCTGTGTTAATAGAAACTTCCCCCACTTAACACAGTCTCTGTTTTTTTTTCTGTGCTTACATGTGAAAGCACAGTTTGACAGAAGGAAACAGACGTCGTTCCTCTTTCCACAGCGATGGTTGGTGGTCAACGTTGTTATTGTAGCTACTTCGTTCACAGCATAGTTCTGCTGCTCTGGGTCTGTCTCCATTGTAAGTACACCTGTGCTGTTAAGATCTCTGTGACATGTGTTGCATTTGTTTGCTTCATTAACTCTGATACATGGTTAGAGTACCTAGAGGTCAGGAGTGCTTCTGTTATTCAGAAGTGACATGTCTTCGCTGGAAGAGGCTTGCAATGTATATTTCTTGTTGAGTTTCCAAATGCAGTATTACTAAATGCACGAGTGGCTTTAAAGCATAACATGTGAGTTTGTAAAATCTTGTTAAAGGAACTGAAGGACTGATCGCCCCTTCTGCTGCTGTTACTTCCTGATTTATTATTTTTTGTAAGTGTTGGTTGTACGATATACTTTTTTACATGCTTTTAGGCTTATAGTGCTTCTCATACAGTACAATTCTATGCAGTAATTGTTTTGACAGGAATGGGGGCGTGGACGTGTTTGTAGATGTGTGGATCCAAGTGTTGCTTCTCTTCTGTTTAGAGTAGATATTTAAAAAAATTAAAGGAAAAGAAAAGAAAAAACAACAACATCATGTATTCATTAGAAAGGACAATGTAACTGATTATAGTGCTATCAAAGAAGCTGTGAGTCAGACATGACACTAGCAATAGAAGCATTTCCTGAGTATCTCCACTGTAGTAGCAGCACTGGCAAAAAGTGATGAGCTCACAGCACAGAGGACAGCTGCAGGCTTTGCCCATGAATTTATGGTTGCACCATTTTTTTTTTTCTTTCAAATCACTATAGCTTTGACCATCACATAGACTATTGTTCTGTTAAAGTATATATTGTTATTATATATATTATTATTGCTACTAATAAACAACCAACTTTAACAAACACATTTTTTCTAATTCCTTCCTGAAAGTCTGACATTTGATTTCCATAAGTTCAGTTTGTTTATTTACTGTTTTTTTGGGGGGGGTTATTCATTTGTTGTGCTATTTTTATGCCAAAATTACAAGATTATTAGTTATTTTTTTCCATATAGAAGTAGCAACATTAAAAAAATCATTAGTAGAGCCATATTGTGTAATGATTTTTGCCAAATTTAAATATATATGTTATGCCAGGTCATTTATATTATAAATGTTTTTATTCCATAAGTATACTTTTTTGTTGTTGTTTTTTTGTTTTTGGATTAAGAATCACATTTTCCATACTATAACTAGAGGATAATGTTGTTGGCATGCCATTTTTTTCCTCACTCCCTGACTTATAAATTGCGCAGTGGCCTGGGTACGCCTGGCCACTGCTCCACACAGAAAGGCCCCGGCCTGATGGTGGAATTGAACTCAGGACCTTCTTACTGTGAGGCAACAGTGCTAACTACCCTGCTGTCTTTTCACAAAGATATGCTTGGTTTTTTTTCAGATGTGGAGGCTTCCAGTGGAAAACATGTCATTCATAAAAAAGTTGGCGATACTGTGGAGCTTTCATCAGGCTTACCAACTGAAGGTGTGACCGTGGCAACGTGGAGATATGGAGGAATAAATGTTGCAGACAAAGATGTGGGTGTTTTTGAAAAATCTCCATTTAAGGACAGATCAGAGCTGAACCTCACAGACTTTACTTTAACAGTGAGAAAACTGACTCTTCAAGATTCTGGTGATTTCATGTTTATCTCAGGCTTGAATAACAAGCAAAGGCCTTCAGTCACCATCACTCTGCAAGTTCATGGTAAGACAAATTTCTTTATTATTAAAAAAACATTTTCATAACTTTGATTTGTGAGTAATTAATACATGATTCCCTATTAGCTTATGAAGCTGGCTCTTCAACCTTTTTTTAGTTTTTATTTTTTATTTGCTTTCTTTTCTGTGTATTCTCAGCCGACGTTACCTGATATTGTTAAATATTGATTCTGTGTAATGCTATTTAAACTGTTTTATTTTATATTTTGACTTTTGAGTCCTTACACTGATACCTGTAAATCTGTGTGAAATCCAATGTGACATTTTTAAAATGTCATACTTTTTTTCACTTTTTGACTTTCAATGATCCTTTTACTTAAAAAATAATAATGACAGTAAAAACATGTTGAGATAAAAGCTATTTTATATATTTGATCCAATAGGAAATCCAGTGGATTATAGCTACAATATTTGTTTTTCATCACCAATTATGTAACGATCAGGAAGTCACTTTCTTTCAACTTTTAAATAATGTCTCAAATCCCACCTGTTCAGAACTGCATACTCTTCATTATAACTTGATGTTAGTCTATTGTTACCTTGATTAGTTGTGATTTTATTTGTATACTTTATGTTTTTATTTTGCTGTTCTAATGTACGGTGACCTTGAGGCTCTTTAAAGGTGCCTATAAATAAAATGTATTACTGTTATTTCCTTCTTTTCTCTTTTTTGATGATTTTTATAATAACATGATGTATTTTTGTCTTTGTATTCTAGATTTTATTATTTATAGCATGATTTATTTTTCAGCTTTTTTTTTAAGTTTAAACTAGATTTGACCAGCTGACACAGTAATGAACAATAATTGTTTGGATTTAATGAAGTTTATTGTTATTGATTGGCCTAATTTTATACAGTGCATTTGCAGAACTCTGAACAAACATCTACTTTAACCTGTGATGCAAATGGTGACCTGACACAGACTCTCTGTCTCCTTCTGTTTTCTCATTAGAGCCCATAACTAAACAGCCTGTCATAAAAATCAATTCTACCTGGGAGGCTTGTAATGAATCATGTAAAGTTCTGCTGGAGTGCAGCGCAACTGGTGATGTCAGCTACAAGTGGACTGTAGGAAAACAAACACTAACTGGTCCCAGGCAACAATACATCATCAGGGAGCAGGATGGAGAGACCAATGTCACCTGCACAGTTTCCAATTATGTCAGTGAGAAGTCTGCATTTCAAACAGTGAAGTGCAGCAAAGATCATTCACACAGAAAAGAAACAGGTATGTGGAGAGTGACCGAGGTTCTGAATACAATGTAACTGCTCTGTTTATATAATTAATTATTACTGTTTGTAATTTCAGAGGACAGCTCTTCTTCTTCTCTTCTCATGTTCATTGCTGGGCTGTTTACTGGAGTATTGATCACTGTACTGTTGCTCTTTCTGCTTTACTGCATAAAGTCAAAGGGTAAGATCTTTTGTTGCTACTATTAAAAATGTTCTCTTAATCTCCTAATCTCATAATACTTTTTTTTTCTACAGGTCTATGTTGCAAAAGGTCAGTGTCATGGTCCTGGGTCTGGGGACTCAGTGTTTGTTTTTCCTGTTTTTTTTCTTATTCTTTGATTTTGTGTTTTTCATGGTTTAGTTTTCTGTAATTCTAGCTCTCTTAGCTATCTTTAATATTTTGTGATTTCTAGTCTTTAGGTTTTGTTACTGTGCATCTCCTGTGTTCCATGTGTCACATCGACTCAGTTATGTTCTCATCTCTGTTCAAGTCCACGTCTCGGGCTGTGTCTTATGTTTCCTGTTTTATTTTGATAGTTCCTCAGTTTTTGTTTGTCTGTTCAGTTTTGCTTCCTCCCCGTCTCTTTGTTTCTGATTAGTACGAGCCGTGTTCCCTCCTGTTTCCCATCCCCTCGTTATCTTTGTATATTTAGTCCTCAGTTTTCCTCTACCTGCTTACCTCCCTCATGTTTCCCAAGTCCCGGGTTTTACCAGGTCTCAAGTTCCTCGTTCACAATTCCAGGTTTTGTGTTTCAGGTTTCTGTTCTGTTTTTCTATGCATCTTGCGTTTTTATGTTTAACTTTCCCCAGTTTAGGTTTCCATTAGTTTATCACAGTCTCCCGTCGGTGTCTCTTTGCTTTCTGTTAACATTCCTCTCCATCTCCGTTGTCTGCATTTGGGTCTACACTCTCTCCACTCCACGCCATCTGCCACAGCAGACGTGACAGTAGTTGAATCTCATCAACAGCAGTGATATAAAAAATACTTTCATTCTACTAATAATAAAATATTTTACTTATTTCAGGCTCACACAGTCTGAAACAATCAACCAGGAAGAAAATCAACAACATGTGTACTCGGCTCTTTCCCACGGTCAGGTCTAACACTGTTTACGTGCTCTGATCGTCACATTACACTATTAAAGAATGATTAAATGTCAGATAACTTGAAAATGTTAATTATTGTGACTTGAACTGTTACTAACTTGCAGGTGATCGTTGTGTTTATGAGACAGTTAGAGGCTCTGAAGATGCTGGACCAGGTACAGTATGACAATGATGAGCCATGAAAGTAATAAATAGTAACTCTTCGATTTCAAGAATTTCAGTTGTGACATTCTTAAACTATTCTTACTGTATTTCAGGTGGATCACAAATACAGTGCATCAAATCAGACTAGACGAGCTGCAGTTCTGCATATCTCTGTGGTATTTTTTTTTTCCTTTTGGTGTCTTAAGTTAAATGTGATTATTATGTCAAATCCTGTTTTAAAAAAATACACGATGATTTAAGTGTATAATTACAAACAGCTAATTGTTACACTGAAGATTTAACACCGTTTTTAATGTATAAAATGGTATGAAAGACTGTCTCTTTCATATGACCTGGTTTGGGTTTTCTTTTGAATCGTCGAGAGGAAACACTTCTCTAACATCTGCCTATTTAGTTAAAATCCACTGTCAACAAAACTATTGAAAAGTATAGTAGATGTTTTAAAGGTTCATTATTTAATTGAAGTGACTCAAGGTGATTTTTTTTCACATTATACTTATTCAAATCTTTAATTAGAATATGCTATGGTAGGCTCAATTTTTTGATTAGTGAGGTTGTTGCAAACTATACAGATCATGTGCTTTGGTTAAACAGAATCTGTGAATTTTTTTTAAATATTAAAGTAGGTTTCCATATTTAACACAAATTAGACTTTTATTAACCCATGAAAACTGTTTTTTTTAGCTCCCCAGTGTAATGTAAACAGAAAGCTCCTTCTGGTGGTGTGAAGTCTTTATATTTTCAACTTTTCACACATATCCTCATAAGTCCCAGTAATTAATTTTTGTCCTCTATTGGGGCTAGCAGTCTGCAACCACTGCATCAAGCACCACTCTTGCAATCTATGATTCCTGCTGTGCTGTCAAGGGGACATCCTGGGCTCTCTATTGATGCCAATAATTGCAGACATTTTTTCCTCTTCAAAATCAAAACTTGATGACACCGACCGCCTGTAATAATAACTGTTTAATGTAGGGCTCTGAGATTTTAGTCACTATGATATCTAGAAGGGGAAATAAGAACATTTTCAGTTGACCACACACACACACACACACACACAGAGAGCAGCTTCGAGTTTAAAAGTTCTTCTTTTATCTTTTGATTTGTAGTTAATAATATACAGCTGCTAAAAGTGCATTAAACTGTACATTTCCCATCTTTATCAATTCGGTTTTAATTTTAAAGTTAAATTGAAATTGTTCTTTAGCACGAAAAAAGCAGGATAATTCTGTTGAAAACCATCAAACAGAAAATAGGCAATCATGTTTTAGAAATAAATAAATCATCTAACTAAAAAGAGTGAACTGGACATCTGAAGCTGGCATTAAAACTTAAAACAATCTGGAAGTGAAACATTGTTCAGCATATATTTGGCCACCACATCATTCAGAAACCTAAGATCTGAATTTACTGGTTTCTGGTTTTAGCTGATTCAACAAGTTAAGACAGATTATTTGAGATTAGGCAGTTGTGGCAAGGATGACGCATGACGGGGCCAGAGGTTTGATTTGAGAGCCAGTTTTATTCACACAGTGCGACTGCAGCTCTCAGCTGCAGGCCGCACAGACTCCTTGCCACCACACACAACAACAACCCTAAATCCCCATGTCTTTAACTCGGCGGGCGTGATTGCGGATGCCATGCAGGTGCGTCCGCATGGCACCGCAGACCATGCCCCACCACCGCAGTCCATTAAACCGCAGTCCATTAAAGTAACAAACAATCATGATGTCTCTGATAAGAAGAAAAAGAATAAAGCCATCTGGAAGGAAGAACACTCTTAAACAGAATGTAACAAGGCTGCAACAGGAAGATTCCCTTCACAGGTCAGTGTCCTGTAGAGAAACCAAATCCCACAGCTTCAGAGCCCTACTGTCAGGGTCCTCACGACCTGGTATGTCCTCCATCTGAACTTTTACCTTCTTGTTCTAATATCTGAGCCTCCTCCACCTCATCTCCAGACAGCTCCAAGTATGACTCCACTACCACATTTACTCAGAGTAAAATCCTTTCTCCCTCACTCAAGCATCATATCATTCTGTGATCAAACAAGCCCAATGTTTACTTCGAAAGACAGACATATTGGGATGTCAGAAAAAATACTTGCTCAGTAATAATCTCCTCAGCAGGATTGTAATTTATGTACTTTATACTAAATGCCTATATCATGTTTATAGAAAAATACATGCATGAGGATGTATGTTATGAGCAATACATGTATTATCTGATCTCTGCTTTTGTCTAAGTTGGAAATGTTTAATAAACCTGTCTGATGAGATTCCAGTCTTTGTTTAAGTTCTCAGTGCACCCTTCTACACTAATGCTGATGATGAGAAAGTGATTTGTTTTGTTCCTACTTTTACAAAATGTGCATTATTTATCCTTGATAAAATAATATATAGATATTAATAGATAATAGTTAATACATATTTATTTTTATACAATACAGTACTGTGCAGAGGTCTTCAGTAACATGTTGTATATTAAGATTTTGTTTCCAAGGAGTCAGACTTTAAAGGAGCCAGAGTCAAACAGATCGCAATTTAAGAAAACACATGGAAAAATAAAAAACAGAAAGATGCTGCAGAAGCAAACAAAACACAATGGAAATTGAATAAAACATAATAGACATAGAAAAAAACGGCTGTTCAACCTGTTATTGTCTCCCCAAAAACACTGATCCAAATCAGGCAGAATGGAGGAATCAAGCGGTTGCAAAGTGGGGGGCCAGGGACAGTAGTTATTACAATGTGAAGATGATGTCCAAGCTATTGTGAGAGACCCTGAGACATTCTTGCCACGCCTAATGGATACTATTCGGTCCTATTCTAAACTATCAGGATACACAATCAACTGGAGCAAATCCAAGGCCATGCCAATGGCACCATTGCGCTATGTTTACATGGTAGAGGAGATTAATTTTGTTAATCAGAGCCAATGCTGTATGAATTTGAAATGACTAAACTAGCTAAATATTGGAAACAATTACATACAAGACCAGATAGAATGGATATTGAGAGCGAATGATGCGTACCATTTAGCCCAAAGGTGAAATTGTGTCAAATGATAGCACAACATACCCCAACCTGTCGCAGCAGATGGCCCCGCCCCTCCCTGAGCCTGGTTCTGCCGGAGGTTTCTTCCTGTTAAAACAGAGTTTTTCCTTCCCACTGTCGCCAAAGTGCTTGCTCATAGGGGGTCATATATGATCTCGGGTTTTTCTCTGTATCTATTATTGTAGGTAGGATCTACTGTACAATATAAAGCACCTTGAGGCGACCACTCACAGAGGTATGCCCCCTGTGTGGTTGAATCCCACCATTTTTATTGGAAAAACACCATTATATTGAAAGCAGTGGCAGTCAAGTGGTATATCTACCATTAGAGACTTATATGAAAATTGACAATTTTAATCTCATGAAGAATTAACGAGTAAATATTAATTAGAGGGTAAACGACACTTGAAATATTTACAAATCAGAAACAGTGCCCAAATTTGCCTAGAAAATCCCATTTTAGACTACCAGAAATTACCACAATAACATTTTTATAAATTAACAAAACTTTTAACTGGTGACGAATCCACTAGTATTAAATTGTGGCAAAAAGACCTCGGGATAAACATGGGATAAGAAAAGTGGCTGGCAGTGTTGAAATTGACCTGACACACTGTGATAGTTTATGCTGGAAAGCTTTTATTGAAAGGACACACATGTATGTTTCAGCACGAAAGACCTGGCTCCCAGCTCCTGTTATAGAGGAAAGAGAAGTTTACACAACACAATATCATACTCAGATACTATCATACCCCTGTGCGATTATATAGAATGTAACTGATGAAGGACAACATATGGTGGAAATGTAAATTAGAATTAGGAACGTTTCTGCATTATATATATATATATATCTGCTGTTCATCTGTTCTGGGCTAAAGTAGTATTGCTTAGTCAAAACCATCCAAAATTGAAAATCCAATAAAAATGTAAATGTTAAAAAAATGCTTTGTTTTTGTCTTATATACACTATTTCTTTGTATGTTTGAACATGTTTAAATAAATCGCTTCACCTATTTCTACTTTTCTTATCATGACACACAAATGAGAGGTGGCTCAAGACTTTGGAACAGTACAGCAAATAACTTACTTTGCTGTCAGTCTTAATGTAATTAACGTTGCCATTCAGGCATGACAAAAAGTGTGTGCTGACATTTGTTGCTTTCAAACAGATGGGTTTTCTTTTTATTCATGTTTATATGATAATTGCTGATCCAGCAGAGGGCGCTGAGACAAGAACTACAGCATTTACAGTTTTTCTTCTTTTTCTTCTTCTTCTGTAGTTAAATCCAAGAAGTTGGTTTGTCACTGTCACTTATTGGGCTGAGTTGATCGTACGAGACTCCAGAATGCAATCTGCACGGTGAAAAAATGGGTTCATGATTGATTCCTATTGTTGCTTCCAGTGTTGGGAAGTAACGCAATACATGTCCCAGCGTTACGTATTTAAAATACAAAATATGAGTATCTGTATTCCATTACAGTTACTGTTTAAAAAGGTGGCATTCAGAATAGAGATCGACAGACCACGTGACTTGCGCGCGTTGCATTGTAGGTACGATTGGCAGCAAAATCAAAACACTGAATCAAGCGTTAGCATTTCCAGCACCGGTAATCATTAATTCTGCGGTTTTAATCCCTACTTGCATTTTATTTGCCCCAAAAATGTTATGTACAAAAGGACGGAGAACACAGCAGCTCCATACAAAGACAGACTTGACGAAAAAGCAAAGAAAAGGTAAAAGGAAAAAAATCAAAGGAGTGAAAGGGTTAGACCCATACGAGCATACAGAGAGGGCCAAAGACGTTAGCGTACTGCCTGACTTTCATCACCCTCGTATTTATAATTATATGGTCCTAAGTGTGAGTGTTTAGTAACTTCAGATCCCTGCAACAAGCCCAGGTCCAGTTTACTTTGCTGTATCTATTTTCTGATTTGGACTATTTCAGAAAATAGGTTAATTGGAAAATCCAAATTGTCACTAGGTGTGAATGTGTGAGTGAATGTGAGTGTGAATGGTTGTTTGTCCCTGTGTGTTGGCCCTGCGACAGACTGGCGACCTGTCCAGGGTGTACCCCGCCTCTCGCCCTATGACAGCTGGGATAGGCTCCAACGCCCGCCGCGACCCCGAAAAGGATAAGCGGAAGTGAATGGATGGATGGATGGATGGACTATTTCATTTTACAGCTGTCGTTAAAATGTTTTCTCCTGTACAGGCCAACGCAATCTATTCGTCTTTTCAGGTTGTAGTATAACATTTTCAGATTCAATAGACATAAAATAAGTGTTTCATAATTCATTCCATTTATTGTATTTTTTTATACCTGGCATTATTGTTTCATTTTATTATAGAATCTTACAAGAAAGAGGCAAAATTGTATTCCATTGTGCTTTATTAGCTGCTTCGGTGAAAAACAAATCAACACTGCAAAATAAACAAAAAAAACATTGCAAAACAACATACTGGAAAGCAGTTATTCATCACTTGATTGCTTCAATAAAACACTTGGGCACATATTTGTGAGAGCACATGAAACAGCGACTATCTTATCCAGCAAAGTCATTTTTTCACCTTCACACGGCACCACTAAACCTAGACGTATAGTGTCATTCAGTATGGTGTACTTTGAGCGTAGACAACCTTTAACTCGTTCAACATGGATCCTGACATGTGCAAGTTTTCATGTCTCTTCCACATCTTTTGTTTGTAGCTGACTACGACCCCGGGTAAATCCTGGGATTTTTAAAATGGTACCCATTAAGGCAACACTTTCCTTAATATCAAAACCCCGGTCTGCAAGCACTATGTCCCCAGGTTTTAGCTTCTGTAGAAAGCCAGATGTTTCAGCTATACGTTTATTACTGGTACACACTCTAAAAAATATTTTGTTGCCTCAACTTAAAAAATTGAGGCAGCAATTTCCACTCAGCTTTTTAAGTTACAAATTTTGCATATTATTAAGTAAATCCAGCAAGTAATTTTTAGGTTTGGCTAACTCAATTTGTTTAACAAACCAACATGATTTACTTTGACCTCCAAAAGCATAATTAAGTTTATACAACCTAATATTTTACGTTTATACAACCTAATATTTTACGTTTATACAACCTAATATTTTAAGTTTATACAACCTTAAAATTTCTGGTAATATTAAGTTGAGAAATTACATTAGTTGAGTTACACCAACTAACTTTTTTACAAATATCATACTCACAATTATCCATGCCAATTAGTTTAGGTTTCTATAGTAACTTTTCTAAAATCACACAAAGCCATTTCACTTATTCCAATTTATTATTTTATTACAAAACTTTTTCAAAGTAATACACTTCTGTGTCAATACAACATAAATGAAACATTACGCAGCCCTTTAATTATAAATGACTAAGCAAAAAAAAGTTCTTCATGTACATTAACATTAACTTAAATTGGTATCAACTTAGTCAACTTGTCACAGAATCAAGGAAATGAAAAAAGATTTTAATGTTCAACAATGGAACAATCCAAAGCTAAGGTTATATGTAATACGAACTTCTCTCAAAACTACATTCATGTAGGACTGGATACAAAAACGTAAGAGGCACATCGGAATGCTACACTCCAATTCACATTCGTTTCACAACAGAAGTTTGCACTTAAGAGACATTACCCGTGGACTGGCTTTAAGCCCATCAAGTTCCAGAAATACCTTCTGGAATACCTCTAGAGTGTTCTTTACTTGTTTTGGGTAGCTCAGATTGAGAGCGTATATAAGCCCCATCATTAAGGCACACGCTCTGGGCACATCAAGGTCTTCCAGGACTGCTGTTCCTTCAATCACAATTTTAGCGATGGCTGGGAGAGACACTGCTGCACGTCTGGTGACTACAATCTTTACCACTTCTTCTGGGAACTGTTCTTCACCATCCTGGCAAGTAAGTAGGTTAAATGGAAACATGTCAGTATTTTATGTGCCATTTAAAAATAAAACACAAAAGAATGCGAGATTCACCTACCAGCTGTTCTCTGAAGAGATCCTCTTCTTTCTCTTTCAGATACACCATCAGGCAACGGATTGCGACCTCTCTCTTTATTTCCACCGAACTCTGGAGAATAAAAAAAGCAAAACAAAACTTAAACTTACAGTTTATTAGGTGAAAAGTCAAAACTGTTACATTTATGTGACTTGCATTGTGCCAAATATTGATTTTAAATATGTTTTTAAAAGAATTAAAGATTTCATCTTTGTAACTACAATTTAAACTGTTTTAAATGCTGCTTTAAATGCACCCTTTGCTAGCAGTAGGATAAGGTGAGTAAAGTAAATGTAACCTAAATGTAGAGACTATTTTAAACTGTTTTTGTTGAGTTGTGTTCTAAGGATTAAACTATAATTGTTAGATGTAAAATATGTGCAAAAGTACCTGTGGACGAGTCTTGCAATGATGTGATAAAGCAATAAAAGCTCCTATCCACCCTCTTTAATGTGTTTGTGTAACTTGTCTTCCTCATAAACATTCATTGTGCAGTTGATGAAGATACTTGTAACACTCCAAATTATTAACTCAGGTTAGTCTCCTCAGGTTATCTGCAACATGACCAATACTTACATTAATGTATTCTCAAGTTACCAAGTCACCTTACATGAAAAGTACCTATTTAAATTTACCAACCTCAGTTTGCAATAATGTGACCAAAAGTTATATTAAAGGCCTTTTAACACACTTATGAGGTGCAAGTTTTATTTTTTCTCTCAAAGCTCAGTTAACCATTAAGTTACAAGTACATCACTATAATCTTGACTTGGACAACCCAAAAAACAACAAAAATAAAAAATAAAAAGCATGTTTTGAGTGATGTGCATTTTAGCAAATTTTTACTCTGTCCACCTCCGATTTTCACTTATTCACTCTTCAATAAAAGATAGCCAACAATGCTCCTAAGATAATGAATTAGATAATTAACTTTTGTTGTGTAAGATTATCAGTTATATTCACTTTTTTGATTCTTACCTCTTGCAGCATGTTCCTGATGCGCTCGATCTTAATTTTTGCAGCACCTGCTTTTGAAGAGGCCAGGGACATTATTCTTGCGGAATACTGGTCCAGTTTTGCCATGAATGTTGTTTCCAAGTTAACAGTGGTGATCCTTTGGAACTCGTCATTTATCTAAAAAAAAAAAAAGACAATCAGTACAACATGATAATGTAATACACAATTTCCCAATTACAAGTTATACTCTAAATTATTTAATAAAATCACCTGTGTTGCATCAAAAAGTGCAGGCCATCTACTTTTGAAGTCACTGACAGGTGGTGCCAGATTAACAACTTCCTGTCTGCGACTCGAGAATGTTTTGGCCATTTTTTCACTGATGATCCGATAGTTGTTCCTCTTCTTCACTTCATCAAGAAGTTGCAATCTTTCCTTTTCCAAACTTTCCTCTGTTTCTCCTTGTGGGTTAGGTGGCAAATAGTTCACCTCAGCCTTTCTTGGCTTTTTAAGATTCTTTGAAGGTGTCTTCTCATGTGCTTGCTTTCTTTTGAGAGAGTTCACATCCAGCTCAAGGCACCCAAGCCCTCTGAGTTTACTTCTGTAATTGCCCATTTTATATTTTAGTCTTTGTTGCCATCCATAGCATCCATTATAGGATCCTGGTTCTTTAAGGCATGGATGCTGTCGAACAAGTGCTTCAGCTACATCTGCTAACTGTGCAGATGTTGGGTAGGCAACATACTGAAAGATCGTTTCAGCCAATTTCTCAAGGATATCTGGAAGAACTGGAATAAAGTTGAGTTTAGTTCCATCCTTTTTGAAAGCTTCATTTCCTGAAGCAAGTAAAAGCTCAGTGTCATAAGCAAAGCGAGGAACAGAAAAACTGGTAGGCCAGCGCTGTAAACGCTGACTCAGATGTTCAGGTGAGGAAAGAATTACTGTATCCTGAGATCCAGATGAGCAACTGGTGCCACAGGACACACTGGAAGTCTCTGACATTGCTGAAGCATTGACCAAGGTCTCTGATGCAGATATAAAGGAACTGTCTACATCACTAAATGTCAGAGTAACTGTGGGGGGGTTCAATAATCTGAACCACCTTGAGTGTGTCCTTGTCCTTGATATCACCTGTTGATGTCAGAGAAAAATATTCTTCTCCAAAGTCAGCATCCTTATAGTGCAAAGTAAACTTTCCATCAACCTCAAAAGTGTCTTTCACAATAGATTCAAGTTCCTCCACTGTTCCAGGGATTCCATGTGGTAAGTCCAATTTTCGAATGTTATGGTCTTTGAGTATGATCCGAAGTTTAGCAGGATGAGACATTGAGATACCTACATAAAAAAGGAAAACAAAAAACGAAACAGAATTTGAGACTTCAGGCAGAGCAACAGACTTGAGGCAGAGCAAGGTAGTTGTACTACTAAATGTCTAATTATTGATTGAACATTACTATCCACAAAATTATACCATTTGAGCTATAGTGAAAAACTAAAATAAGGAAGACAAAGCAGCTTTGACAATACTGTATTGAAATGGCTACTGTGCCTTCTACGGCACATAGATGTGGTGCTTTAGGGTCACCATACGCTTCCCTGCTACAGTGTATGCTGCCAGTGGGATGATATCAGACAGATCACTGGGCTCAATAACTTTAACACTTCTTGTGTTTTCAAGCTCAAAGCTCCTGAAATGTTCAGAATACCATGCATTTAAGCATTTCACAATGAAGCCAACATTTCCATTAACTACAACCATCTGAGTCAGTTCCACAAATTCTGGCAGACCACCTGTTGATCCATGTGCCAGGATCATTCCAGTGGTGTAACTGGTGCCACTGTAAGACACAGTATTTGCCATCTGGACATTTGACTCCCCAGGGAACTTATTTTCCACTGCTTTCCTAATGTCTTCTCTTAGCACAGTCAAATTCACAGTTAATAGTTTTGTTGCCTGTAAAGAGGGCTGGGCTGTTTGATTTCCATGTAGATGGTAGGCAATCATTAACTGATGCTTCACTGATAAAGACAACAGAATGTTTCGAAAACAGTGGGTATGTCTCACCACACGCTTAAAAAAGCTGTGCTTGGCTTCAAAACGCATAGTCCACAGAAAAACAAGTGGACCAAAAGCTTTTATGAGTTGTGGATAGTGCTCTAGGAAATGATGTTTTGGTATCAGTCTTTCCTGTGGGAAAACTTCCTGAAATCTTTGCCGATGCTCAAAAATCTTGCTGTCAAGAAAACAAATTGTTGAATCTGTATGAACAGATGAAAGGACAAGTTCAACTATATCCTTAAGGTTGAGAAGCAGCACCCATGCTGGCTCACTCTCTGGTATTCTTTCCCCAACTATAAGGGGAAGGAGGCGAAGCAAAGCCCAGTTTTCATGCGCATTCCCTCCAACTGTTTTTTTTGTTGCAAAATTCAATGGAACTGGTTGTGGTGCATCAGTTTTATCAGCCCATCTGTATGGAAACTGTTTAATTGATTTGTTGAGTTCGTCTAGAGTAAAACACTTTCCCTTGATTAAGGTACTAAGGCAAAGTGCTAATTCCAAAGGTACAATACCTTCAAAGAGATCATGTAGCAAATCCGGTGGATAGCCAGATAAAACATCAAAATGTTTTAGGTTTTCGGTCAGTGGGCACAGTTTTTTTACTCCATAACAGTGAGACTCATTTTTATCTCCTTTTACAGTGTCAACATGTACCCTGTGTTCTTGTACTGTTCTTTGACTAAATGCTCCACTTCGAACATCACTTACTTGGATTTGGGACCGTTCTCCAAGACAAAACCTGCAGACATACGCACTTGAGAAACTCTCCACAAATCCTCCAAGAGAGTGTGCACCAAGGTTGTCTGCAACAACACAAAACACAGTTCCTTTGACACATATGCCTAATGAGGGAATGTAAAGTCCTTCTTCTTCTAGGCATGCAAGATCTTTCAACAGTGGCTCAAAGACAGCACTGTAACCAAATTGTTTTATATCATCAGATTTGCATAGAATGGCTAGGTAGATTGATGTCAGTGAGGACCTGAGCAATGGTGGTACATTAGCTAAAACCCAATATACTGCTGTAATTTTGTGCTTTTTTCTTGAGGTGCCAAGTGGATTACACACTTCAAACTCATCCACATACAAAATGAGGGAAATGGCTGGACTCTCTTCTGATAACAATTTATTGTTTTTAAAATTAGTGCCATGACGAAATGAGGTGTATTGTGTTTCAGAGCTAGTATCTGTTTCAGAGGCCTGTGTGAGGAAATCTTGGATCTCCTTTTTTTTCAAGACTTCATTCAGGGACTTTAAAACAGGTACATACTGGAAACTTCTCCGGTCCCCAACACTAAGCAAATACTCAGTGGGTTCCACCAAACAAAAATGCTCCTTGAAATATTTGCTTCTTTTGTAAGAGGTAGAAAGAGGACCTTTATTTCCAAAAGCCAATGTGATTGGGTTGCACTGACAGAGGTCTGCCACCATATCTGAAATCACTAAATCATCAACAGCACAATTATGCTTTTTTAGGCTTAACTGTAAAATCTGTTTTAGAATAGGACCTGAAGCAGAGGAAGAAATGAATTGTAACTGTTCAACTAATTCATCAATACACCTGCGAGGTACATTGTATATACTTTCCAATTTTAGTAGTAGGTGGGCTAAATGTTTCTCAATTAAATTAGGCAATTCACCAATTTCTTCATCCTCTGCATTTGCTTCATCTTCACTCAATGGATTTTCAATATGTTCCTCAAGAGGATCATCTCCTGTATTCAAACGATTGACACACCTCTGTATCAGCTCAGGCTTGAAGTCATCCAATGAGTGAGGAGTGTGTTTTCGGTTCCTATGAGAAGCATATGTTCCATGAACATTTGTTCTGAAGTTACAGTTTTCAAAAACACAAGCAACAGTTTCCAGTTTTTTTAAATGGTGCCCAATATGCTTAAAATATTCCCTTTCAGTCGAAAATGTCCTTAAAGAGCAACATGGACATTTGAAAGATAAGACCTCTGAAAATGTCACTATATCAGAGGATGAATGGCTTCTTGATAAATGGCTTCGGAGGCTACTCCATGTTTTAAATGAGCAGTAACAATCCCAGTATAGGCAAGGCATAAACAGTCCACCATGGCTATGTCTAAGCCTGTAATGCTTTAAGAGCTCACTCCTTCTTGATGTTTCAAATTTGCAATTTTTGCAAGTCCAATGCATTTTGAAATTTACTGCAAGCTTTTGTAATGCAAAGAATTATTGAAGCTTTTGAGTTAACAAGCTATTTTAAGTATAAACCTTCTCTAAAACACTACAATGCAACACTGAAAAAAATTAATCATAAAGACTGAACAAAATTGAATTTTAAAATGTACATCTACAGACTTCAGTTTAAACTTGTAATAAGGTGTCAAATCCAAATGTGTAAGAGAAATTTCTTTTAAACTATTTAAATACCACTGTGGACATGCCACAATCCCACACTTTACATTATGCTTACAATTACAGAAAGCAAACGCAAGTCGTATGCACACAAACACAAAATATTATTTTGGGGGGTTTTTTGCTAGGTCAACCAACTTTAACCTCAGGCAGAGTTCCCAGTCGAGCTTAGAACATCAGCACAATTGATATAAATACTTTTAGTCAAGGATAAATTCACCACATTTTACTCTGTCAGTAATTAGTTACCTCACCCGAGACCATCTTGTGGAAACACGAATTTACTCTGACACCATGATAAAAATGCAGACAGCTGCTGACTGGTTAATTTGAACATATACGGGTTCAAATTGAACATGCTCTGCTGTCGGCATGGTCTATCAGCTAACCAAATGTACCCTGACAAGTCACATATTTTAATTGTATCTGTACTCTTTTATTTGTGAGGAACGTTTGCTAGCTAAAAGAAACGGCTAGCTAAACTTAAAACAACAACAACTCTACTCTGCTAAATTACGATTAAAACCATCAAATTTCAGTTTTTTAAAGATGACATTTTAAAGTGTACAAATATAACTTTTAATTCATCCATTTAAAATTCAGTACTTACTTAATTCACCGAACACAGTCAAGGGCAAACACACCTCTTCTCCCACGAGGCCACAAGAATCCAGAAACTGTTGTGCACGATACGAACATATGCTACGGGGTTGCCCTCTGCGGTCTGAACGGTCTCAATTCAAACAGGAAGGATGTTGAAACTCATTTTTACATGTTACACAAACTTAATATTTTCTGTTGTTGATTGATGACAAAAGTATTTTATTCAATATACTCAAACATTTAAGTTAAGGAGCTGTTTTTTAATTTTTGTGTTGCACTGACTTTTAACATTGATTAGTCAACTCACTGAAACGTGTACATGTAGACAACTTACTTTTTTTAGCAGAAAAGTGGTTTTTTGTTAAGTTCTACCGACAAACACAACGAATATTTTTTAGAGTGCACCCTCCCCATCCTTTAGAAATGAAAGAGATGGTCCCTTGTGGTGTGATGCCTGTGAGATATGTCATTGTGTGCCTACTTTTGTATGTGGAGTATGTCTCTGCCTTAGCGCGTACATTTTGTGCTCTCTCTAGGAAAAGTTCAAAACAGTCAGTTATAACTGTCACATGGTCACCAAACATCTCAACATACTGGTGTGGCATACTGGCCTGTGTGCAATGTCTTCCAGGCCAGTGCACCAATGGGCTGAGGTGAGCGTACAGTACATTTACAGTAATGTTAAACACAGTGGATGTAGTTGTCCAGCTAATATCAAAGAGGTGTGCAACATGTTTCCAGTGGTAGGTTTAGTCTTAAACGTATGAGAGTCAACAAGAGCATCTAAACATGAGAAATTCTTCTGTCAGTATCTGGTAAACTGGGGCTAATTTGTTGTAGCACCCCCATTAGTTAAGCAAAATATGGCAGCCCTGTGTAGAACTTCACTTTGGAGTTGTTGTCTTTCAGGAAGTCCTTGTCTAATTTCTTTTTGGGTAGTTCATGTTTCAGTTTTTGGTTTTCTCCCTGCAGGTGCGCTATTTCTTTTACCCTTAGAGAACACATTTTACACTCCAGCTGATCTTCATCCTCGTGCTGGAGACTTATCTGCTGTGGTTGGATCTCTGCTGCTGTTTCAGTAGTGACTGATGCTGAAAAGACACATACATACACAAAAAGACAAGTTCATTTTATGTGGAGAAACACAACAAAGTACTAAAACACCACCAAACTTGGCACAACACACTAGTTAAATAACATTTGATTTACATAATTTGACTTTTAAACAAAGTCATCGAACAGGCACATTTATATTTTTGCTTTGTTACTTTGTTGAAATAAATAGATTACACGGTGGTATTTTCCTGTTTCGTATATTAGGCTATGCCCTCTTTATTTCTGGTAATTCCACACTGGTGGAACCCCAAACAGAACACGCATTAAGAGGCTCTAGTGCCTGTGTCTCAATGTCACCCCTACTGCGGCCCACATAATGATGTGAAGAAATATTTTTAAAAATTATCATTCAAAAAAGGAGTTATTATGAAGGCAATAGGCAGAGTGTTACAGGCACAGCCCTAAAGAATGTAGCCTCATGGGCAGTGTAGTCCCTGCTGCAGGGAGCATAAACTGCCACACCCGTTATGTGACTGTGAGCGAGGGAGGGAGAAAAAGGAGAGTCGGAAAGTACAAGTTGTCACCGAGCAGAAACAGATGGGACCATGTAAATATAATAATAACCACTGCAGCCAAAAAGAGTGCCTGATGAGCCCAGTTGTAAGTAAGCTATTAAGACTCGACTGTACACTGTGATTGTGTTTTCCTCTGAAACAATAAGTTAGGTTGGAGCAGCCTTTCAACACCTCTCTCTGTCTCTCGTTAGCAAAGTTGACCCAGACAACAAAGTAAAGTTAGTTTTCAGCTACGAGCCCGACACGAACCCGACGTATTAGCCAGAGGTCCCTTTACTACGGTTCGGAGCCGCGGACCTGTTTTATATATGCGCGGAATAGTTTTCTATATGAGATCACTGCAAAAAGTGCAGCCTTACCTAATGTCCACCCTACTGTTACTCAGTGTGTGAATGTGTGCATGAATGGGTGGATGACTGGATGTGTAAAGCGCTTTGGGGTCCTTAGGGACTAGTAAAGCGCTATATAAATACAGGCCATTTACCATTTACCATTTTATTTAAAATCTAGTTGGTATTGGTATGGCGAGTAACCTTCATGAATAGTAATAAATCACACAGCAATAGTACATTCATGTAGTTGTAAAAAGCTTGATAATATGTTATGTAATCCAAAATACTCAGAATACGTTACTCTCATTGAGTAACGTTACAAAATACATTTTGGGGCATGCATTCTGTAATCTGTAGTGGAATACATTTTAAAGTAACCTTTCCAACACTGGTTGCTTCCTGGTAAACTTTTAAGCTGCAAATTCCTGATATTCCTCTTAATAGGCCCACTAATGTTAAAATGTTAAACCCAGAGTCCTTTCCTGAGTTAATATTGACCTGGGTCACCTATTCGTCATGTAGACTAACTGTTTTGGAGGGTTTTTGTACTTCTTCTTCTTTTTTTATGAGAAGGAAAAGTTTTGTACTTTCCAACATGTGATGGGTGACCATTTTTCAGATCAGTATTTGAAACCGCAAAGTGTGCAAACATAACAGTGTTATGTTATTAGTCCAGTAACACTCTCTTTAATAAATGCATTAATTAATTGATTAATCTGTTTAATTTACATATGAGCACAATGAATTTTAATAATGCTGTTTTATTGAGTTTTATTTTGAAATATGTGTTGTTCACAGCTGTGTAGTATTACTGCACCTTTCCTTAACACTTAATACTTCCTCAACATTGAGTACTACTTGATCGCATGTAATCTGGGAATCTAAGGTGAACCAGGACACGCCCACAGAGATGATACACAGCCTAAATTCATCCTTAACTCATCTGCCAATATCTACTAGAAATGCTGTCAAACCTAAAATGAGGATCAGAATCAGATCAGAATCAGAAGACTTTATTTATCCCCAAGGGGCAATTAACAAGCAACCGAGCAGCATACGTTGAAGATAAAGACAATAAGAACAGGCAATAGGAGTAAAATAATAAATAAATAGAATATACAGTATGTACAGTTTTTAAAAATGTGGTCTAAGTTAGTGAATGGAACACTTGGTGTTTCTCAGCATGGTGTGCAGCATGTCTTTAAAAAATAAATAAGGAAATGAGCTGACAAGCTGAGAATAAAAGAAGTGGCAGGCCTAAAAAACTATGATGCAGACAAACTTTCACTTAATTTCTAAAGCACTTTAAAACAAAATAACAGCTGACCAAAGTGTTGTACAAAAAGAAAAAGAAAAAAATAACAGAACAAGAATACAAGGGTCACACAAAGGATAAGAAGTTTAACACAGATGACAACTCACACTGGGTTAAACGCCAAAGAGAAAAGGTGTGTTTTTAAATGAGTTTTACGGAGTCACCACCACCTATTAGGCTGGAGGTGATCGTACTCAACTTCACAATGCAATCAGCATGAGGACTTCTCATTGCACAAGAAATCTGCCCCCCAACTACAAACACCAGCCTTATGTAAATGGACTGATTCTTATATAGTGCCTTTCTACTCTCTCGGAGTACTCAAAGCGCTGTATACAACATGCATTATTCACCCATTCACACCCACTCATACAAGCAGTTCTAAACACAAGTGCAAACATTCACACACATTCACACTCCAATGAACGCATCGGAGGGCAACTTGGGGTTAGTATCTTGTCCGAGGATATTTGACATACAGACCTTCCAATCAGTAGCTGATCTGCTCTACCACCTGAGCCACAGCCACCCCAATTGTATAATGTCTCTTCATTAGATAATTAAACTTAAAAGCTTTTCCAAAACATCAAATTTTAAAGACTTACTACTTTTATCAAAGTTACACACACTCTCTGACATAGTGGGATTTTCTGTGTCTTTTTCTACTTGATCTTGAATCCAAGTTCTTGTTTCCTCCTGGATCTTGACTATCAGCTACAGCAGAGCTGTGAGCGAGGAGCTGCTCTCTGCCTGCTTCTGGTTCACTGTGGTCTCCTTCCTCAGCAGCAGTTACCATAAAGGTATCAGTTTCCTCCTTCAGTCCCAGCTGCTCCACCTCCTGACTGCACAGTTCCCCTTGTTCCTCTTTAATCTGTGGAGGTTCTGGTTCCTCCTGGTTAAGACTGGAGCTCCTCTCCTGGTTCCAGAGCTGCTGCTCAGGGAGAACCTCCTTCTCCTTACAGACAGGCTGCTGTGGGATGTCTGTCCTGTGCAGCTTTATTTCGGGTTTAAAGGTGATATCCAGCAGTCTGCGCCGACGGTTGATCTCTTCCTCGTACTGGACGATCGTTTTTTCAAACTCCTAGAATATTTGTTCAGCAGCAGCAGTTAGTCGCTCGTCGATAAACTCTCTCAGATACTGAACTGAAGGCATTGTTACTGCGACAGCTCACACACAACAACACACGTGGGGCAGTAACAGTAATGGAGCCTTTCCTTTGTTTACTTCCGCCTGTGTCACGTGGTGAGGTTCCAGCAATGTGTATTACATTTTATCCATAGACTCAATTTAGATTTTCTCTTTAGCTTAAAACATTTTCAGAAGTACTGTAATCCCATCATGCGTACCCTCTGCAATAAAATACCTAAACTTAACTCCTGTTGAATCTTGTTTCTGTATTTTATCTTGAAAATCTCTCTGGCTTTTCTATGATCATTACATTCAGACATCACATGCTGCACAGTTTCATTTTCTTGCCATTTTATCTTTTAAGTTTCTCAATAGTTTAATTTAATGGTTAATGGTTGAATTTAAATCATGCCTCCCTGCTGCTGCGGAGCCTGGGGCGGTCTGCTTGCCTCCACCCCGGGGGAAAGGGTCACATCTCTTGGGTCTGGGTGCCGTTTCCCCCTCTGGGGGCGAGGGTACCTGGACCCGGGGCATAGAGTATGTTTGGGGAGTATGATTGTGTGTACATGTCTATGTATGTCTATCCCTACGTTGGGTGAGTGCTGAGTGTTTGTATATGTGTGCATGAGGGTGGGAAAGCATGTTTATGTCTGTGTGTGCCTGTTTGTCTGTGTCTATATGTCAGGTCGGGTCTTAGCTTCCACCTCCCTGGGAACTCCCAGGCCCTCCAAAGTGTGGAGGCCTATCTCCCCTCACCACACTCCCTGCTGGTAACTGATGCCCTCAGGGGTTGGTGCATTGGTGGTTCTTGGTGTCCGGGGCTGGGCGCTCAGGTATGCACCAGCTCACTCCCGGTGGCTACTTGGCGGGGCCTGGTGCCTGTCGCTCGGTCAGGCCTCTTCCGGGGCAAAGGGGGCCCTCGGGCCTCCGGCCTCGGGGCCTGCAACTCGGTTCACTCTGGCACAGCTGGCTGCTGGCAGAGCCGGCGGGCACGCCAGTGCAGCCCCCTCTGGCTTCTGCTCCGTGGCTACTGGGTGACCCCTCGTCTGGGGATCTCCTCAGCCCTTCCCAGGAGGGTGGCACGGATGCCCCTCCGGTGGTACTCCTTGGGCTCTCGCACTCTGGGGCCTCTGGATGTCTGGAGCCTGGATCTCCTCCATGCCTGCTTCATGCCCTGGGGGACGGGGCTATGGGCCTCCACACCCTCTAGCAGACCGTTACATGGGGAAACCTTTTGTATACAAGCGCGTTGATCCACACAGGTGTGCACACAGGTGTTCACTGTTCGTAGACATAAACTACACCTTTCTTAGCTGCTACTTCAAAGCACATTGTGCGCTGTCTGTCCTGCGTGCTGCACAACAACTTTCAATATTTAGTATTTACTGCTGTTCACACTTAGCTAGATTAACGTGATGGTGTTGTGTTTAGTATGTTGCTTTGTTTTTGTTTGGTTTTTTTTGCTTGTCTTCTCTTCTTTTTCTCTCAACAGGTGATCCAGGAGATTTTTTTTTTCTCTTTGTCTTTGTAAGTGCCCTTTCTCACTGTCCCTTTTCCCTTCTGTTTTTCTTTTCCTTCCTCTCTTTCTTTCTCCCTTTCCTATCCCCCAGTCATGTCTGTCCCATCTGTAACAACTGAAAATAAAGTAAATAATAACAACAAAGTTTGATCAAATGGACCAATACGGCAATGCCATGATGATCCATTTGGCAAAATAAATCCATTTGGTATCCTTGTTGGTCTTCAGACAACAATTCTGACGGCTAAAGAACCAAATGGGACAGACAAAAAAAAAAAAAAAAAGAATTTAAATCATGACCTATTCTTAGTCTAGAGAGTATGACTCCTTTTCTGTTTTTACCAACTGCCTTGCTCTGCTCCAAAACTCCAATTTTCCAAAGTGCCGCCCAAACTTCCATCTTGTCCCATTTAACTTCTTCAGCCTCACTGTCTTCCAGTTCATTTTCTTTAATGCCAACATGTGCATGTACCCAATTAAACTTTTTTTTATGATGATAGACTCCAAAAAGCTTGTATTGTATTTTCTTATTTTGCATCATATTCTTTGAAGCAACACTTTTTCGTTCATTTAATTACTTATTAACAGAACTTGAAACCAGAGCCACTGTAACAGCAGACAGCACAACCGTACCAGCAGGGGGCAGTGTGACACTGAACTGTGATCTGAAGGGCGTTACTAACTGTAAAAGAAACCTCAACTGAAAAGAAATCCATAATTGATGGTGAATAAGAGGGATGTGCATCTCTAAGTAATGCACCTACAGCAGCAGACGATCACGTCCTGTCCTCTGGAGTTTACTTAAACCAGGATTGCATGACTTCTTTGGAAATGTAACCAAAGATGGTGCTGTGACGTCTCAGGGTTTCGACAAGTGTTTTCCTGAAAGGCCTGAAAAAAGCATCCGAACAACTCAGATGATTCTGCTGAATGATCAAGGACTATTTTTAAATTAATGTAGAGCAGTTTGAAATTGATGTTGGAAATCGTGTGAAGAGAGAAGAGAAAGGGGGTGTTTGTGGTATGAGCAGAAAGAAATAGTGTCATTCTCTCCACTTCTTCATATTTCAAAATAGTTAGCCATTTTGTCCTGTGAGACAAATGGATTGGTGTACAATGTTTCAGAGCAATAGAACCATCAGCGGTTTATTGGCATAGAAATAAAATAGTCATGTGGGTGAACATTGTTATGCAGTCAGTACAAATTTGTACTGGGCACAAAGTTAGAATTGGTGAGATATGTGTGCGTTGACCTGTTAACCAAACATTTCCA
Source organism: Oreochromis niloticus (assembly GCF_001858045.2). Lineage (NCBI taxonomy): Eukaryota > Metazoa > Chordata > Actinopteri > Cichliformes > Cichlidae > Oreochromis > Oreochromis niloticus. Next base: position 26,711,877 of record NC_031967.2, read on the forward strand.
ACCATAAAACCACTGCTAGCATCACTAACCCAAAATACTGTTACATTTTTCATATTGATCACTAGTCACAATGATGTTAACCTGCTGTGTGAGCATCACACAGCTATCTGATTGACACATAGCATCATGACTTATGTTTAATGCTTGTGTGTTTACAGATTTTCCTTTAAAAACTTTCCTTTAAAAACAGGATTGATCATGTGCTGCTCTCTTCAGGGGAAGAAACGCTTCCCCTGAAGAGAGCAGCACCCCGTCTGTGCATCTCACTGTTCTTTAATATTTATCTGTGTCATTTCTTCATGCATCTCAGTATTAACATGCAGTATATACAGACAGAGCAGTGACTGTGGTGGGAGCAACTTTATTCACCTCAAACGTGTCAGCTGCAGCCAGTGCTTGATGATTCCTCTTGTATGACAGAGCAAAGCTGCTGCTTTTTTAAATGTTTAAGTCAAGTTCAAACCAATAAACACCCTCATTTTCTGTTTCATTATCTCAGTACATGCTGTACTCTATTGTGGACATGCAGGAGTGAAAAAAGTTTAGGACACCTGTTTAAAATATCTGATGACAGGATGTGGTTATGTTCTTTCTGCTGAAATGTTATTATATTAAAACATTCTAATCTCTGACCTCTACTTCTAGTTCAGGTGCAGTTGTTTGTAACAGTAAATACAGAGTTTGTAATGTTAATGCAAAGTAAAACTGGCTATTGTTTGATGTAAATATGATTTTATAGTGATTACCTTGAACATTTAGGCTACTTTCTGTAACTGTACCTAACAGTGTTTTAGAAAATCCTCTGAAATATATTTTATTTAACTGTGACTTCGGTGTCTAATAGTTGAATTATTAAGTGTGTGATTGCTTTGATCTGTGTACATCAGGCTAGGTTATAACCACTTCTTCTGCTTCTATTTTGATGGTAACCTCCCCCACTCTCTGTTATTTTTTTCTGTGCTTACTTGTAAAGAAACAGTTTGACAGATGAGAAGAGGAAAGAGAGGTTGTGTACCAGCGATGGTTGGTGGACGACGTTATGGTAGCTTCATGCACAGCATTGTGCTGCTGCTCTGGGTCTGTCTCCACTGTAAGTAAACCTTTTGCTTCCAGATGTTTGTGACATGTGTTGTATTTGTTGCCTCATGAACTCTGGTGCATGAGTGACTTCAGAAGATGGAAGATAGCTGCAGCTTTGCCATTTCTGAGTATTGTTGTGCTAGAGTATTTATTATTGTTCTCACCGCTACTAATCAACAATTATCTTTAACAGACATTTTTTGAATTCCTGGGAAACAGCTCCTGATACTTTATTTCATTTTTTTTAATTCATTTGCTGTTCTATGTATATGAAAATGACAACATTATGAATTCATGCTTGTCCACAGAGAAGCGCCTAAAAACATATCATGGATAGTGTGTAAATATTTTTGCTATGTTTACATTTTTGTTGTGCCAAGTCAGTCATATCAGAGATGTCACTTATGATCTTCTCATTCTGTAAAGAGATTTATTTATTTTTTTTCTGATTTGGTTGTTTTTACTTTAACTATCACACTTCGACAATAAGGTTTCAGGCAATTTGGACCCACTCACATGTTTGTGACCTTTGACCTTTAATTAGGATTATACTCAATCGTTTGTATGTTTTTCAGATGTGGAGGCTTCCAGTAGAAAACGCGTCATTCACAAAAAAGTTGGAGATACTGTGGAGCTTTCGTCAGGCTTACCAACTGAAGGGGTGACCGTGGCAACGTGGAGATATGGAGGAATAAATGTTGCAGACAAAGATGTGGGTGTTTTTGAAAAATCTCCATTTAAGAACAGATCAGAGCTGAACCTCACAGACTTTACTTTAACAGTGAGAAAACTGACTCTTCAAGATTCTGGTGATTTCACTTTAGTCTCAGAGGTGAATGATGAGCAAAGGCCTTCAGTCACCATCACTCTGCAAGTTCATGGTAAGAGACTTTGTTTTTCTTTTCTTATTAAACAAATTTCCTGATTACTGTTAATGAAAAGAATTCCCTGTTGGCTTATGAGTTTGTTTTTCTTCTTTGGAAAATGAGGAGTAATCTCCTAATTCTGTAAGTTCTGAGCTTTACTGCTGAGAACTTAGAGTACATCCAGGGCTAATTACAAATGACAAAACAGGAATTAGAACTAGACACAAGACACGAGGAAGAACAGACACTAAAATAAAACAGGAAGAAACAGAACCACCAACTGGACACATATACAGAAAGGCAAATAAACCTGAAAAGAGGACACAGAGACATAACACAGGCATAATATAACAAAACAAAGATACCTGGACTCACATAGAATTTAACCAGAGAAGGAAAACTATTATTATCTATATTGTAGGGTCTTTACGCTACAATATTAAGCACATTGAGGTGCTGTTTTTGTGATTTGGCGATTTATAAATTAAACTGCATATTTAATATGCAGACTGCTGAAGGATATAACATGACACAGAAAAAATAGGAATCACACAAGTAGACCCCAACCCCGGGTCCAACCCACCGACCATGACAACATGACACAGTGGTAAACTGGCCTAATTTTATACATTAAATTTGGTGAGCTCTGCACAAACATCTACTTTAACCTGCAAAATATGACCTGACACAGACTCTCTCCTTCTGTTAAGCAGCCTGTCATATAAAACAGTTCTACCTTGATTGCCTCAAATGAAGATAGTCAGATCAGCAGGTCAGGATAGTTTGCACATTGCCTTTAAAAGGTATCATTTGTCTGTTTTGACAGGCTAATTTACTTCTTCCTGTGTTAAGTCTCCACACAAACCACAACCTACGCCATTAAAAGTCTCATCATGCAAGCAGAGGCACAGACTGTAGAAAACATGCACATTTTCTTGTTACTCTCCATGCATAACCATGACCCCTTTTTTAGGGGAAGAGACGTCCACTTCATCTTGCATGCAAGTCATTTTTATCCACCTTATCATCACTTTTGCAGACTGTTATTCTCAGTATGTACATACAGTATATACAAACAGGAATCTGTGGTGGTGGATATTCAGAAAAAATCATGTTTCCTTCTGAAATGTTAATAGATAGACACTCTAAACTCTGAGGTTACTTTCACATAGCTCACATACAGTTGGATCATTAAATACAGTTTCTAATGTTAATGCAGAGTAAGACTGACTTTTAATAACTAGGGTCAAGATTGCTATTGTTCGATGCAAGTAGCATTTTGTGGTGATCTTGAAAATTTAGAGTATAAGAAGCAATGTTGTAATACAGTTTTGTATGTAACTTTATAGTTATGTTATACTTAGTTATATATAGTTTATAGTTTAGAGATTTATAGCATTTTAGTTTGATTATTAATAGTGTGTCTTCTTTAATCTTGTGTCTATCAGACCAGCGATGGATCTTGTTCTGCTTCTGTGTTAATAGAAACTTCCCCCCACTCTCCACCCTCTCAGTTCTTTTTCTGCACTTACTTATGAAAGCACAGTTTGACAGACAACAAGAGGAAACAGACGTTGTTCCTCTCTCCACAGAGATGGTTGGTGGATTACTATGTTATCGTAGTTACTTCATTCACATCATTGTGCTGCTGCTCTGCCTCCGTTGTAACTCCACCTGAGTTTTCACATGTTTGCGACATGTTGCATTTGTTTGCCTCACTGACTCTGATACATGGTTAGGGTAGAGTAGAGGTCAGGAGTGCTTCTCATATTAAGAAAGGGACGTGTCAAGAGGCTTGCAGTGTATTTTTCTTGTGGGTTCTCAAATGTGGTATTACTAAAGGTAGTGGTGGCTTTAAAGTCATAAAAATATGTTAATTCTAAAACTGGAACATCTACACAAAGAAAAAATAAAAACATTTTAAAGATTATATATTGTAAGAGTGTTAGTTTTTCTGATTAAAATAAGTCTCATGTTCACTGTCCTAACTGTTCGTTGCAAATGTGTCCTCCCTAGTATTTATAACTACATGAACAGTGGGCCTGTTATATCTTGTGGCTCTAAAATTGCAGTGTTGTTTGCATCTTTGCTGCCCTGCATGAGCAGATTTTTGATTTTCTGCTTTTTTAAAATGTATTTATCACATTTTAGGCTAAATGTGACCAACAGACACAGCAATAAACAGTACTTCTCTGGATTTAATGAAGTTTGTTGTTGTTGATTGAACTATCCATCAATCGATCTTCTTCCACTTATCTGGGGCCAAGCCGCAAGGGCAGCAGCCTAAGCAGAGAAACCCAGACCTCCCTCTACCCAGCCACCTCCTCCAGCTTGTCCAGGGGAACACCAACTTGTTCCCAGGCCAGCTGAGAGATATAATCTCTCCATCGTGTCCTGGGTCTGCCTCAGGGCCTCCTCCTCGTGGGACATGCCCGGAACACCTCACCCAGGAGGCGCCCAGGAGGCATTCTTGTCAGATGCATAACCAACCTCAACTGCCTCCTTTCGATGTGGAGGAGCAGCAACTCAACTCTGAGTGCCTTCTGGTTGGCCAAACTTCTCACCCTATCTCTAAGGGAGAGGCCAGCCACCCTTCGGAGGAAGCCCATCTCTGCTGCTTGCATCCGTGATCTCATCCTTTAGGACACTACCCACAGCTCGTGACCCTAGGTGAGGGTAGGCACGTAGATCGACCAGTAAATTGAGCGCTTTTACACTCAGCAGACTCTGCTTCCTCTAGGGAAGACGTGCCAGTGGGATTAAGGAGGTCCTTAAGTATTCCTTCCACCACCAGAAAATGTTCTCAGTTGAAGTCAGCAGTGCTGACCGACAGGCCAAGTGGAACACTATACACAGTGCAGGTAGAGCACTGCTTCAGCCACTGCTGAGCCACGTTCCACTTGGCCTGTCAGTACCTATCAGCTGCCTCACGGGCTAACCAAGCCAAGGACTCCTTCAGCTTGGTGGCTCCTTTCACCTCTGGTGTCACCTCTGGTTGGTTACCACCAGGACAGGCACCAACCATGTGCTGCCCTCACGACACGTGACCATGTGAAGCTAGACAGCCAGCGAACAAAATAGACGAGATCTTCCACACAACGCTTGCTTTTCTTGCTTTTAATGAAGATCCTTTAAAGCCTTATCTCTCTCAAGGCTTCTCCTTGCTATTTCTTATTTGTAACTGAAATATACAGAAAGTGAAAATAAACTGCTAGCTAATACACATCTTAATGACAAACTTAATGGTTAGCCTAGCTTAACACGTGCGTTACATTAGCATCGCAGTTAACTCCATGTAAACACATATAAAAGTTGTTTCGGAACACATTAATACTCACAAAGACGAACGTTTTCCAAGGTACAAGCGTGTAGGGCACTCTTGGCGTGTACATGAACTCATTCACTCTTTTAATACTGCCGAAGTACTTTTCACAGCATTAACGGAGAAAATACGTCAAAGATAGGTTAATGATCAGAGCGCTCCCTCGCTCCCATTTCCGCACATACAACACAAAGATTGCTTGCAATAAGGATGTCTCACTCTGAGCAAATTTCAAACCCACACATTTTAACTGTTTTTAGCATGAATCACTTATAATATTTCTTAACTTTGAACTTATTTATCACCTCGCTTACGTAACTTAATCAGATTATGCACTAACTACTGACTTTTGACCAAAAGGCATAACAAACCACCTTATGGACTGGAGCCTCTGCTAGGCGTTCCCAGCACACCCTTACTATATGTTTAGGTGCCCCAGGTCTGTCCAGTGTCCTCCCCTGCCACCTGATCCAAATCACTACCAGGTGGTGATCAGTTGACAGCTCAGACCCTTTCTTTACCCAAGTGTCTAGAACATATGGCTGCAGGTCTGGTGATACGATTACAATGTCTATCATTGACCTGCGTCCTAGATCATCCTGGTGCCACGTGCACTTATGGAAACTCTTATGTTCGAACAAGGTGTTAGTTATGGCCAAACTGTGGTTTGCACAGAAGTCCAACAACAAAACATCACTTGGGTTCAGATTGGACTAACTATATATAAAACACTGTATAATACATTTGTAGAACTCTGCACAGAGATATGTGTGATGTAAAATGTGACGTGACACACACTCTCTCTCTCCTTCTGTTTTCTCATTAGAGCCCATAACTAAACAGCCTGTCATAAAAATCAATTCTACCTGGGAGGCTTGTAATGAATCATGTAAAGTTCTGCTGGAGTGCAGCGCAACTGGTGATGTCAGCTACAAGTGGACTGTAGGAAAACAAACACTAACTGGTCCCAGTCAACAATACATCATCAGGGAGCAGGATGGAGAGACCAATGTCACCTGCACAGTTTCCAATCATGTCAGTGAGAAGTCTGCATTTCAAACTGTGAAGTGCAGCAAAGATCATTCACACAGAAAAGAAACAGGTATGTGGAAAGTGACTGTAGTTGTGAATACAATGTAACTGTTCTGTTTTAATAATTTATTAAAATAATTAAATATTCTTTTTTAATATTGTTTGTGATTTCAGAGTGCAGATCCTTTTCTCTTGTGATGTTCATTGCTGGGCTGTTTACTGGAATATTGATCACTCTACTGTTGCTCTTTCTGCTTTACTGCATAAAGCGTAAGATTTTTTGTTGCTACTACTAAAAACGTTCTCTTAATCTCCTAATCTCATAATACTTTTTTCTTACTTTTTTTTCAGGTCTATGTCACAAAAGGTCAGTGTCATGGTCCTGGGTGTGGGGATGAAATTTTTCCTGTTTTTTTCATACTCTGATTTTGTGTTTTTTCATGCTTCCGTTTTCTGTATTTCTACCTCCCTTACATATTTTTTGTATTTTGTGATTTCTAGTCTTTAGATTTTGTTACTGTGCCTCTCCTGTTTTCTATGTGTCACATCGACCCAGTTACGTTCTTATGTCTGTTCAAGTCCACGTCTCAGGCTGTGTCTTATGTTTCCTGTTTTATTTTGATAGTTCCTCATTTTTAAGGGGGTAGGAAAAGAAAAAGTGTAAACTTCATCCTACTCCTTTTCGAGCACACACATCGTGTAGACATAGAGATATTGATTAAAACCTGTTGGTTTAAAAGTTTTTTTCTTCTTTTCTCTTGTTGTTTCAGTTATATTTGCATGTTCGAAATAAAAAATTCTGTTGTTTTTCCCTTAGTATGTTCAGTTTTGCTTCCTCCCCGTCTCTTTGTTTCTGATTAGTATGAGCTCTGTTCCCTCCTGTTTCCAATCCCCCCATTATTCTTATGTATTTAGTCCCTTTTTCTTCTCTTTCTGCTTACCTCCCTCATGTTTCCCAAGTGCCAGGTTTTACCAGGTCTCAAGTTCCCCGTTCCCAGTTCCAGGTTTCGTGTTTCAGGTTTCTATGTAGTTTTTCTATGCATCTTGTGTTTTTACGTTTAACCTTCCACAGTTAGAATATAACACAATTCAACTTTATTGTCATTGCACATGTCACAAGTATAAGCCAATGAAATGCAGTTTGCATCCATCCAGAAAGTGCTTTAGCCATATACGGCAAGGGTGTCGATTGGGCATGGACAGAAGGAACATGTCCCCACCAATAATTTGATCTCTTCGAGTAAAGAAAAACAAAAACCGATAGAAAGAAAAAAAACGATCTATCAACGTCTCATTCACCCAGCGGTGCAGAAAGAGTTAAATTACGTTCTCTACTGGAGTCCTACCTCATGTGACAAATATGGCCAATGTGATTGGCTGTGCCTTTCAGGGAGCTCTGTTTAGTTTTAGCAGCGGCAATCCTGCACTGCGAGGACCTGCAAGGAGGAGAGGAGGATGGCAGCACAAAGGAAGAACCTGGATATAAGAAAGTATTTTTCAAAGAAACCTGTAAGTCACTTAAAGTCAAGTTCACTCATAAAATGTGTCCGTCATAATAACGTTACAGGCAATACCAGGCCATACATGCCAACCCTCCCGATTTTTCCAGGAGAATCCCAAATTTCAGTCCCCCTCCCGAAAATCTCCCGGAGCCACCATTCTCGAGAATTTCTCCCGTTTTTCCACCCGGACAACAAAATTGAAAAACCATATCCCAGATTGGCCCAGCCAATTCCAGTTTCCAACAATGGCTACTACTACTGCAGCTACTTAGTTTTAATATTACTCTTATTACTCTTTCTGGGTCGCAAAATAAACTTTTAACATATTTTCAGGCGAGAATGTAGCTGTGTAAACTTCAACTATCTGAGCCGGCGAGAACAGCAAACTCCCAGCACATCGTTTTAGCTTTTGGCCCACATCAGTCTAAAATTGTATTTAACCATAAATAACGTGTTGCCATGTCCACCAGGAGAGACTGGACAGTATAGATGTAAAACAAATATGCCAGCAGTTTATCTCAGTTAACGAGAGGAGAAGGCATGTGTTTGGCTCCTTCACATAGTGGACATTGAGTTGTGTGGGGCACCAGTAGGCCATGTGTGTTGCTGTAACAGTAGTTCATGTTTAGAATATAAAATCCCAGCTCACTGAGTTGATCGGGGCAATAGTGCCTAAAATGTTGCATAATTTTGCTGAGAGATCTTTTACTTTGTGGTAATCTTAGATGAGTAGTTTTATGGACAAAACCCAGCAGGTCATTCAGTGTTCCCTTAGTGCTAATGTATAAGAGATGCTGGTGTACTAAGACTGAAGTAATGGTGTTAAGTCCTTAAAGTCATATTCTTTTATTGTCATGACTCTATTTGAAGCTATTTTTATTTTTGTATGATACCTGATTTATATGGAATATGGCTGAAGTAAACTAAAGTCTAAAATACTTAGTCAGTCATTTGTTTAATAGTAATTTAAGATTATATAATTCACATAAAAAAACTATGAATTGTAATTTTAAATGGTTTAAAAGCATGTAGAATAGCATATGTAGGCAAGTATATTTCTGCTTTTTTTTTTTTTATCAAAAAGCAAAGACAAAAAGGGAAAAAAAAAGGAGCCGTGCAGGGTTCGGTGGTTGAATCATCCGTCCCCACCAAAACCAAAACCATATCTACGCCCTTGATATACGGTATATTATATAGATATATATTATTATAAGTATGAGGGTACAAAATATGGGTCTATTATGGGTATGTTGCAATGTACAGAGTATGAAGGTATGTTATAAATATGCTATAACTATAAGTGTGTACAGGCTGTAGTGAGTGTACAGGCTATGAACAGGATATAAATATGAAAACTACACAGAAATATGAAATATAAAGCTATACAGAAATATAAGCTATGCAAGTTATAAACAGTTGTAGAATTATAATTATTCTGTTGTACAGAATGATTGTCTATACAGCATTTACAGTAGTGGTGGTTCAGTCCATGTTATTTTTGTGTGTATTAGGGTATAGTTTTCCATTTGTTTGTTTTTGTCCATTGTGTGTGTTCAGTTATAGGTGGTTCTGGGTGTGTGTATGTTCAGTCCATGAGTTTAATGTGGGTCAGATGTCAGGAGGCAGAGTTCAGGAGTCTGACAGCTGTAGGGAAGAAGCTGTTCCGGTACCAGGTGGTCTTGGTCCGGAGGCTCCTGTAGCGCCTCCCAGAGGTGAAGAGTCTATGTGATGGGTGACTGGGGTCTTTGATGATTTTCCCAGCCCTTTTCAGACACCGCTTCCTATAGATGTCATTTATGATGGGAAGTGGTGCTCCGGCGATGCGCTGGGTGATTTTCACGACCCTCTGCAACGCCTTCCGGTCCGAGGCAGAGCAGCTCCCATACCTGCTCTGTTAACTGTTATACAGTTGGTCAGGATGCTCTCAATGGTGCAGCGATAGAAGTTCACCAGGATGTCTGAGGACAGGTGGTTCTTCCTCAGAGTCCTCAAGAAGAAGAGGCGCTGGTGAGCCTTCTTGACCAGCTTGGAGCAGTTGGTCATCCAGATGAGATCCTTGGAGATGTGGACTCCCAGGAACTTGAAGCTGCTCACACGCTCCACAGCCGTCCCCTTAATGTAGACGGGTGGAGGTGGATGTGGGTCAGCATTCCTCCTGTAATCCACGATGAGCTCTTTGGTCTTCTCAGTGTTAAGCATCAGGTTGTTTGTGTCGCACCATTCAGCCAGACGATCCACCTCCTCCCTGTAGGCGGTCTCATCATTGTCACTGATGAGGCCAATCACCGTGGTGTCATCTGCAAACCTAATGATGGTGTTAGAGCCATTGGCAGGTCTGCAGTCGTGGGTGAAGAGGGAGTAGAGGAAAGGGCTCATCACACAGCCTTGTGGTACACCGGTGTTCATTGTGATTGTAGATGAGCAGCGGTTATCCAGTCGGACATGTTGGGGGCGGTTTGTCAGGAAGTCCAGTAACCATTTGCAGATGAGGGAACTGATGCCCAGGTCTGTCAGTTTCCTGATGAGTTGTGAGGGGTGGATTGTATTGAACGCTGAACTGAAACAGTTTAGGTTTCCATTAGTTTATCACAGTCTCCCATCAGCTTCTCTTTGCTTTCTGTTAACATTCCTCTCCATCTCCGTTGTCTGCATTTGGGTCTACACTCTCTCCACTCCACGCCATCTGCCACAGCAGACGTGACAGTAGTTGAATCTCATCAACAGCAGTAATATAAAAAATACTTTTATTCTACTAATAATAATATATTTTACTTATTTCAGGCTCACACAGTCTGAAACAATCAACCAGGAAGAAAATCAACAAGTGTACTCGGCTCTTTCCCACGGTCAGGTCTAACACTGTTTACGTGCTCTGATCGGTCACCTTACACTGTTAAAGAATGATTAAATGTTAGATCATTTGGAGATGTTATTAACTGTTATTAACTTGCAGGTGATCGTTGTGTTTATGAGACAGTGAGAGGATCTGAAGATGCTGGACCAGGTACAGTATGACAATGATGAGCCATGAAAGTAATAAATGAAAACTGTGGGATTTCATGCAATTCGGTTATGATATTCTTAAATTGTTCTTACTGTATTTCAGCTGGATCACAAATACAGTGCATCAAATCAGACTAGACGAGCTGCAACATTTAAGATGTCCAAGAACATGTTCTGAAATTTATTTTTTCAGGATTGTAAATGCCTATATTATGTTTAGCAAGTCATTTATGAATAAGAAATGTATTATCTGATCTCTGTTTTTGTCTAAGTTGGAAATGTTTAATAAACCTGTCTGATGAGATTCCAGTCTTTGTTTTAGTTCTCAGTGCACACTTCTACACAAATGCTGATGGTGAGAAACTGATTTGGGTTTTTTTTCTACTTTTACAAAATGTGCATTGTTTCCTCCAACCCTCTCCACCCTGAGTGAAGGTTAACTGTGCTGTTAATATTTATGGACATTTACACTGCATTTATAAGCCATATTTATTGTAGTATAATTTTTTTTGCAAACAACATTCCTTCCTCTAGTCCGGGGGGGGCAATTCCAGGCCCCGAGGGCCGGTGTCCCTGCAGGTTTTAGATCTCACCTTGGGTCAACACACCTGAATCACATGATTAGTTCGTTACCAGGCCTCTGGAGAACATCAGGACATGTTGAGGAGCTAATTTAGCCATTTAAATCAGCTGTGTTGGTTCAAGGACACATGTAAAACCTGCAGGGACACCGGCCCTCGGTGCCCACCCCTGCTCTAGTCCTACCAATCGGTAGGACTAGAGGAAGGAATGTTGTTTGCAAAAATTTTTATAGGAAGAACTCAACGTGCACTACCACTGATCATATTGCACCTTATATAGCATGTGCTCCTTTATTACATATATAACTTGTATATAACTTGTACATATCTGTGTAGATACTTACGTTGTTACATACATTCCCTGTGTAGATACCTCTCAAACTTTAAGTCTTTTTTTTCTCTTATTCTAAAGGAATTTTAACATAAAAATCTACATGTTGCTAACAGAGAGATGCCAAACTGTGTTTCATTGTTCTTTTAACATAGACAATAAAGATCTAATCTATTATTTACCCTTGATAAAATACTATATAGATATTAATAGGTAATAGTTAATACATATTTCCTATATATTTTTTATATAATACAGTACAGTGCAGAGGTCTTCAGTAACACTTCATATATTTATATTTTGGTTCAGAGGAGTCAGACTTCAAGGGAGCCAGGGTCAAACAGACTGAATCTAAGAAAACAAATAGAAAAAATTAAAAAAAACAAAACAGAAAAGTGCAACAGAAGCACATAAAACACAATGGAAATTCAATAACTCACTCACTTATAACTCGAACAGTGGACTTTCACAAAGATATGTTTCTATATATTTGCAGATGTGGAGGCTTCCAGTGGAAAACGCGTCATTCACAAAAAAGTTGGAGATACTGTGGAGCTTTTGTCAGGCTTACCAACTGAAGGTGTGACTGCAGCAATGTGGAAATATGGAGGAATAACAGTTGCAGAGAAAGATGAAAGTGTTTCTAAAAACTCTCCATTTAAGGACAGATCAGAGCTGAACCCTGCAGACTTTACTTTAACAGTGAGAAAACTGACTCTTCAAGATTCTGGTGATTTCATTTTTGTCTCAGAGGTGAATGATGAGCAAAGGCCTTCAGTCACCATCACTCTGCAAGTTCATGGTAAGAGACTTTGTTTTTTTTCTTTTCTTAAACAAAGTTCCTGATTACTCTTAATGAAAAGACTCCCTGTTAGCTCATGGGTTTGTCTTTTGTTTGTGGAAAAAGAGAGGTAAACTTAAAAGCAGCCTTACTGCTGAGAACTTAAGGAATAACCTTGACATAAGGCAGGAGCTGACAAACAGGAACTTACACTGTCTGACACTAAAATTAAAAAGGAAGAAACAGAAACACCAACTTGACACAAAATCTCTGCAAGATGGCAAAAAGGACCTTGCTGATTCTATGCAACTCTAGATCACTCACTATTCTGCATATTATCCAGCACTGCATTAATGTTTCCAGTCAAATAACTTCAACTTTTTCAAATATGCATGAAAGAGCAAATTCAATAACACCCTGGCAGAGGTTTACATTTAACAAATAGAAATACAAACTTGTGTCACAGCTGCAGTCTTGCCTGGAGATTTTCATCAACATCAGTTCTATAAAAAACAAATATGCCATGCTGTCTCATCAGATTGTCAACTGGTGTCATTTATAATGCTGCCACATTTTACCATTCAAGAGGTAAACAATGTTTTATGGTGTTTGTTTATTAGTTTAATTGTTTTTCAAATTCACAGATATTGAAGCCAAAACTACTCACAGAAAGCAAAAAGCAGGATCATGACAGCAGGACATAGAAGATGATGAATCACATTGATCTGATTCTCTAAAGGAGTCACGGACAGCAGGAAAAGAAGGTGAAGGAAGAAATTTAGCCATGTTAGACAGCGATTCAAACATCACAGAGAAACTTGTTTTTGTTTTATTTTTAAAAAAATCTTGGGTTTTCTAACATGTGATGTTTACACACTTTTCCAATCTGTATTTGAAACAACAAATAGTGCAAAATAATTACTTCTTGTTATTAGTTAGTAGCACTTTGTTTAATAAATACATTAACTGATCAAGCACAGCACAGAGGATGCTGTTTTATTGAGTTTGATTTCAAATGATCTGAAGCCAGTTACAACAGAACTGGAGCTGAAGTGCAGAATTTCTGCACTTTTCTTTAAGACTTGATAATTCATTGACACCGATGCTATTTAATCATGTTATCTGGGAATGTAAATAGAACCAGGAGACACCCACAAGAAAAATGAAATGCATTCAGCTGTACAAACAACATGATGCCAAACTTTGCAGAACCAAAGTTTAAGTACTCGTGTATTTATTTATGCATTAATATTAACAATACATAAACCTTCAGCTAAACTGATGCCAAGAAAAAAGAAATATATGAAGGGTTTTGTTCAGAAACATTTTAAAACCATCACTTGAATCCAAGATGGCTGTTAGGAAACAATTACTAAGTTGAACTGGTTCAGAAAAAAAAAATGTGGTCATTTTAAAGATGAATAAAAGAAGCTGAAATACCTGTCATAGTAAATGTAGTTGCATTTTCCCAGAAAGAGACAAAAAATATGATTACCATGAATGTGTTCAACCATAGGAAAACCCAGAAATATACTGACACAAGAAAGGACAGTCAAACCACCAGGGGGCAGTGTGGGACCTGCTTGGTGGAAGTTTCAATATTCCAGACACGTTTCAGCCTCTTGAAAAGTTGAAAAAGAAGGAATAAATCAAATTAAAATTAAATAAATAAATAAAAAATAAAAACATAGAATGAAAAGATCACAGTTTGTCACTTTTTGTCACACAGATCCTCTCATATTATACATTTACTCTTCAATATAACCCTCAACTTGCATTTTTCATCCCTCCCTCTAACAGGCAGGTAGACTCCTGCCTCTGATGATATGCTGCTTATGTGTCTTTTGGTGTCATGAACACAGCCTCTGTGCCTCAGGTATATTTATGTTGTTGTTGTGAACCACTTCCTCTATCTGTTAGTGATGCATGCTGTGGGCAGTCATCTCTTGTTCCTCCTGATCGCCATTTGTCTTCTGGTGTGTCTGTGTTATTGTTAGTAGAATAAATTAAGAAAAAGAGCAATAGGAGAGGATGATTAAAATGATTAATTATTAAAACTAAAGCCCCAGGAAGCTTATTTACTGGTTTGTATTTTCTTTTTGTAATTTGTTGGCAACACAGACCTAACAATATCTATTCCTGGTAGAACAAATAGCATAGCTTTTGCACAGAGGAGTTCCTGCATTTTAAATTTAAGTTTTGGTAATTTAGCTGCAGATAGTCAGATCAGCAGGTCAGCACAGTTAGACCATCATCTTTAAAATGTGTTGTTTGTCTGTTTTGAGCAGGCTGATGGGTAGTTTACGTCTTCCTGTGTTAAGTCCCCACATGAACCACAACCTACACTATTAAAAGCCTCATCATGCAAGCACAGACAGAGACTGCAGAAAACAAGAAAACATGCATATTTTCTTGTTATTCTCCATGCACAACCGTGCCCTTGTTTCAGAGGATAGGGTATTCACACACACTTGTCCATGCAAGTCATTTTTATCCCTCTTATCTTATCCATTCTCATCCACTTTTGCAGACTGTGATTCTCAGTATGTATATGCAGTCACTGGTGCTTCATGCTTCCTGCTGAATTGTTAATAGATAGTGACTTTAAACTCTGTTACTTTCACATCTCAGATACAGTAAATACAGAGGTTGCAATGTTAATGCAAAGTAGGAATGACTTTTAATAACTAGAATGGCCATTGTTTGATGCAAGTAGCATTTTGTGGTTGTCTTGAACATTTAGGCAACTCTCTGTGACGTAATATATTTGTTACAGTAAAAAAAAAACAATGCTGTGTTACAGTATTATATGTAACTTTGAGGTTTAATGTGTTCTATTTGCCTATTTTAATCTTGTATGTCAGTCCAGGTTATGACTGATTTTTCTGTTTCTGTGTTAATAGAAACCTCCCCCACTCAACACGGTCTCAGTTTTTTTCTGTGCTAACATGTGAAAGCACAGTTTGACAGATGAGAAAAGGAAACGGACATCGTTCCTCTTTCCACAGAGATGGTTGGTGGTCGTTTTTGTTATCATAGCTACTTCGTTCACAGCATTGTGCTGCTGCTCTGGGTCTGCCTCTACTGTAAGTACACCTGTGCTTTTAAGATCTCTGTGACGTGTTGTATTTGTTTGCCTCATTAACTCTGATACATGGTTAGAGTAGAGTAACTGGAGGTCAGGAGTGCTTCTCCTCTTGCAAAGTGGAAGAAAAGTGATGTGTCTTCCTGGGAAGAGGCTTGGAGTGTATTTTTCTTGTTGAGTTTCCAAATGCAGTGGTGGCGTTAAAGCATAACGTGAATTTTTATAATCTAATTAAAGGAACTGAAGGACAGCAATGGGGGTGTGGACGTGTTTTTGCAGACATGTGGATCCAAGTGTGGCTTTTCTTCTGTTTAGAGTAGATATAAAAAAAAAAATTAAAGAAAAGAAAAAATACAACATGTATTCACTAGAAAGGACAACGTAGCTGATTATAGTCCTATCACAAAATCTGTGAGTCAGACATGACACTAGCAACAGCAGCATGTCCTGAGTCCTCTGGAACAGTCACAGCAACACTGGCCAGAAGTGATGAGCTCACAGCACCCGGCTTTAACCTTTGCCCATAAGGGGCGATTGTGGCTCAAGAGTTGGGAGTTCGCCTTGTAATCGGAAGGGTTGCCGGTTCGAGCCCCGGCTTGGACAGTCTCGGTTGTTGTGTCCTTGGGCAAGACATTTCACCCGTTCCCTACTGGTGGTGGTCAGAGAGCCCGGTGGCGCAAGTGTCCGGCAGCCTCGCCTCTGTCAGTGCGCCCCAGGGTGGCTGTGGCTGCAATGTAGCTTGCCATCACCAGTGTGTGTGATTGGGTAGATGACTGGATGTGTAAAGCGCTTTGGGGTCCTTAGGGACTAGAAAGCGCTATACAAATACAGGCCATTTACCATGAATTCTGTGGTTTCACCATTTTTTTTTCTTCTTTCAAGACACTATACCTTTGACCATCACAAAGACTATTGTTGTGTTAAAGAGGGAATAACGGCGTTACAAGTAACGGCGTTACTTTTTTCAGTAACGAGTAATCTAACTAATTACTATTCCTATCGTTACAACGCCGTTACAGTTACTAACAAGAAAACGCGGTCCGTTACTATTTTTAAACAAACAGACGGTTGAAGCTGTGTTCAGCTTACCGCATCTTATATCAGTTGCACAGGAGCGCTACAGCTTTAACCAGCTGCGCGCTCCCGCGGACAGTAATCACGATCACTGTCTAGCACAACACCTGGGGCTAAGGGGGCAAAACAATCGCATCAGTGCTGCTGTTTGACTGAGGAAGAATAAAGTAGTCGTGGTAAGTCAATCACATGACCACTTAAAGATGACAAAGCAACAAGGTGATTTATACCAGTTTATAAATTGTGTTGATAGGCCACGTAAAACCAGAGTCATGACAAACAATATATACGCGGCGTTTTTTCCTCAATAGTTTCGTCACGTTTACTGTATAAGGACAGCGCTAGCGAGCACTCTCTGCTTAGGACCAAAAAAAACCAAAAAAACAGGGGAAGTTTTAGGAGTGACGGCGAGAGAAAGAGAGCAGAAAAAGAGAGAGAGGGGGTTTTGAGATGTGAGAGATTTGTGACGTTTAGCGTGTTTGGAGTGTGTAGTTAATGTGTTGTCTTCTTGTGTAGTTACTGTGTAGTGTTGTGGATAGTTTTGTGTTGTGTGTCAGAACAATGAGGCGACTGCTGTCTCCAGGTAGAAAAAGGAGTGATACACCTGCTGCTGTCAGACCTGCAGGTATCAGGCTGTGATGTTCTCCTTTATAGTGGACAGAAAAAAATTTTTTGGAGTGGCACAAATAATTTGTGTGGCATCTTACTGAATGCAGAACAGCTGATTGTTCTGTAAATAGTTTGAAATGGTTATTAAAAAATCAAGGGAAAAGGTAAATGGATGCAAATAGCTTTGTTGTTTGCAAAACTTGTACATAGGATTTTAAAATTGAGAATTTATATTTGCATTTAAAGTTATGAAATATGATTCATTAAACATGTCTGTGGTTGTTACAGTAAAAAATATAACATGCCCAACACTGGTTATCAGTATCTGCTATTAATGAACAATTGAGTTTAACAGACACAAGTTTTTCTAATCCCTTCCTGAAAGTCTGACATTTAATTTTCATAACTTCAGTTTGTTTATTTTCTGGGGTGTTTTTTGTTTCTTTTTTATTCATTTGTTGTGCTATTTATCCCAAAGTTACAAGATTATTAGTTATTTTTTTGTCCATGTAGAAGTAGCAACATAAAAAATCATTAGTAGAGCCATATTTTGCAATATTTTTTGCCATATTTAAATTGTAGTTATGCCAGGTCATTTATATCATAAATGTTACTTGACATAAGTTGTTGTTTTCATTCTATAAGTATACTTTTTTCATGTTTTAATTGTCTGTCTGTTTGTTTGTTTGCTTTTGCATTAAGAATCGCACTTTCCATACTCTAACTGGAGGATAAGGTTATAGGCAGTTTGGCCACTTTCTTCTCACTCACTCACTTATAACTTGAACAGTGACCTTTCACAAAAATATGTATACATATATTTGCAGATGTGGAGGCTTCCAGTGGAAAACATGTCATTCATAAAAACGTTGGCGATACTGTGGAGCTTTCGTCAGGCTTACCATATGAAGGTGTGACTGCAGCAACATGGAGATATGGAGGAATAACAGTTGCAGACAAAGATGTGGGTGTTTCTAAAAACTCTCCATTTAAGGACAGATCAGAGCTGAACCCTGAAGACTTTACTTTAACAGTGAGAAAACTGACTCTTCAAGATTCTGGTGATTTCATTTTTGTCTCAGAGGTGAATGACAAGCAAAGGCCTTCAATCACCATCACTCTGCAAGTTCATGGTAAGACAAATTTCTTTTTTATTAAACAAGCATTTTGATAACTTTTTGATAAATTTGTGAGGGATTAATACATGATTCCCTATTAGCATATGCAGCTGACTCTTCAAACTTACTTTTGTTTGTATTCTTTATTTTCTTTATTTTCTCTGTATTCTCAGCCACCATTGTGTGATATTGTTAAATATTGATTGTGTGTTAGACTATTTAAACTGCTTTATTTTATATTTTGACCTTTGTGTTCTTACTGATATTGATCCCTGTAAATCTGTGTGAAATCCAATGTGACATTTGATGATCCTTTTACATAAAAAATAATAATGACAGTAAAAACATGTTGAGATAAAAGCTCATTTATATATTTGTTCCAATAGGAAATCCTGTGGATTAGAGCATCAATATTTGTTTTTTATCACCAATTATGTAACAATCCGAAAATCACTTTCTTTAAACTTTTAAATCATGTCTCAAACCCACCTGTTCAGAACTGCATACCCTTCAGATTTTATTATTTATATCTTGGTTTGATTTTGAGCTTTTTTTTTTAAATTTAAACTAGATGTGGCTAGCTGATACAGTATCGAACAATACTTGTCTGAATTTAATGAAGTTTATCGTTCTTAATTCGCCTAATTTCATACAATGCCTTTGCAGAACTCTGAACAAACATCTACTTTAATATGTGATGACCTGACACAGACTCTCTTTTTCCTTCTGTTTTCTCATTAGAGCCCAAAGTTAAACAGCCTGTCATAAAAATCAGTTCTACCTGGATTTCCTCAAATGAATCATGTAAAGTTCTGCTGGAGTGCAGCACAACTGGTGATGTCAGCTACAAGTGGACTGTGGGAAAACAAACACTAACTGGTCCCAGGCAACAATACATCATCAGGGAGCAGGATGGAGAGACCAATGTCACCTGCACAGTTTCCAATCATGTCAGTGAGAAGTCTGCATTTCAAACTGTGAACTGCAGCAAAGATCATTCACACAGAAAAGAAACAGGTATGTGGAAAGTGACTGTAGTTGTGAACACAATGTAACTGCTCTGTTTATATAATGTATCATCACCTTTTGTGATTTCAGAGTACAGATCCTCTTCTGTTGTCATGTTCATTGCTGGGCTGTTTACTGGAGTATTGATCACTGTACTGTTGCTCTTTCTGCTTTACTGCATAAAGTCAAAGGGTAAGAACTTTTGTTGCTACTATGAAAAATGTTCTCTTAATCTCCTAATCTCATAATACTTTCTTTTCTACAGGTCTACGTCCCAAAAGGTTAGTGTCACGGTTCTGGGTCTGGGGCCCCAGTGTTTGTGTTTCTGGTGTGTTGGGTTTTTTTTGTTTCTTCCGCCCCCCCCCCATATTCTTTGATTTTGTGTGTTTCATGGTTTAGGCTTCTGTATGTCTAGCTCCCTATAAGTTATCTTTAGGATTGTGATTTCTAGTCTTTAGGTTTTGATGCTGTGCCTCTCCGGTGTACCATGTGTCACATCAACTCAGTTATATTCTCATATGTGTGTTCCCTCCTGTTTCCCATCCCCTCATTATCTGTGTCTATTTAGTCCTCTGTTCTCCTCTTTCTTCTTTCCTCTCAAGTCCCAGTTTTGTTTTGTTTTTTGTTTTTTTCAGGTCTTGGGTTCCTCTTTCCCAGTTCAAGGTTTTGTGTTTCAGGTTTCTGTATTGTTTTTCAATGCACCTCGGCCTTATGTTTGCATTTGGGTCCACACTCCATGCCGTCTCCAACACAGACGTGACAGTCGGTGAAACTCATCAACAGCAGGAATTTAAAAAATACTTTTATTCTACTAATAATAATATATTTTACTTATTTCAGGCTCACACAGTCTGAAACAATCAACCAGGAAGAAAATCAACATGTGTACTCGGCTCTTTCCCACGGTCAGGTCTAACGCTGTTTACATGCTCTGATCATCACATTTAACTGTTAAAGAATGATTAAATGTTAGATCATTTGGAGATGTTAATTATTGTGACTTTCACTCAACTGTTATTAACTTGCAGGTGATCGTTGTGTTTATGAGACAGTTAGAGGATCTGAAGATGCTGCACCAGGTACAGTATGACAATGATGAGCCATGAAAGTAATAAATAGTAACTCTTCGATTTCAAGAATTTCTTTTGTGACATTCTTAAACTATTCTTACTGTATTTCAGGTGGATCACAAATACAGTGCATCAAATCAGACTAGACGAGCTGCAGTTCTGCATGTCTGTGGTGCTTTTTGGGTGTCTTATTTTAAATGTAATTATTATATCAAATCATCCTATTTAACCCCTTCATGCATGAATTATGACAACCTCAATCAGGATTTGTTTCTTAAGTATTTTTATCCATCTTTAGGGACGAAAAGATGCATAAAAATACTTAAGAAACAAATAATAAATGAGGTTGCCATAATTCATGCATGAAGGGGTTAAAAAACAATAATTACAATGAAACACGTCATACATCTATAGTACATTAAACAACCAGTGGGTGGTAGGGTATGGAGTGACACATCAGTGTCCACTATAGTGGTTTATGTGCAAGTATGCCATCAACACTGACACACATACAAGAAAACAGCCTTTGAATAACTGTCCACTGTAGTGACCACTATGCGTGAAAGAGTTTAAAAAAAAACTGGATGATTTAAGAGGATAATTACAAACAGCTCATTGTTACATTGAAGGTCTAACACCATTTTTAATGTATAAAGTGGTATGTAAGCCTGTTTGTTTCATATGACCTGGTTTGAATTATCTTATGAATCTCTGAGAGGAAACAATAAATTAAAAAAAAAAAAACTTTTCTGGCATTTGCTCACATCTGTCCGTTTGACTGCTTATTTAGTTCAAATCCACTGTTAACAAAACTAGTGAAAGCTATAATGTTTAAAATGTAAATTACTGCAAACCTTTACAAATTATGTAACTTTATTTCTTCTTTTTATAAGCATATGGGTAACCCACATAAACTAACATGAGTATCTACTTTTGTAGCTCTGAAATCGACCAGAGTGGCATACCAGTTTTACACATATATTAGCACTTATGACATATAGTGTTTGTTATTTAATAATTTAAAATCTGTTCATATTTAATTCAATATTTAATTGAAGTGAATCAAGGTGATTTATTTTCACATTATACTTATTCAAATCTTTATCTAGTATGTGCTATGCTAGGCTAAACTATTTGATTGGTGAGCTTGTTGCAAACTATAGAGATTGTGTAGTTTGGTTAAAGAGAAACTGAATATTTTTATGCTCTTCTAAAGTAGTTTTCCAAAGCTCACGGCAATTAGACTTTCATTAACCCCTCAAAACAAACTATTTAGCTCCCCAGTTTGATTAAAACAGTTTCACAGCCCCAGGAATTGAGTTGTGACAATAAAGTGCCTCAAACCGACCCTCAAGCTCCTTCTTCCATACTCTGGGACATTCTGGCCTTAAGTGGTGTTCTAGCCGACACACTGGGGTGACCGTAGTGCTAAAGACTGAATCAGTGCCACAATCGTGCCTATCTCTGTATGTCCACTACAATTATAGCATAATAAATACAGTTTATAAATACAGAGTAAATGTCCATGTCTTTATATGTTCGACTTTTTACGCATATCCTCCTAAGTCCCAGCAATTTATTTTTGTCCTCTGTTGGGGATACCAGTCTGCAACCACTACATCAAGCACCGTTCATGCATGTATGACTCCTGCTGTGCTGTCAAGGAAACATCCTGGGCTCTTTATTGATGCCACATTTGTTGTGGGCTCACAGGGCACAAGATTCTCTAAATTGCAGCCATTTTTCCTCTACAAAACAAAACCTGATGACACTTACCGTCCATAATAGGAAGGATTGTTAAATGTAGGACTCAGACGTTTTTAGTCATTTTGATATCTAGAAGGGGAAAAAAGAGCATTTTCATTTGAGCACACACACACACACACACCAGCAGCTAAGAGTTTGAATTCTTCTTTTATCCTGAAAATATGTAATTAATAATCAGTGTTGGGCAAGTTACTTTCAAATAGTAATTCAATTATAGTTACTAGTTACTTCTTCAAAAAAGTAACTGAGTTAGTAACTGAGTTACAATATTCTAAAAGTAATTAATTACTTGGAAAAGTAACTATTGCGTTACTTAAAAAAAAAAACAAAGAACGTTTAACCCTCTGGCGTCCAGGGTATAATTGGCCATTTTTTTACTACTCTTGATTTTCTCTCCACATTTTACCTTTAAAAACTATTTGCTTTGCCTTGTTTGGTATCATTCTTTTTAGCGCAACCTCACGTGCCTGAATTTACAGTTATGTTCTCATTTTGTCATACTGTATAACCAGAATTGATCTAAAATCAGACAAAAAACATAAAATCAGAGTAGAAAAAGTTATATTTTTACTGTAACAACCATAAACATGTTTAATGAATCATATTTTATAACTTCAAATGCAAATATTAATTGTCAATTTTAAAATCCTATGCACAAGTTTTGCAAACAACAAAGTTATTTGCATCCATTTACCTTTTACCCTTTTTTTAAATAACCATTTCAAACTATTTACAGAACAATCAGCTGTTCTTCAATAAGATGCCACACAAATTATTTGTGCCACTCCAAAAAAATCATTTCTGTCCACTATAAAGGAGAACATCACAGCCTGATACCTGCAGGTCTGACAGCAGCAGGTGTATCACTCCTGTTTCTACCTGGAGACAGCAGTCTCCTCACTGTTCTGACACACAACACAAAACTATCCACAACACTACACACTAACTACACAAGACAACACATTAACTACACACTCCAAACACGCTAAACGTCACAAATCTCACATCTCAAAACTCGCTCTCTCTTTCTCTCTCTCTCTTTCTCTCTCTCCCTCTCTCTTTCTCTCTCCGTCACTCCTAAAACTTCCCCTGTTTTGTTTTGTTTTTTTGCTCATAAGCAGAGAGTGCTTGCTAGCGCTAACGTGGCGAAACTATTGAGGAAAAAACGCCGCGTATATATCGTTTATCATGACTCTGGTTTTACGTGGCCTATCGACACAATTTATAAACTAGCACCTTGTTGCTTTGTCTTTAAGTGGTCATGTGATCGGCTTACCACGACTACTTTATTCTTCCTCAGTCAAACAGCAGCACTCATGCGATTGTTTTGCCTCCTTAGCTCCAGGTGTTGTGCTAGACAGTGATCGTGATTACCGTCTGTGCGGGAGCGCGCAGCTGCTTAAAGCTGTAGCGCCCAGATTACTTACAGCTACTTCCTGCAGCTGATATAAGATGCGGTGAACTGAACACAGCTTCAACTGTTTGTTGAAAAATAGTAACGGACCGCGTTACCTTGTTAGTAACTGTAACGGCGTTGTAACGATAGGAATAGTAATTAGTTAGATTACTCGTTACTGAAAAAAGTAACGCCGTTAGTAACGCCGTTACTTGTAACGCCGTTATTCCCATCACTGTTAATAATATGTAGTTGCCAAAAGTGCATTAAACTGAACATTTATTTTATCATTTCAGCTTCAACCTGAAATTGAAGTGAAATTGTTTTTAGAATGAAACATGAAAGTAGGATGATGCTGCTCAAAACCATCAAACATGTGGTCCTCAAACAGAAAATCATTTTAGACATAAATACATGATCAGCACACTAAAAGAGTGAGACTGACATTTCTGAAGTTGGCACTAAAACTGAAAACAGTCTGGAAGCGAGACATTCTTCAGCATATTTATGGTCACCACATAACTTTTAAACCTAAGATCTACACAGATCTAACACAGATTCTTGGAGATTAGGCAGTCGATTAAAGTAACAAATGATCTTGATGTCTCTGATAAGAAGGGAAAGAATAAAACCCTGTGAAAAGTGAGAACAATCTGAAACAGAATGCAACAATGCTGCCACAGAAATATTCTCTTCACAGGTCAGTGTCCTGTTGAGAAACCAAATTCCACAGCTTCAGAGCCCTTATACAGCTTATACACTACATTTTATGTATAATTGACTTTGGGTGTGGCCATTTTGCCATGCATGATTTGGTTTCTATCATAGGAGACAAAAATGGACAAAATGGAAAAAAAGATCTGAGAATAAACACAGGACAAGAAAATTGGCGGGGGATTTTGGCAGATTGTAGAAAATATGTTAGAGAAGTGAGAGGGGAGTTGCACAGACACTATCATACCCTGAGATTACATAGAATAAAAGTGATGAAGGACAACATGTGCTGGAAATGTAAATTCAAATTAGGAACCTTCCTGCATTGTATATGGGACTGAAAATGTGTTCATCGTAATTGAGTATTTTCTCAGGCACAACAACCCCCCTGACTCCTGATGTATGTTTGTAGGAAAAGAGGGATCCCAATACTGAATGTATCTAAAAGATGGTAAAAAATGATAGAATTTTAAAACCTCTGTTTTTGTCTTATATACAGTATTACTTTGTATGTTTGAACATGTTTAAATGAATCACTGCACCTATTTCTCATTTTCTTATCACGATATACACAAATGAGAGGTGGTTCAAGACTTTTACAGTAAATAACTTATTTTTCCTCTGCCAGTCTTAATGTAATTAACATTGTCATTCAGGCATGACACAAAGTGTGTGCTGACATTTGTTGCTTTCAAACAGTTGGGCTTTCTTTGTATGCATTCTTATGTGATCATCACTGACCCAGCAGAGGGCGCCGAAGACAAGAACTACTGCATTTACAGTTCTTCTTCGCTTTCTTCTTATTTTCTTCTTCTTCTGCAATTAAAGCTAAAGTAAGTTGGTGTCACTGCCACTTACTGAGGTGAGTTGATGGTGCAAGACACCAGAATGCAATCTGCATGGTGAAATAACAGGATCAACTCTATTAACTTCCCAGCTGTAAATTACTGCTATGCTGCTCAATAATGATGTTAAATCCAGAGTCTTTTCCTGAGTTAATATTGGCATGGGTCCCCTATTGTCATTCAGACTAACTGGATTTTGTTTTTTTGTTCTTTAGGAAAAAGTCTTGGATTTTCCAACATGTGATGGAGAACCATTTTTCAGATTACTATTTGAAACAACAAAGTGTGCAGTTGTAACAATTTTATGCTATTATTCCAGTAGCACTTTTTTTAATAAATGCATTAATTAATTGATTAATCTATTTAATTTCCATATAAGCACAGTGATATAAATAATGTTGTTTTATTGAGTTTTACTTTGAAATATGTAATTTTGGTGTACCAATGACTGTAGAAAACATGGACGACGCGACAGCGCCTCCTCCCATTGTGCAAAAATGAAGCCAAAATATCCCGCTTGTGGAGGCTGCCATCTTGCATTTTTGGTAGTGATGTGTCAGTCGCGAACGAAATGGCTCTTAGAGCCGACTCTTTGAAGTGAACGACACGAGCCTTTTTGTTTTTCTTTCTCTCACCCTCTCTCTCGCACTTTTTTTCCGCTTCACTCTGCATGCGAGCCTTGTGCTTTGCGCTGGGAAGAGGGGGGAGGGGCGGTAGTTACACTCTCAGTAGCACAGGAACAGAGCGGGAAGGAGAGACAGAGAAAGCGAGCCAGGGACAACAACATCACATTAGAAAGGTATAGTAATCATCCACAACTATTTTCAGTTGCGGATCATAAGGGATTCAGAAGGTTTATTCATGCAAGCCTATATGACAGAGAATGTGCATCTTCTTTTTGTTTTGCATATTTTAATTTATATTTAATTGTGTTGTGGTTTGCAGTGTTTTGTGTTGTTTCACTTTAAATTTGTTTAAAAGGAAAAAGCTGAAAATTTAAATAGTTAAAAGTTGAAATGTAAATAGTTGGTTTTTGTATTATATGATTTATTCATTACATTTTATGTGGAGTGAATAAATAAAAGTATATTTACGGTGGCCCCTAGAGACAAAACACGTTCAAACTCCAAAACACGTTCAAACTCCGAAGCACGTACAAACTCCAAAACATGTAAAAACTCAGAAGCACATACAAACTCAGAAGCACATAAAAACTCAGAAGCACGTACAAACTCAGAAGCACATACAAACTCCAAAACATGTAGAAAATCAGAAGCACATACAAACTCAGAAGCACGTACAAACTCCAAAACACTTGCAAACTCTGAAGCACGTACAAATTCCAAAACACATAAAAACTCTGAAGCACGTACAAACTCCAAAACACGTACAAACTCAGAAGCACGCACAAACTCCAAAACACGTACAAAACACAACGGAAGTGCTTCAGGATGCTAGGGGCAGTGTTGAGCTTTTGTTACCTAGTGGCTACACAAGCCAAGAAGTACCAACGACCAGATTTGGTGTGTGGTAGTAACAGGTAAATGAACATTTTTTTAAATTATTTGAATATATATGAGTGCTTTTATATAAATACACAAACAAAACACATGTGCTTTCAATTGTGTAATTTAAGTGATCTAAGTAGCTCTGTTTTGGAAGGCCAGTTAATGCTAGCAAAGTGTTTTGGAGTTTGTATGTGCTTTGGAGTTTGTACATGCTTTTTGGAGTTTGTATGTGTTTTGGAATTTGTGCATGCTTTGGAGTTTGTGTGTGCTTTGTCTCTAGGGGCCACCGTATATATTTATATGTAAACATATAAATAAATCCACGTTTTTTTTACATTAGTAATTTCTTTTGTGCAAAATTTTATATTGTTCTTGATAATAAATTAATTAAAGCAACAAAACAATCTGAAGAGCCGGTTGGGAGCCGAAATGGTAAACGGCTTGCATTTGTATAGCGCTTTATTTGGTCCCTAAGGACCCCAAAGTGCTTTACACTACATTCAGTCATTCACCCATTCACACACTGGTGATGGCAAGCCACATTGTAGCCACAGCTGTCCTGGGGCGCACTGACAGAGGCGAGGCTGCCGGACACTGGCGCCACCGGGCCCTCTGACCACCATCAGTAGGCAACGTGTATTTGGCACGCAGCCTGGAGCAGCCTGGGATCAAACCACCGACCTTCTGGTTAGTGGCTGACCTGCTCTGCCACATGAGCTACAGCCACCCCAAAGAGCTGGATCTTTTTAGTGCCGGTTCTCCAAAAAGAGTCGGAATTCCCATCACTAATTTTTGGAGCCAGAGTCTGCGCAATAATGACTTGAGGTGGAGCGACTGCTTCACGCTCCCGCCCACACACCGGCTGGACATGACCGCAAACACGCCCCCCTACACTTTTTACGTAGCCCGGCTGCTCCATTTTTTTTGCTGATGGATTTACCGCGACTGACGACTCGTTAAATTAAGGTAAATACAACCACGTCACTGTTATGAAAAAGACACACAGCTTATCATCTTATAGTTCTAAAATCACTCTGTTGTTAATTCTTTTGCTAGATTAGCCGCTAGCATACGCAATGTGTTGGGGGCTTGTTGCTAGCTAGTTACGTCCACACGTACACGGGTATTTTTGAAAACGGAGATTTTCCATTTTCATTTTAAAAAATAATCCCGTCCACACGTAAACACAGAAATGAAGGAAAACGCTGCTAGGAACATGCCAAAGCAACAGGTGGCGATATATTCCTAACCGTGTAGAAATGTTGGCCAATCAGAAGTCTAGAAGCCTCGGTGGGAAATAGTAAACAAAGATGGGGCATAGAAGCAGAACCGAGTCGTATGTGTGGAGGGACAGTAACTGTGTGTGTGTATATGTAAGCATTTAAACACTGCAGAGAGTACAATTAACAGTATTGTAGAAATTCATTTCAGCGAAACAAAACGTGGTGCACAGTGTGACGTCAAAAGAGGCGCACACCTTTGACGCTGCGTTTTCTCCGTTTTTCTTGTCCACACGTAAATGCAAAAACGGAGTTTTCGAAAATATCCACCCTGGCAGGCGTTTTTAAAAATCTCCGTTTTCAGTGACCGAAAACGCCGTTTACGTGTGGACGAAAGGTGCAAACGCATAGAAAAATCTGCGTTTTCAAAAATACCCGGGTACGTGTGGACGTAGCCAATTTTGAATGATTCAGCACTCCTTAGGTTTTGTTATCCATTTTTAGACAGCGATGAGATCAGCTGCACACTCCACAGAGGCCCAGAGTTACTGTTAATATCAAAAATGTAATGCTGTCCTTTGAGATTTTAACATTTAAGACTGTGAGTGTAATGGATCTAAAACTGTTTAAATCTTCAGAGCTGTCTACATCCTGGTAACATGGAGACTTTAAAAACAGCAGCAGAAGGTTTCAGTAGTGTAGTCTAATTTGTTCTTTTCATTTAATAATAGAGTCCCTATTATATCAACAGCTACATTCACCCTGGGGAGAAACTAGTGAGGGAGACCATGAGGACTAAGCTGGGTTTCCTGGGTCCAGAGGTTTGGAGAAACTTCTTTCTTTCATCACAGCTGTCCTGTGCCAGAAGTTCTGTTGATCCATTGAGAGAGGCTTCATTTAAGAAACACCAGGAAGACCGAAGCTCATCGTATTGATCAAGCAGGACTCATGATCTTCACCAGCAGCTCCCTCACAGGGAAATCTTCAGGCCCGCCCTAGAAGATGGATAAACCCAGCATTTCATGAAGACTGTGATGGAGACCTTTGCTTTGTGTAATGTTATAAATACTTGGATACTCCCCAGAGGCTCTGGACTTTTACATAAAGATATTATATTCAGTCCTGTAGAAAGTTATATATTTAAAAATATATGATCCTCTCTGGTTACTCTGGTATGAATAAATCTGAATTACTTTATGGTAAATAACACACTATCTGCAAAAAACTGTGAAAGAATTCCAGATCACAAGTTTATAGTTAAACATACAAGTGACGACCTTTAACCTTCATCAGGTTTTATTTAATTGTGTCAGAGAAACTCAAACGTGCTCTTCATGCAGCTGAGTACATCAAGTGTTTAAAACAGAAGCTGTGCAGGTCTGAGATCAGCAGCTTCAATGCTGACATATAGTGACACAGTTACATGGGTGATTAATCCTTCTTGTCCGACAGAGGTTGTTGAAAGAAAAGCATGCTTTGGAAGAACAAGAAATACAGCTTAAGAAAAGAAAGGAGCTGCTTGACTTAGAAACTGAAATAGCAGCCTCAGCAGCAAGGGTGAATGTTTTAAAAGCTTCTGAAATGTCACGAGTCTCAAGTGCTGTTAATGGTAAATCCGATGGAATGAACTCATATTTAGAATGAGAACAGGGGATTTTAGGCGTTTTAAATCCTAACGCTCCGATGTTCAAACCTGTGTTACCAGAGCGACCCTATCAGGGTGTTGATGCAGTTTTCTGAAACACCAAACTGAGGTCCTGTTAATGCTGACATATAGTGACACAGTTACATGGGTGATTAATCCTTTTGACTTTTTGTCTTTAACTTTGTCAATAAAACAGCTGCAGCTTTCACTACAGCACATGTGGTACTTTAACCTTTGTACTGTTTTCATCAGTTCATTTTGCAGTTAACATGTGAACATGTTGGATGATCTGTCTGCTGTCACTGGGTGGTGCTGAGGTCTGAATCTGATGGCAGCTCCTGTAATCACAAAGAGAACAGAACCATCACAAACTGAAATCTAAAGTTTATCTCTTAAATCAGAAATGAAGCTGATTCTTCTGTCCTCACACACCCAGGATCTGATTCTTCTCTTACATTTTTTCAGTTCTACAGTTTAATCCATAGTTACAGATTAATGAGGAGTTACTGAAGTACAAGCTTAAAAAATTGGTGTTACTGTCTTTACACATGTGGAGACTGAAAACATGCTGTTGTTTGCACATATTTAATAATCAGCTCTGCACAGGAGCTGAAGCAGAGGACAGCCTGTTGCCTTTACAGAATAGAATAGAATAGCTTTTTATTGTCACTGTTACAAGTGTAGGAGCCATATGAGTTGTTCCTTTTTTGATTAAGTGGGTTGGTTTAAATGGACTCACTGTATTGGTGCACGGGTGTGGGACGTGTCTCATGGGTGTGTTAGGTGATAAATGTGTTCACCGCACCTAATGTTGATGAGCAGAAAGGTAGGGTGAGCGTGAGGTAAAACCTTATGTTGATTGCAGCTTGAATTATTTTGATGTATTTTGACTGTAACTTGATGGTTTATGTATATTTATGCACTAATTGATGCCATATGCCAAGTTGTAATTTGGCATAGTAATTGGTGCAGTTCTTTGTGAGTTGCAGTTATTTGTTTGTGCAGTCTGTGCATTTGTTTAATAGTTAATCCCATGTCCTCGATTTGTATAGTGGACAGTTACATGTGGAAATAAAGGAGCAAATGGTATAGAAGTGTATTTCATGTGTTTACTGTTGCGCGTCATCTGTGTCCTCATGTTTAGCCTGCCGCGGCCGTTGGTTGGAGGAGCCGCAATAGCTTGTCAACAGAAGGGTTTGTAGGTTTTATTGGATTATTTATATATAGATGAGTTTTATTGGTGAGAGTTTTATAGTTTGCTGTTGCCTTTGTCCACGCAGCTTTTAGATTAAGCCTGTGGCTACACACACACAGATTTCTTTCAGGAGTCTTATTCCCCTGTTAGGTTTCAGCAGTACAGCTGCATTAGGCATTGTACTGATTTGCTTTCTAGTTATTGTGCATCAGGCGGCTGAAGCCATTGGCTTGGGAGTACCGCCGCAGTTTGTGTTTAAGACAGTTCGTCTTCCTCACAGCTGACGGTATGGAGATACATAAATACCCACCGCTAGTATGTACGGAAGACTAGGTTGAGTTAGGTTTAATAGGCAGATTAGTGGGGGATATTGCTCCTGTTAATTGTGTGTGTCCAGGGTTTATTGAAGGGAATGTGTGTCAAAGGTGCAGTTCAGTGTTTGGATTTTGTAATGTTTTGAAGAAAAATGGAGACACACAAAGTAATGCAATGTGTTGATGTGGATGGAAAGAAAAGACGGCCAAAACCGACTGCTAAGGCTTTGGAGAATCAGATTGAAAGGCTGCAAAAAGAACGTCACACTAAGATTAATAAAATTAAAAATGTCATAAAGGTTATTAAAGAATTAAAGCAATCTGAAGATAATGTTTCCGCTGTTCAGGCTCAGAGAATTTGTCTGTGTTGCTTAATGAGGCAACTCATCTGCATGAAACCTTGCTTCCTCAAGAAGAGCAAGAAAAACAAACTGCTTGGTTCATAAGTGTGCGGGCACATAATACTGAGTTTATGGAAGAGATAAAGAAATGGCTTCATGATGCAAAGGGAAACCCTCAGAGTACAAATCAGGTGTCTGAGCTTGAATTGCCTCAGTTAAATCTGCCTGGTGTTGATTCTTCTGATGTATTACCTGTTGGAAATGGTTCTGGTGCTTCTAGGCACACCGGGAATGTTGGTAAAGGTGCTGCGATAGATGATGTTAATCCATGTGATAGCATCTCTAATGTTGCAAGCAGAAGTTGTAGGAAAAGTAAATCATCACTCAGTGGCTCCATGGTTTCATCTGCCTTGTCAGCACGCATAATGGCTGAGGCTGACATGGCTGCCCTTCTTGTCCAACAGAGGTTGTTGAAAGAAAAGCATGCTTTGGAAGAACAAGAAATACAGCTTAAGAAAAGAAAGGAGCTGCTTGACTTAGAAACTGAAATAGCAGCCTCAGCAGCAAGGGTGAATGTTTTAAAAGCTTCTGAAAAGTCACGAGTCTCAAGTGCTGTTAATGGTAAATCCGATGGAATGAACTCATATTTAGAACGAGAACAGGGGATTTTAGGCGTTTTAAATCCTAATGCTCCGATGTTCAAACCTGTGTTACCAGAGCGACCCTATCAGGGTGTTGATGCAAGTGATCATCAAGCGCATGTATTGGATGTGAGGCCCAAGGTTAAAAATATTTCTCAGCCCGAGGTCGTTTCGCTGGAACAGTCAGAGACAAAGTTACATCAAGTATTTCCAGGTGTAGTTTCGACTACTCAGATGATGTCGCAGTCTCACGCACAATCAAAACATTTTACACCTACAGCGCAAGGTAGTGAGGGTCATGATCATCTAGTCACAGTTTTGAAGAAACAAAATGAAATTACAACATTATTGGCTGAGCAGCAGTCTCTGTTTTTGCTACCAAGGCGTGACATTCAGTTCTTTGATGGTGATCCTTTGCAATATCAAACCTTTATGAGAGCTTTTGAGCACATGGTGGAGAGTCAAGCTCACAGTGCTAAGGATTGTTTATATTTTCTTGAGCAACACACTAGAGGCCATCCAAGAGAAATGGTCAGAAGCTGTCAGTATATGCCTGCTGAGTATGGATATGCTAAAGCTAAATCTTTGCTCCAGGAGAACTTTGGCAATTCGCTGAAAATTGCTGCCTACATTGAAAGGGTCAGTAAATGGCCTCTTATAAAATCTGATGATGTGAAGGCTTTGCAGGAATATGGGTTTTTATTAAGGCAATGCTGTAATGCAATGGGAGACGTTGAGTCCTTGCATGAGTTGGATGTCTCTGCTAACATGCAAGCAGTTATAAAAAGGTTGCCTTATAAGCTCAGGGATAAATGGAGGAATGTTGTGTGCGATCTGCAGGAGAGGTTTCAACGTAAAGTGGTTTTTAGCGATATTGTTGAGTTTGTCGAAAGGCAAGTGAAGATTGCAAGTGACCCATTGTTTGGAGACCTACAGGATCCTCCAATGGCCATCAGAAAAGAGGCGAGGAATGTTAAGTCTCAGTTTTACCCTAAGGCTAAGAGGAGTAGTTTTGCTACTACAGTGGCCAAGGTGGAAGGGAAGATTGAGCCAGTGTTGAGGCGAGAGAGTGGTTCAGTTGTGACTAAGGTTTGCTTGTTTTGTGGAGCAGGGCATATGTTGGATTTGTGTCCTTCGTCTGAAAGAAAGTTGCACTGTGAAAGATTATCTTTTTTGAAAGAGAATGGTGTGTGTTTTGGTTGTCTGCGCATTGGGCACAGAAGCAAGGACTGCAGGAAACGTCTCTTGTGTAAAGTCTGTAATCAGAAACACCCCACACTCTTACATATCCACTCCAAGCAGAGGGAAAGTGTTTCAGTGCAAACTAAAGGAGAGGGAGAATCAGCAGATGAAGGTCCTTCATGTGCTGTGCAAAGCAGTGGTGTTACTAGGGCCGGTGAGCAAAATAGTGCTCTATCCATAATACCAGTTAGAGTGAAGTCCAAGAAAGGCAATCAGTCACTGATAACCTATGCCTTTCTAGATCCTGGGAGTTCAGCTTCATTTTATACTGAAGGGCTCATGAATAGGCTGAATCTTTCAGGAAGGAAAACTGGCATTCTTTTGCGGACAATGGGTCAGGAGAAAATGGTCAGTAGTTATGTTGTTTCAGATTTGGAAGTAACTGGTTAGGATTTAGATCACTACTGTGACTTGCCTGACTTATTTACTCAGAAAAGCATGCCTGTTCATCAATGCAATATTCCCCGATAGGAAGATCTCGATAGATGGCCACATTTGCGCCATATTAAGATACTGGAGATAAATTCCGGGGTAGACCTGTTGATCGGGACCAATGTGCCCAAGGCTTTAGAGCCATGGGATGTTGTTAGAAGTCAGGATGGAGGTCCCTATGCAGTAAGAACTATGCTGGGTTGGACGGTGAATGGTCCTCTCAGAGAAGATTGTAAGACTGACATTTTTGATGTGAGTGTCAATAGGATTTCCATGGCAAGATTGGATGAGCTGTGGGAACGTCAAATGAAGGCTGATTTTTCCAGAATGTATTCAGGATGAGCAGTTTGCTTTGTCTAGAGAAGATAATCAGTTTATGAAGTCAGTGATGGACTCTTAAGTTGGTTGATGGTCATTACACCATTGGTTTACCTTTTAGGTGCAATCAGGTAAAAATGCCAAATAATAAGAAGGCTTTAGAACAGCGAACTATGAGCCTTAAACGGAAGTTTATCAAGGATGATTCCTGGTTGACAGGGCCAAAGTTTCTCGCTGAACCTGAAATTAACTGGCCAGTGAACCTTGATTTTGGAAAGATCTCTTCAAATGATCCTGAGATTAAAATGGCCATTTTAGTTAATGCTGTTGATGTAAATGAATACAAGAGTGCATCAATCAGGGACATTAAGAAGGCCTACAGAAAGCTGGCTTTGCAGTTACACCCCGACAGAAACCAAGACAACCCGCAAGCCCAGGACAAGTTTGCAGACTTGGGGGCAGACTTGGGGGCAGCCTATGAGGTCCTCTCAGATGAGGAGAAAAGGAAACAGTATGGACAGGACGGGCTCAAAGAGGGTCACCACAGCTCTCACAGCGATATCTTCTCCAGCTTCTTTGGTGACTTTGAGATCATGTTTAGTGGTAACCGACAGCAACAGGACAGGAATATTCCCAGAGGAAATGACATAATACTGGACCTGGGGGTTGCACTGGAAGAAGTGTGCTCTGGGAACTTTGTGGGTGGTGAACGTGAGTTGAAAGAGGCAGTGGAAGGATGGAATCAGGCACAGATTCATGAGATGCTGCTGCAAAAGGGCATAAAGTGGATTTTTAATCCTCCTGCTGGTTCCCATCATGGCGGTGTTTGGGAACATCCCATAAGGTCTGTCAGGAAGGTGTTAAATTCCATTTTGAAAGTGCAGAATTTGGACGAAGAAGGCCTTTGTACAGTTCTTTGTGAGGCAGAGGCTATTGTGAACAGTAGGCCAATAACCAAAGCCTCTACTGATCCTAATGATTTGGAGGCTTTGACTCCTAACCATCTGTTGCTGCTTAAGACCAAGCCATTGATGCCACCAGGAGTGTTTCAGAAGGGGGACGTCGATGGAGGCAAGTACAGTAAATGTTTGACCTGTTCTGGAAGTGCTGGGTTAAGGAGTACCTGCCCCAGCTTCAAGAGCGTCAGAAGTGGCAGAGAATCGGACGGAACTTCATTCCTGGGGATGTGGTTATCGTTGTCGATGATTCTGTGCCTCGTAACTCTTGGGTGACTGGAAGGGTTGTGGAAGCAATTTCTGACAGTAAAGGACTTGTACGTCAGATTCGTGTTAAAACAAAGACTGGTTGTTTGGACAGGCCGATCACTAAAGTGTGTCTTCTACAGGAAGCAGAAGAGTCATGAAGATTGACTTTTTCAAATGTCTATTTGTATTAATGTGGATTTGTTTATTTTGAATTAAAATTGTATCTTTGAATGTTTGATAAAGGATTGAGCATGTTTATCAATATGTCTCCTACACGGCAAGTATGAGGTAATTATTGCTCTAAAATAATTAGGGGCCGGTATGTAGGAGCCATATGAGTTGTTCCTTTTTTGATTAAGTGGGTTGGTTTAAATGAACTCACTGTATTGGTGCACGGGTGTGGGGCGTGTCTCATGGGTGTGTTAGGTGATAAATGTGTTCACCACACCTGATGTTGATGAGCAGAAAGGTAGGGTGAGCATGAGGTAAAACCTTATGTTGATCGCAGCTTGAGCGCAGCTTGAATTATTTTGATGTATTTTGACTGTAACTTGATGGTTTATGTATATTTATGCACTAATTTATGTCATATGCCAAGTTGTAATTTGGCATAGTAATTGGTGCAGTTCTTTGTGAGTTGCAGTTATTTGTTTGTGCAGTCTGTGCATTTGTTTAATAGTTAATCCCATGTCCTCGATTTGTATAGTGGACAGTTGCATGTGGAAATAAAGGAGCAAATGGTATAGAAGTGTATTTCATGTGTTTACTGTTGCGCGTCATCTGTGTCCTCATGTTTAGCCTGCCGTGGCCGTTGGTTGGAGGAGCCGCAATAACAAGAACAATGAAAGGCAGTTTGGCATTTCTCCATGTGTGTGAAGTACACAATATCGTAAGTATTTACACAATAACAGACAAATTTGCATTTACACAAGAAAGATATGTATAAGTTATACATACACCTGCAAATATACACCCACATACATACATGTATGTGTATATATACACATATATGCATCCGTACATACATACACACACATATTTCCACATACACGCTTACATCTATATACATACACATACATGCCATCTAACTAGCAGGTGCATTGAGAGGTGCAGTGTGATCAGTGATATTGCACATTGAGTGTGTGTGTGGTGGGGGGGGGGATGCTGTTGGAACTATACTAAATAAGGTTATATAACACTTGTAATAAAAGTACAGTAACGATAACTAGTGACTGAGCATCCCGGGGCGTTTCTCTTGATTTCTTTAGTCGGGGTAAATTCATTCACCTGCACGGGTTAGCTAAATGAACTTTACAAAACAAGTTT
This sequence comes from Oreochromis niloticus, assembly GCF_001858045.2. NCBI lineage: Eukaryota > Metazoa > Chordata > Actinopteri > Cichliformes > Cichlidae > Oreochromis > Oreochromis niloticus. The sequence goes on from NC_031967.2 coordinate 26,748,448, forward strand.
CCCCTACAGCCGAGTGTTCATCTTAGCTAGCTAGGTCTCAGGACCTAGCTAAGGACGGTAGTGACGGATTAGCTTACAAACACGTTTAACTTACCGAAAAAGTGCGGCGGGCCTCGGGTCCTTCTGTCGGGTAGTCCAGTTTACTGAAGAGCACCTCAGGCTGTCAGGTTAAAACAGTCGGTCGTGTTTTCGTAACGTAAACGCTGGCCCTCCTCTCACAGCCTACACTCTATCTTCTATTCCCAAACAGAGATACGCAAGATTCCCCATGACTGCAGCTGCCAGTCAAAGCTGCTATGATGACGTTTCACCCCAATTTAACATCACCGCGTTAGGAATTAGAATCAAACTTATGGGAAAGGAGACCCTTTGGACATCAATCAGCGTGATGAGAACTATTGATAACAAAAGAAAGAATCTATGGAAAAAATTTATCTGAGGAGAATTAATTTGTTTTAGTCTGACCCCAGTCCCATCCGCTAACATGGAGGAGGCGGGGTTTATGACCTATACTGCAGCCAGACACCAGGGGGCGATAGAGACGTTTTGGCTTCATTTTTGGGGAGCTGTCGCGTCGTCCATGTTTTCTACAGTCATTGTGGTGTACACAGCAGTGTAGTATTACCTTTCCTTGAGACTTGATACTTTCACAACACTGAGTACTACTTGATTGTAGCTTGTCTCGGAATGTAAGGTGGACCAGGTATATACCAAGAATTTAGAGAAGTTTTTGCCACTTTGGAAAATATACTTTTTTTCCCCATCATGTTCAAACGTTATTATAACTTTTGAAATACCTACACATGTAACTGAATAAGTATAAATACAATAATTTACCACTTTTATTTCAATCTAGTTGCGTAAATTGGTTTGGTTCCAGTGGTTTCTTTGTTGTGTCGTTGTTGAAAACTGAACAGCAGCTGAACCAAACTGAGTGGCAATAACACAACTGTTCCAGGAGGGGGCAGAGTGACCCTGCCCTGCTCTCTGACTCCATCGTCATCTGGGTACAACTGGTTACTGAGTACAACTTGTGACTTTGCTGGATTTAGTTTTCCAGTTAAACAAATAAATCAGCATCAATGTCTGTATGTCACTAATTCCATCTATTTAAAAAGTACTGATATAGGACAAGTTCTTGTTAAGGAGCATACAGTGGTTTTTAAATATGTGATCACATGTAAGATCTTCATAATTTGTGTAATTTATTCTTATTATTGGATGCCAGCTTTGTTTGCACCAGCTGATCTGTTCATCCTGTGACTGAGGAAGCTTCTGTTAGTCTGAGCTGCAGTTTGAGAACACAAAAAATACTTTACAATGTGTTTTTCTATCACAATGACAAACTTATTCAAAATGATACCCGAGGGGAGCTGAAGATCTCTGCAGTGTCAAAGTCTGAAGGTTTCTACAAGTGTCAGTACTCAGGAAGAGAGTCAGCACAGAGCTGGATGTCAGTTAAAGGTGAGCAGGACTAAAGGCCATTATTTTTCATAATTGACTGTAGACTGCTTATTCACACTTATTCAAATGGGTTTATTGTTTATCTGTTGCACTTTAGGATTCATGACCTTGAAACAGGAATTTGAGTTTTGAGGGTGCTGGAAACACAAAAGGGGAAAAAAATGTTAATATTTCTCTCTTGTTGTCTTGTTTCAGTGTTAGTTGCTGTGACCTCCTGAGTTCTTCCATTATCTTGTTTAGTGTGAGTCCTCTCCTCTAGCATTTGCTGTTTGTTTACTTCCTGTTATACTCTGAAGGTTAATTTAATTTAATTTTCTGTGTTAATTTGACTTCCTGGGTCTGTCATCCCCTGATTCCCTAATTGTTCTCCAGTGATAATTCCTATCACGTGTATTCTGCTGTTTTTTGATGATAATACAGGGAGTGCAGAATTAGTAGGCAAGTTGTATTTTTGAGGAATAATTTTATTATTGAACAACAACCATGTTCTCAATGAACCCAAAAAACTCATTAATATCAAAGCTGAATGTTTTTGGAAGTAGTTTGTAGTTTGTTTTTAGTTTTAGCTATTTTAGGGGGATATCTGTGTGTGCAGGTGACTATTACTGTGCATAATTATTAGGCAACTTAACAAAAAACAAATATATACCCATTTCAATTATTTATTTTTACCAGTGAAACCAATATAACATCTCCACATTCACAAATATACATTTCTGACATTCAAAAACAAATCAAAAACAAATCAGCGACCAATATAGCCACCTTTCTTTGCAAGGACACTCAAAAGCCTGCCATCCATGGATTCTGTCAGTGTTTTGATCTGTTCACCATCAACATTGCGTGCAGCAGCAACCACAGCCTCCCAGACACTGTTCAGAGAGGTGTACTGTTTTCCCTCCTTGTAAATCTCACATTTGATGATGGACCACAGGTTCTCAATGGGGTTCAGATCAGGTGAACAAGGAGGCCATGTCATTAGTTTTTCTTCTTTTATACCCTTTCTTGCCAGCCACGCTGTGGAGTACTTGGACGCGTGTGATGGAGCATTGTCCTGCATGAAAATCATGTTTTTCTTGAAGGATGCAGACTTCTTCCTGTACCACTGCTTGAAGAAGGTCTCTTCCAGAAACTGGCAGTAGGACTGGGAGTTGAGCTTGACTCCATCCTCAACCCGAAAAGGCCCCACAAGCTCATCTTTGATGATACCAGCCCAAACCAGTACTCCACCTCCACCTTGCTGGCGTCTGAGTCGGACTGGAGCTCTCTGCCCTTTACCAATCCAGCCACGGGCCCATCCATCTGGTCCATCAAGACTCACTCTCATTTCATCAGTCCATAAAACCTTAGAAAAATCAGTCTTGAGATATTTCTTGGCCCAGTCTTGACGTTTCAGCTTGTGTGTCTTGTTCAGTGGTGGTCGTCTTTCAGCCTTTCTTACCTTGGCCATGTCTCTGAGTATTGCACACCTTGTGCTTTTGGGCACTCCAGTGATGTTGCAGCTCTGAAATATGGCCAAACTGGTGGCAAGTGGCATCTTGGCAGCTGCACGCTTGACTTTTCTCAGTTCATGGGCAGTTATTTTGCGCCTTGGTTTTTCCACACGCTTCTTGCTATTTTGAATGAAACGCTTGATTGTTCGATGATCACGCTTCAGAAGCTTTGCAATTTTAAGACTGCTGCATCCCTCTGCAAGATATCTCACTATTTTTGACTTTTCTGAGCCTGTCAAGTCCTTCTTTTGACCCATTTTGCCAAAGGAAAGGAAGTTGCCTAATAATTATGCACACCTGATATAGGGTGTTGATGTCATTAGACCACACCCCTTCTCATTACAGAGATGCACATCACCTAATATGCTTAATTGGTAGTAGGCTTTCGAGCCTATACAGCTTGGAGTAAGACAACATGCATGAAGAGGATGATGTGGACAAAATACTCATTTGCCTAATAATTCTGCACTCCCTGTAGGACCTCAGTGTATATACAGCCCAGTTTTAGGTTTGGTTTTAGTCTAAATAAAAATAATTTTGTTTTTTTTAGTCTGCATCCTGCATTTGGCTGCTTACCCTACATTATGATCCACATATAATCCACATTAAGACACTCAGCTTGTGTCTTTCCTCCCTCTACTTTGTGCAGTACTGTTTCAGGGGTAACTTTTCACAGGCTGCAGGTAGACTCCTGCCTCTGTGAATATGCTGCTTAGGGCCTTTTCCTTTGGTGGGATGATCACAGCATCTGTGCCTCTGGTACACTTGTTGTCAGCCACTTCCTCTATCTGTCAATGATGCATGCTATAGACGGATGCCATCTTCTTCCTACTGATCACCATTTGTTATCAGCAGCTTGCCTAGTATGCAAGGCAAGCTGTATGCGGGTAGAGTGAATTTTAGAAAAAAAAAACGTCTGAGAGTACAATTACAAGTAAACTTTAGTAAGCATGAAAATGTAATAGGTTTTTGTGTTCGACAATATATTCACATATATTCAAATCTAACTGGGCAAATATAATTGCAATAATGTGGAAACACAAACGGTAGGAGAAAAAAAGTGCTGCTTTTTCTGTTAGACTTTTGGTGTCACAGTATGTTTGTGAGAAACTGACATGAACACAAGCCCCAAGTCTAATTTTATGTTGTTGGTGTGACCTCAAATATAGCTGGCACACAAAAATAACAGTTGCAAAGTGTTTGTCCAGTTTGCAGACTCTGTGTGTGTGTGTGTGTGTGTGTGTCACAGCAGCAAATATCTTATAGAGGAACCGTGAAAACAGTCCTGGTCACCCAATGTTGACCAGAAACACACCAACTTAGTGTTGGGAAGAAAAGAAGAAGTGACTGCACTTTAGTGTCAGTGAAAATTCTGCAACCACGTGCACAAAGGCTAATTTGTACACCGGATAGGCTGTTGCAATGTCTAACACCACCACGTCTCGACCCTTTAATTAGACTCAGTGTTGGTGTTGATTAAAATTAATCAATAACAGATGCAGTAGAGGTGCAACAATGAGAGGAGTCCCAAAACAGCTGGAAAGTGTAGTGGTAACACTACACATCTTTGTGGCAGGAGTCGCAAGTTCAATCCCACCCAGTAAGGATCCTGGCTAGACCCTTCATGCTAAAAAAAAAATATGACGCAGCTACATCTGCAGCACGGACACAAGAACATTTCAATACATGTTATACTCTGTATGATACTGTATGTGACAAAATAAAAAGCTTGTTTGTTTGTTAAACAGGTATAGTTTTACAGTAGAGGCCATTTTTCCCTCCTCACCTTTTCTGACTGTTTTTTCACTAGTTTTGAATTTGACTGTGGTCAGTGTCATTACTGGTAGTATGTGGCAATATCTGGATACTACAGAGGTTGCACAAGTAGTCCAACTCATCAAGGATAGCACATCAGTATGTGCCATTGCCAGAAGGTTTGCTGTGTCTCCCAGCACAGTCTCAAGGGCCTGGAGGAGATTCCAGGAGACGGGCAGTTACTCTAGGAGAGCTGGACTGGGCCGTACAAGATCCTTAACCCATCAGCAGGACTATCTGCATCTTTGTGCAAGGAAGAACAGGATGAGCACCGTCAGATTCTTACAGAATGACATCCAGCAGCCCACTGCTGTGGATGTGAAACAGACTTCACGAGAGTGGCCTCATTCAAACCATGTGGCCTTTTATTCCTGACACATTACCTAGTCCATATCAGTATAGATATTCAGCATGACTTATTCTCCTTATTGAGTATAAAGTATAATAACAGAGAAATCATTACACCAAAATCTTAATCCTGTATTAAATAGTTCACAGACAAAAAGACTATTCCACTATTCCATATGATCTTCTTGATGCATGCTCAATCATCCAGGTAATAAATCTCCAAAAGTCATTCTGTTCATCTGGACGTAGCGTTTGGTGGGAGAAACGTTTCGTCACTCATCCAAGTGACTTCTTCAGTCTCAGCTGACTGCAGGTTTCCCCAATCTTAAAAACAGTCCATTTACATAATGACTGAAACCAGCCCACTGAAGGAACAATGTGCTGGGAGGTCAGTTACTTAATCTTAATTATCCAAATTCTCATGACCATTGATCAACAACCACTGACCAAGACCACTGATCAATGGCCATGAGTACCACTCACAGAGAGTTGGGGAATGGCTGCAATCACAGCATTGTAAGATGGTGAAAGATGTACCCTTAGGCCCCCTCCTCGATTCAGAGATGGTCTTTCCTTTTTCACGTAAATGGCCTTGACTCCTCGCTCAAACCAGCGTTCCTCCCTGTCCAGGATGTGTACATCCTCATCCTTGAAAGAGTGTCCACTGGCCTGTAGGTGTAAATAAACTGCAGAGTCCTGGCCTGACGAGGTAGCTCTCCTGGTTGTGCCATCCACCTTGCCAGAGGTTGTTTGGTTTCCCCGATGTATAAATCCTGGCAATCCTCCTGGCACTTAACAGCGTACACTATGTTACTCTGTTTGTGTAACATAGTGTACATAGACCTCATATGACCTTCATATGATCCTTTTAAAGAACAGTAGGTGACGGCTGTGGTGACAGTTCTGAACTAATGAGAGGCCCTGAAGATGCTGGATAATGTATAGCATGAGACTGTAAGCGTTAATAACTTAGTATTCATTAGCGATTGAATGATGGATTTAAAGTAATTAAAAAGCATTCTTATTTAAGGCAGACCTAAAGCCATGATCATCGTATTCTTTTGTATTCTCTGGTGCACTTTCTGATATTGATAGTTTTTCCATCACACATATAGAAAGCAAGATTTCTGACATGCTAAATTATGGTGGCACAATTTTTTTCCAGACAAAAATGTATTAACAGACTCTTTAAAATGTGTTGCTTAAAGTATGTAAGTGGTGCTACTGTGGGAAGATGTCTCTGCAAGAGGAACTATTAGCATGAAATGCACCCGCTAACGCTGACCAACAGTGTTCTAGTTGGTTTCCTGTGTATCTGCAAACAACTAGCGACACTTCAGTACTTTCTTCGTTCTGCTGTTTGTATCTTAAATAAAACATAATTATGATTCAATCTTGATTTGAAAATATAAATCATACAATTTACCTGGTATCACGGAGACTTTGTTTCCCATGAGCTTGAATTTCCACTGACCTCATGTGTCTGTTAATGCATGTAAGTATTTTTAACTGCGGTTGAAATGTCTGAAGGCTTGAATGAATGAACTAAAGTCAGCATCTGAGTATATATACATGATAAACTTTGTTAGTTAAAAGTTTGTAACAGGTCACAAACACGCACACACAAGCATGTCTGTGTGAAGAAGAGTGTATTGCCAAAGGTTGAAGGCACTGGTATCACTTTTGCTGGTTACCATTTTTAGCCGCGTGGTGGTGCTCTGTGGTTTTTCTTTCTGCTCCATTTTCATAGTGGTTTACAAGAGTCAAGTGTACAACTTCATTGTGTTTAAATATGTAGTATTAGAGGAAAAATGTGCTTTGTATTGTAATATCTATGTTATTATTTGTAACAGTGTTCATGCACCTCTGAGTTCTAACTTAGCGAAAACTTTATTGTAACATTGTCACAAACTTTTGAACTCATCAGTTTGTGCTGCAGATCTTTCTTGCAAATAATTTTCCAGGGAGTGTCCTTAAGTGTGTCCTGTGTTGGTTCTGTTTCTTGAATGAGTCATTGTTCGGCCTCACTTTACCAGTACTGTATCACTTCTTGTTTCAAAATGTCACTAACCACATATCTGTTACACTGTTCCAGTTATTTTCCTCAAAGGCTGACCAGCTCAGTTGATCTTGCTGAAGCATCGGATACAGAAACTAGTGGGAAATTTGATGCTTAATGTAAATAGAAAATGACGTGATGGAAAAGAGAAAGGGAGTATTCATGGTATGATCACTTCTTTAAAAAGCAACTGTGTCATCCAATTCCCCTCACCATATCTCAGAAAACAGGAAACTGTGTAATATCTCAAAGCGGCAAAGAGGCCTCAGTACATTTAGACGTGGTCAGACTCTTTTAAGCGTACACAGTAACTGTCTTTGAACAAACATGTCTGAACTACTTACTTGCTACAGTTGATGTCAGAAGTTTCATCATAGTGATGAATGTCATGGTAATTTTGGGCTTTGAATAATTTCTTTGAACTGTCCTTTTTCCTGGTTAAAATGATTTGACAGCATACATCTTTAACGACTTAAAAAAAGCTCCTCCCTTCTTCATAAGGGGTCACCACACCACGTAGCTCTACATGTTTGATTTGGCAGATTTTTGCCTTTACTGACACAACTCCAAAGGAATAATGTCTCCTCCCAGGATCAAGCTGGGGATCTTTTCCTTGTTAGGTGAATGTGGAAAACACTACACTTATCTCTAATCCACACAGGGTCAAAAGTACATACACTTAAATCTTTTAGTGGGTGATACTGAAGGTTCTATGGTGTCTCTTAACTTGCCAAGGTTAAGGCCTATTAACTTCTCCTTCGTGATCAGCATTGACTTGTAAAGTGAAAATCATTTGAATTTCAAAGTCAGTTCAGCCTATGAGGCTATCAGCTGTCTAGAGACATATTAATAAAAATTAAAATCTTAAACGTAATGGTGCTGATGGCGATAAACTCCAGCCTAATCTTAACTAACTATGCAGTGCAGCTACAAAGTTGTGCTTGGTACAAAGTTGTGTTGGTAAACCACAGTAGAATTGGTGAGATGTGTGTCTGTGGATATGTTAACCAAATGTTTCCAGCCATAAAGCCGCTGTTAACATCACTGAACCAGACTATTTCTAGTTTTAAGAAAAAGTAATGATGCTAATTTTATTTTTCAGATTTTATTCTCTTACAAGTGAAAGATATGTCAGATATGACAAGTAAGCTAGAAACTGGGTTAATTTAAACGTATGAAAACAATGCTGCTCACAACTCATAAAGATGTTAATCTACAGAGAAGTAACATCAGTGACTGATCGTCAGTCGCACAGATGTGGGAGGTGTTATACGCAGTTTGTGTCGCTACGCTTTAAACAGGAAGCATCAAAACTTTTTTTTGTTTCATGACCGGTGTGTTTACAGACAGGTCGTTTCCCTTGAAGTAAACAAGAAAAAAAAATTTAAATAAAAGAAGTTAAACTTCATGGCGTGCACATACATTTAGAGAAGAGACCACTTAGAAACACCACACTGTGAGTTTCAGTCATTGCCGGTAAGCTCACTCTGCTTCACATGAACACATGATACCCGGAAAACCACACTGGTGCTGGCCAAAGAGACACTGCAGCAGCTACACAGTTTCAGGTTCTTAATAAAGACTCCCCTCATGACAATATTAGTCCATCTTCTTTCTGATTATAGTACAGAAAACTGTAAAACATGTCTTAAAACTATGTTTATTGTACTGATAGAGATATGGATAACCCCCATAAGGTTTAGCCAAAACATTCTCATACAGTATCATAAAGAGTAACTTTCTATACACGTATAATAATGTATGCGGCATTCTGTCTGGTGTCGGTTAAAATTTGAGTTTGTCGCCTGGTCTGTTTCACTGATTTCCTTCCTTGTATTTATTTTGTTCACGTTTTTCTGTTTCCACATCTTTTTCTTTCCTTTTTCTGAGTTTTTGGCTTCCTGTTTTATTTTGGTATTTATCTTTCCTTGTGCATTTCCTATCATATAGCTTCCTGTCTTTGTCTTCCCACCTCTGCTATTACTAAACTAATGCCTTGCTTCCACCTCTGTCTTGTTTTCATATTTCTTACCCTTGGCCCCATCTTTGTGTTTGGTTCTGTTGGAGTTTTCTCTCTTATATTCTAAGGTCTTTACTTTGCAGTTTAAAGCATATGGAGATGACTGCTGTTTTGCACTGACAACATATATATATAAAAGAATCAAACTGAACTGCGTCATACGAGATTTTAAACATTCAAAACATCTATTGTCATGTGTGCAAAGAAAAAGCATTTCTCTGTACAATGAAATTCTTTCTCTGCTGTCCTCACGCAGATGCTGGTTAATATGTACAAATAGATAAAATACAAATAGCAGGAATAAATAAGTGGAGACAAAAAAATTGAAATGTTAAATAGATTTATGTGCAAATGAGCTATGAGCTTAATATGCTGGTTTGATATGTGAGATGACCTGATGTGCAAAAATTATTATTACTGTTAAAATAGGTCAGCTGTTCAAGAGTCTGATAGCAGTGGGGAAGAAGGAGTTGTTGAGTCGAGATGTTCTGGATTTCACACTTCTAAACCTTCGTCCCGAGGGCAGAAGTGTGAACAGTCCGTGTTGGGGTGTGTGGGGTCTTTGAGGATGGAGGCAGCTCTCCTCTGGACTCTGCGATAGTAGATGCTCTGCAGAGGACAGCGGGGTCCTGGTGATCTTTCCCGCAGTTGTTATCACTCTCTGCAGGCGTTTGCAGTCCATAGCAGTAGTGCTATCGTACCATGCAGTGATGCAGCTGGTCAGTGTGCTCTCCACAATGCAGCTGTAGAACCTGCCGAGGATCTTGGCCGACATACCAAATTTCCTCAGCCTCCTCAGGAAATACAGCTGCTGCTGAGCTTTCTTGACCAGCTGTGTGGTGTTAACAGCACTGTAGCTGTTTGTGCAGTTCTAAGTCATTACTGCTACATTTGTTGCAATTTTCCATTTGCCAAGTATTTTAGTGTTTTCATAATCGCATTATCACATCTATTCAAAGACACAATCTTTATTAGCTTACTATTACTTTGAGTTTAGAGGAGCTGAGTTCACAGATATGACTGAGCTGTAACTTTTTTTTCTGTAGTTATGTAACCACAGTTATGGTGGCAAGTTTACACACATTAGTCAGCTAACAACATAATCTAATGTCGGGCTGGATCTAATATAGGGGGAAAAAAACATTCACTGAAAGGTAACGGGCAGCTTCTGGAATCTTTTAAGCTGGATTGCTCTGTTTCATGAACTGTCATTATGTCAGACTGACAGCCTAATGACAGATTTTGTTGCAATCATTGCATTAGTGGGCTCTTTACTAAAATAAGCATTACACATATTACACGTCATTTATGCATAAACAGTAAAGCAATAAATTACATTATTATTTTCTCTCACACACAGGTTCCTCCTTTGAGTGCTTATGTTTTAGCACAAAGCTGACACTAAAGTAGAAAATTACCACAAAGGCAGCAATTCTCCTTTATGAGATGTGACACAACCCTAACGGAGATCAAGCTAAAAAAAAAAAAAAACAAGAGATCAACCTTATTATGTAAAGTGCAAGGACAATATTTGGCTTTCTCTCATTAGGGCTTTGTGATATAATGATATATGTTGGGTGTTGAAATTAAAACCTCTATCATTGCAAGAGTGACATTAAAAGCAGCAACACTGACCAAGAGAGCTGTTCTCTATATTGTGAGAGCGTAGGCTATACTGGTTTTGGGGTTTGCACATATAGACACACTATAAAGAAAAAACCATCTCAAGAGGAGATTTCTAGATAAAAAGTAACCAATGGGAGAGTCTCTTGATAGAGACATAGTTGGCCACTGAGCAGTGGCATAAAGAGAACAGCGATGTGCACAGTTTCTTCGGGCAATAATAAAACGTAAACCCCAATGATAGACAGTGTCGAACCCTTTTAGGTACTTGTCTGGTGAATTCATAAAGAGCAAATGTCCATACACCCACACCTTAGTCCACTGAGACTCCTGCCTGACTCCATCTGTCTCTGGGTGTGTTTTAAAAACATATATGTGTCTGAAAAATGTTATTTTCTCACAGTTTCATGTGATATAGTTTTGGGAGACAAGCTAGCATAGGTTTATCACACACAGTCCCAATATTTCAAAACTGGGAAATGTTGGCCAATCAGATCAGTCAGGACAGCCCAGGCAGGTCAGCATGGTCATATATCCTCTTTACATGTAATTTCTCTGCTTTGAGCAGGCTGCATTGAAATGAGCTTTATCTTGATGATAAGTAGTTCACTTCCTCCTGTGTTAAGTCCCCACAGAACCATAACTTCTGCTTAAGGCATATACTGTTATAGGCCTCATCATGCAAGCACAGACTGAAGCCCTACAGAGGAAATAAGATAATAAGCATATTTTCATCAACATAGTGTGCAGAGGAAAACAGTGCTTAGCAGCAGTGTTGAAATATTTCACAACTTATTGTACAAAGTTCCACCAGTATTCCCATAAACCAAAATAATTTCCTTATTGTAAAGAAATCTCTAGCTCAGCAAGGATAAGACTTGTTCAGGAGAGGGGATGCTCGAATAGATTTGTCTTTAAAACTAATTGTTTATTCATTTTTTCCAATATAATTTTTGCGGACTGTGTATATATGTATACACAATATATACAGACAGGGTGCTGCAGTGGTAATAAGAAACTGAGTCATAACAGAGATGGTGGTTTATTTAAATGTTTAAACGGACTCTGCAGTTTATTACCTGGATCCATGTTCTCCTCTATTCTGGGGTGAATAAAGTTTAGGACAGCACTTCAGATATGTTAAGTGTAACATATCTGAAGGCAGGATGTGGTTATGTTCTTCCTGCAGAAATGTTATTAGAAAAAGACTAATCTCTCATCTTATCTTCACATCTAGCTTAGATACAAGTGTTTGTAGCAGTAATTGCATGGTTTGTAATGTTAAGTTAATGCAGAGTAGGACTGACTAGCAATAATAAGGGCCCAGGATTGCTATTTTTTAATGTAAATTGGATTTTATAGTGATCCTCTTGAACATTTAGGTTATTTTCTGACCTAAAAATTTTGTTATAGTAAAAATAAGCAATGTTGCTGTACATCATAACTGTACCTAACAGTGTTTTAGAAAATCCTGTCAGATATCTTTCATTTAACTTTGAGTTTTAATGTGTTTTAGTTGTATTTTTAATAGCATGCCTACTTTAATCTTGCTGCATATCAGGCAAGTTTATGGCCGCTTGTTCTGCTTCTGTGTTGATTGAAACCTCCCCCCAATCTCCACCCTCTCAGTTTTTTTCTGCACTTACTTGTGAAGTTTGACAGACAAGAAGAGGAAACAGACGTCGTTTCTCTCCCCACAGAAATGGTTGGTGGTCGACTTTGTTATCGCAGCTATTTCATACACAGCATTGTGCTCTGGGTCTCCCTCCATTGTAAGTACACCTATGCTTTCAAATCTTTGTTACATGTGTTGTATTTATAAAACTTGTTGTATTTAACTCTGATTCATGGTTAGGGTAGAGTGTGTAGGTCAAAAGTGCTTCTCCTCTTGAGAAGTGACGTGTCTTCCTTGGAAGAGACTTGCACTGTATTTCACATGTGTGTGTTTCCAAATGCAGTATTACTAAATGCAGTAGTGGTGTTAAACCTATAATAATAACATCAGTATCCATATTAAAGAAATATTTAAAGGTTTTAATGTTATTCAGCACCTAAATATTCTTAGATCATAAGTTTTCTCTTAATTAAAAAAGTCACATGTTCACTGATGAGCAAAGTGTTATTTCTTGTTTGCAAGTCGGTTTGCATCTTTGTTACACTGCATCAACAGATATCCTGTTGCATTTGTTTGGAAATATAATTAAAGCTACTTCAGGCTTGAACATCGTTTCTGTTCCTGTATATTTTCCTGTATAAGTCCTGGTTATATGGTATGCTTTATCACATATTTATACTTATATGCATTTATATAATTTATTATACAGTATACTTTGTATTGATTTGATAGTAATGGAGGGGGCTGGACATCTCAGAAAATTTGCATAAGTACATGAGTTGATCAAAGTGCTGCTTTTCTTTTTTAAGAGTAAACTTTGCTAATAAAAAAACTGAATATAGTGCCATGGAAAAAGCTGCGAGTCACACATGACACTAGCAACAGAAGCATTTCCTGAGTACTCTCCACCAGTTCAGTTGCAGTAACACTGGCCAAACGTAATGAGCTCACAGCACAGCTGTATCCTTTGCCCATGAATTCTGTAATTGTGACACTTTTTCTTTCAAAATGTTGCAACTTTTGCCTTTACAAAGCCTATTGTCCTGCAAAACTACTAACCACAGCTATTGTATGTTGTAACTGATACTAATGAACACTTACCTTTTAACAGCACCATTTTTTTTCTAATTCTTCAGTTCAGTTGGCACTCTGACACTTTTCTTTCCAAGTGCAATTTATGTGTATTGTTTTTTTACTATTCTATTAATCCCAAAAGGTTGATTCTGTTCATCTGGATGTAGCGTTTTCAGTGGGAGAAACGTTGTGTTACCTTTTGTTCCAATTTTCCCAAAATTACAAAATGATTAGTCATCGTTTTTCCATAGATAAACTATAAATTAAAATTTAGTTACTTTTTTTATAGTTACGCCAGGTCAGTTATTTCATAAATGTCACCTGACATGTGTGTTTACCATTCTGTGATACATTTTTTTAATTGTCCAATTCTGGTATTTTTGCAGTTCTAAGGGAGAGGATAAGGTTTAAGGCAATTTGGTCTTTTTTTATTCTCACTCACTGACTCATTGATCAGTGATATTTCATAAAGATTACACTCAGTTGTTTGTCTGTATGTTTTTCAGATGTGGAGAGTTCCAGTGGAAAACGTGTCATTCATAAAAATGTTGGAGATACTGTGGAGCTTTCATCAGGATTACCAACTGAAAATGTGACTGGGGCAAAATGGAAATATAAAGAAATAATAGTTGCAGACAAAGACATTCCAGATAATGCGGGTGTTTCTAAAAGATCTCCATTTAAGGACAGATCAGAGCTAAACCAGGAAAACTTTACTTTAACAGTGAGGAAATTGACTCTTCAAGATTCTGGTGATTTCATTTTTATCTCAGCAATAAATGAAAAACAGAGGGATTCAGTGACCATCACTCTGCAAGTTCATGGTAAGACACTTTGATTAAACAAGAATCCTGATAACTGTAAATAAAAGGCTATCAGTCAGCTTGAAACGGTTGGCTTTTTTTGCTTGTCTTTTATTTGTTTGCTTGTGTTTTATGTGCATTTTCAGCCACTATGATATATTACTGTTAAATATTAATTGTGTGGAAAAATTCTTGCACTGGGTTACTTTTGATTTTTAGCATTGTGTCCTAAATATCTATTTACTGATATTGATACTTGTAAAATCTTTATGAAATACAGTGCGATATTTTTTTTTTTAGTTTAACAACCTCCCTTTTTTTCTGCACAGTTTTTTTTATCTTTCCCTGATTATCTATTTATAATAACAATAATAAGATAATAGATCTCTTCCATAATAACGACTTATGGGATATAGCCTAGCTCAGTGGTTCTCAAACAATGAGTACCACCTCATTAAATATATGGGTCTTGATGTACCACCCTTATGTCCGACATTAAAGTACAGTAGTATACGCCTATTTAACACCATATACAGTTTACACAGAGAATTTTATTTCTTATATGAATGTTATTTATTTTAACTGTCATAAATAGGATGTGACAAGTGATAATAATAACAACTGTACTGCATTAAAACATTCACAGCAGGTGGGATTTACAATCTTTAAGGGATGACCTGATGAACCCTGCTTCCGGGTCCAAAATACTCTAAGTATTATCAAGGCTTTAGTGTTTCTAACATGTTTTAATGCTTTGTATCTTATTCTGTTTAATCTGAACAAGCCCCTAAAAACAGTCAGTGATCACTGTCGGCCTCTCTCAGTTTTTATTGCCACTACTCATCAGCAGTAAGTTCAGTTTTTTAAAACCTAACAACAGCCCAGCTCATGCAGCAGTATATTAATGACTAACCTCGTATTGTGGATGGATTATCTCAGTTGTTCTCCTGACTGAAGTTGGTCCGTTTACAGCATCCTGCCATGTGATTGCATTTGTCCTTAACCATTGGGAACCCTCACATTAACTTTTATTGAGTGGAAAAAAGTTAGCATTCATCCTCCAGCTTCACTGTGTTTATATTATGCTAACCATAGCTGTGTCGCTAGTCACCACGTAGCACATCATTATTTACCATCTAGCCCAACTTCAGTAACCCTACAAATGTTACTGCTGTTTAGTTTTCTGTCTTCATTTATGTTGGAAGTGGTAGCTGTACGTTTTAGTTTTTCAGAAATCCCTCAGTCAGAACATGGTATATTATTTAATCTTAAAAAAAAAATTGGAGACTTCCCGCGTATCACTAGAGGGAGTCCACGATCACCACCGGTGGTACGTGTACCACAGTTTGAGAACCACTGGTCAGGCTTGTATATTTGCTGAAGTAGCAAATCCTGTAGATTATATAGAAATATTTAATTTTCATCATAATTTATATAGTGGTCTACAGTGTTGGTCAAGTTACTTGAAAAAGTAATTAGTTATTAATTACTGATTACTTCTCCAAGAAAGTAATCCTGTTACTTTACTGATTACTTGTTTTCAAAAGTAATTAATGATTTTATTACTTAGTCACTTAGTTACTTTTTAAAAACATGATACACAATCTGAATACGTAATAAAGCAATAGACCTTTCAGCCCAATTCTATTTTTTCTGCATAATCCATTATATAAAATGTAATCAAATGAAAAAGTCTCTTTTTAAAAATTGTTTTATTAGTTTTAATCTTTTAACTTTAGGCACATTACATCAAGCAAAAATTAAATTATATGCAACAGTCTTCAAGTTGAAGAAATTTGTTTACCATTTAAACCTATTTTCTGCATATTCCAGCATAAAAAATAAAATATTGTTTTGTGTTTACACTCACTCTTTCAAATAGATGCAAGTAAAACACAGCAAAAAATAAATAAAATTAAATAATTCAGCAGCACTAAGTCCTGTCGTTCTTAAATCTATTTTCACCTGTTTAGCAGGAATCGAGCAGTCGGAGGTTTGCCCGTTGCCGCAGCAGTCATGTCAGCAGGGGGATCCGGGGGTTCCTCCATGAATTTCACATTCATGGCAGCGTGCTAGGCGCTTGCTCAGATTTAAAGTTAAATTTTTCCCTGTACAAGGAAGTTTTCTTCCCACGCAGAGTGTACAATGGATTCTAATGTTTTTGACACTTTTTACAGAATCAAACTCAAAGTAATGTGAGTACTTCCAAGCTTTAAATGCTACATGGTCGTACTCTCTCCTGCACTCCATATTATCTGTTGTTGATCTACACATGTCTGTTGCTGCTACAGACATCGCACACACTCATGTCATTGTCATAAGACACTCTCACAAACAAAATCACGGTTTAGTAACGCAGTAACACAGCATACTTACAGAAAAGTAACAGTAATCTAATTACTTTTTTGCAATAGTAATCTCTTACTTTATTCGTTGAAAAGGTTATTGGATTAAAAGTAAGTAAAGTAAAGTACTTGTAATGCCAAATCACTCACTGTTCATCTCTAGCGGTCATGATTTCATTTTACTTCTTTTATTAGTTTTAAATCTGTTGTTATATTATAGTGATTGTCTTAACTTTTAATGTCTTTTGTTCAGCTTGTTTTGGAGATGGTTTTTAATTTTTAGGTTTAAATTCTATGCGACCAACTGATACAGGAGTTAACAGTACTTGTCGGAAAGTTTGATAATGAAGTTGTCTGAAGTTCTTGATGTTTGGACCTTATTATATAGGACGTCAGCAGAACTCAGCACAAACATCTACTTAAAGCTGTGATGCAGAATGTGACTTGACATACTTTCTTTCTCCTCCTGTTTTCTCATTAGAGCCCATAACTAAGCCTATCATTAAATTCAATTCTACCTGGATTTCCTCAAATGAAACATGTAAAGTTCTGCTAGAGTGCAGCGCAACTGGTGATGTCAGCTACAACTGGACTGTAGGAAACCAAACACTAACTGGTCCCAAGCAACAATACATCATCAGGGAGCAGGATGGAGAGACCAAATTCACCTGTACAGTTTTCAGTCATATCAGCAACAAGTCTGAATTTCAAATGGTGAAGTGCAGCAACAGCACACAACAAGAACCAGGTATGTAGTGTACATATTTACTTGTCTTAAGAGCTTGAAAAGAAAGAGACTGGACTTCTTGAAGTTTTTTCACCATGCTTTTTTTTTATGATGATCATGATGACTTTATTGATCACCATTGGTCATGATGTCGAAAACCAACAGTGTTAAAGAAGATGACATATGGATATTAAATATGTTTTAATCTTGTGAAGCTGTTAAATGGCACAGCAGTTTGGCATTCAGGATGACAGAAGTTATGTGTAGATATGTGAAATAACTGCAAATATACATGGTAATACAGTCTATAACCTTATTTAAAACTACATCTGTACAATTCTAGTATTAAAGTCAACATTTGGTATGATTACCTTTATTCTTCAACACAGCCTGAACTTTTATAGGCAGCTTTCTTATAATTTCTTTGAGTAGTCGTCAGGAGCAGTTCTCCATTCTTCTTGAAGGATACTGGATGCCCTTTGTTCTGTTTTCTGTCAAGATGATCCCACACTGCTTCAATAATGTTGAGGCTCTGAGGAGTCTAATCCATGACATGGTAGTGTGTGGGTGATTGTCATTCTGAAAAAATACACTGTTGACAATCAGACGCTTTCCATATGGTATTGTATGGTGAATCAAAGCCTGATGGTACTTTTCTGTGATCATAATCCCATCAATTTGGACAAGATCTCCAACACCACTGTTGGCTGATATGTAGCCCCAAATCATGAGTGTCCACCATGTTTTACAGATGGCTGTAGATGCACACTGTTGCACCTCTCTCCTCCTTTTCCAGAATCCTCAAATGTGTCAAATGTTTTTAAGGACAAACAGCACAACATCTCAGTATATGCCTTTTTCACCTACTTTTCACCTAGTATGCCATTCAAACTATTATATTTAGCAATCATAGCAATCATAGCTCTGAATAAATTGTTCCAAAATATATGGGGTTTTTTTTAATGGGCTGATAGCAACAAAGTGTTCGAAGATTTAATTAAAGACTTAAAAATTGTTTCTTTGCTAAGTAGTATTTTATGTGTAGATACAAAAATGGTTACTCCCTTGAGTTAAATGTGTTTTTTAATATATACACTTGAATGATTCATGTTTGAATGTTAGGTGGCTTAAAAAAACTTCTTGAAACAGTCAGGTGCAAAGACTGGACTGAAACTGAGTGAAAAAGCAAAGAAAAACTTTTTGATCATTTGATCTTTGAACCCAATACCACTTTAAAAATGCAAGAAAGTCTGTCTCCTTGGAAACAAAATATAAAGAAAAGAGGGGCACAATACTGTAGATCACGATGTTGAAGATGGGTTAGAAATTATTTCAATCTGATGAAATTAAATTATTTGCAATTGTGTTGGTGTTGTTTCAGTTGTTTTTCTTAATGAGATATTTTGGTTATTTATATTTAATCCTGGGCTGTTATTAACATAAACAATTTCATCATTTCCAGCAAAACATTTTTTCCTTTTCATGGGTGTAGCTGGTGGATGTTTGGTTCTTGTCATTATAGTCAGTATAATCGTGGGAGTTTGTTGCTGCAAAAAAAGGCATATTGGTAAGAAACTATTGATTATGTCCATTTTTTAGTTTCATGATATTAAAAGTGTCATATTTTAACATTTTAAGTGATGTTTTCCATTTGTAACCAGGAAGTGACACAAATGACCTCACTGTGTATGCTGACATTGGTGAGCTTACAAATGAAGATGTAAGTATGCTCATATATTGTGCTTTACACACATCCTTTTTGAAAGGAATATGATGTGTTTCTGAGAATAAAATGTAAGGTTTACTTTAAGGAATCTGTCTCTATCCACTCACAGGGGACTTCATCTACCATGCAGCCTTGCTCAGTGTACGAAACCATTGATAACAGAGTCCCAACAGTTAAATCTGGGGTAAGAGCAAAACTTTGTATTTGACATTCTGGAGAGTGAATTTATCTGTTATCAAGAACTATTCAAATAGTTAATGCAGGTGGCTACAGTGTACTTTTCCCTACCTTATGCTGAATATATAGTACTCTACATTTTCATAGTTCTTTTATTGTTTGTTTTGGTTTTTTTGGTAAACATTAGTTAAAACAGACCAAGTAACTGTGGATGTGATGTCTTTGTTTTTCCCATCTTTTTGTAATACATGCAGCCCCAGACCGTCTATGACAAGATCCAGCTTAATCGTGTGAGGAAGCCTTCAGTGTCACCCTACCAAGATGTTTCATAGATGATGTATAGCTTTGTATAGCTTTTGCCTGTTTGTCCATGTCTTGTAAACATAAAAATAAATGTGGACTATAATATTTTGTTTATAGAAACCCCTGAAAATACAAGGCTAATGTAACAAGGAAAGAAGCAACATGTTCTTTTTGAAGTTTTTTGATTGTATATTATATATCATATGTGAGAAACTGTCATTAACAATTTTGCAAATTTTGTAAATACATAGTTTGTTATCTTGTGATCTTTTTCTTCTGATACATTGAATGATATTAATGTGACTGTGAATTATTTTAGTAATACCTATTTTTCTTGGTAATAGTTGTTTACCAACAATATTCACACAGATACATTGCTGTAAAACCTACCAGCACAATCATGGTTTGTAGTGCTCAGTCTACTAAAGTTGGTGTCAGTCGCAAAGAGGTAGCACTGAATCAAAGTTTTTGAACCATGACTTTTCTCATTAACTTATGATTAAATCTCCTTCACAGTACAGCCCTTAACTCTACTGTCGGACCAAACTTTCCTACCAGTCATCACAGCAAGCTGTCATATCCTGCCAGTGTTCCTCATACTATGTTACTCTGGCTAATTTAACTTAACATAAGCCTCAACTTTGTGGTGACATGAAGTGAAGCCCATACAAGGATTTAATAAGCATACTCACAACTCTATCTTGCTGAAATGATACAGAAATGATGTAATAGCATAATATAACTGCAAGCAGTAATGTGTTACGCAGCTGACTCTCTGGAGGGCATGGCTTACCACCATGGATATAGCATGGTACTTTTATAACATAAAAGTAAAGAAAATGCAACAGAATAAACGATAAATGAATAGAAAATGTGATTTTGACAGCCTTGACAGTGGTCCAAGAAGATAAAGCTATAACTCAAATAATGTTTCTCATTCCACTCTTTATTTATAATGTTGTGTCTCTATTTACAGATATGTTTGTATATTATATTATATTAAATTATACACAAAGCAAATGTACCTGAGTCCTGAGAAATTAACTTAGAATAATGCAAATTTTCACGTGGTAAAATGATTTAAACTTATAAAATAATTCTGAAAAACATGTGATATAATTTCACAGAATGCAGCATTATACCAAACTCAAAGAAACAAGTAGAAACAACTAAAATAACATGGACAAAGTACAGTAGCAAAAGAAGAGATAGAGATTCTCATGGGACACATCAATATAAAATATGAAAAAAACAAGGGAGAAAAGACACATAAATAACTACAAACAATCTCAGCATCCTGAGCACTTATACAGTAATAATATAATACTACTACTACTACTACTACTACTACCACTAATAATAATAATAATAATAATAATAATGTATATTTTGGCCAGTCTGAGTTATGACACTTGATTCTTTCTTGAAGTTTTCTTAACTAGATACCAGGTATATATATATATATGTATATATGTATATATTAGGGGTGCAACGATACACAAAATTCACGGTTCGGTTCGGTTCGATACTTTGGTGACACGGTTCGATATTTTTTCGATACAAAAAAAACGTTCATGCCTTTTTAATTTATAATTTATTAAAATTATAAATATATATTTTAACTCAAAAGTACAGTTTTTAAATTTAATGTTGCTGAAACAAAGTAATAAAAAAATAAATCTATCTGATCGAGAAATCCCTCATCTTTGGAAAAGAGAGTTTATTACAGAGAAATGGCTCTTTCCAAAATAAAAGCTATACTATACGCTTCTTCTGGGCTATATTCTCAGCAGCATATTAAACATATCAGGTCCCCATAAGGAGAATCATGTGCTAACGGCTGTCTAAATGACTCGGGTAAAGTTTGTAGCATGCGTGCTTGTTGTTTTTGTCTGCTTCCACTTGTCTTTGCACTAGGATGATGTCGGAGTAAATGTGCAGTCATATTCATTGTGTTCCCACTAGTGCTGTCAGCGTTAATCTGAAATGACGTTAACACCACAACACGGCAAATCTCCGTTAACGAGCTACCGCGGATCGACCCGTGTGTGGGGCTGGACGGAGTCATAACGTTAACGAGCAAACTGCGCTAACGCAGTAGTTCCCACCCATGTAATTGAGCATTGCGTGGCACATCCGACATACTGTTTTACTTTTGTCCATGACACGCTTACCTTCAGGGTCATACTTCACATGAAGACCAAAACAGTTCCAAAAGCCAGATCTGAATGCGGGCGGGGGAGGTTCAATTTGCCATGTTGCAATGAGCTTAGCTTCTGTCTTGCTAGCTTGCGCTGCGCTCAGTGGATCTGCGCTCGACAGTGCAGCCTAGGCGGAGTAGTCGAACGCAGATCCACTGAGCTCTCAACACAGACAGCATCGTCAGAAGAAAAGTTGATAAAATAAATTAAAAATGTTGTATTGTTCGATACACATGCGTACCGAACCGAAAGCACTGTATCGAACGGTTCAATATCGATACGAGTATCGTTGCACCCCTAGTATATATATATACATATATATATATGTATATATATATATATGTATATATATATACATATAGATATATACATATATATATATATATAGATATAGATATAGATATAGATATATAATGTATATATATATATATATATGTATATATATATACATACATATATATATATCTATATATAATTCATTTGAATATGGTCTTCAGTCCGTCAGCACTGGACCAGGAATTCTTCTTGAGGCTGTTATGACATGTAATGAAGCAGAAAGAAAATCAGTTATTTGACATGTTTTATTAAAAACATATTGTTTGTCAAAAATTATATAAACTAAACAGAAACTTACCTACAGACTACAGTTTTTAGGATACACAACTGGACACGGACTTTCTAAGAAAAAAAAAATCAAACTACTTTTTTAATCCTCGAGGAAAATATGTGGTCACAGTTAAACACAAAGTAGTTAATATGTGTGAGTTTACAAATTAGTGTCACTGGACATTACTAAATTAGTTTAATTCAGGTTTTCACATCCAGATTTGATTCTTTACTGTTTTTACATTTAAATATTATCATAATATACTTCTTGCAAATGTAGTGAATTCTTTCCATATTTGTTAACATCATTTCATCAATAGCATGAAGTAAAAGCTCAATCATGTTGACCAGAAGTATGTTAAACAGTTTGTGACAAAGTAGATAAGAGAAGAAACAAGCACAACATTGTTTAGTCTCTTAGCCACATAGGCAGTCCGCCAAGCAGTTTTGATAGCATTATCCAATATAGGCATTGAAAAATCATCCTGCCATTAGTACTTTTTAACAAAATCTCCACTGGCATTTTGTATACACACAATCTGGCCATTTGCTCACCTGGTTCTTCTTGTACAAGCTCTTCCTCCTTCTCTTTGAATTAAACTAGAAAGTAACAAACATTTTATCTTATATGATTGATTATAACAGCAGGTTGTAGACCCACATTTGTAGAGTTCAACACACTGCTTAGTTATGTAAAATCATCATCATCATCAATTATTGTGGTTAAAAAAAAAAAGCTACCTTACCATTATAACTCTTTTTGTTGATTAATGTATATACATGTCCACTCTTACCAGTTTGTTTTTGCGCGCTCTCTCTCTTTTTGGTATCTTCATTCTGCTTTCTCTTTTCCTCTTTTTCTCTTGACCTTTTTGCTGTCACACAAAGATTAAACGTATAAGTAAAGCAGAATTTACAATCCAATAAAAGTTTTAAAGAGACCCATATTAATTTAAAGAAATGTTTAAACTAAATATAGGCTGCTTCTGCTGCTAACAAGTATTGACAGGTAAAATCATTTTAACTTATCACCTGGATCTCTAGCTATATTACAAGCAAATCATGAAGCCCAATTCTATAAGAACAGGAACAGAAATCTTTGAAAAACTGAAATAATAAAGTTCATGAGCTCCTTAGCTGGCAACAAGTGATATACCACAAGACTAGTGGAGACTAGTGGCTCTAAAAGCTAAAGTTAGCTAATAATCTCTAGTGGTCTAGCCTACATTAGCTAATTTTTTAATGCTATATATAGAACAAATTATACATAAAAAAACTTACAGATCAGAAATAGATATAATGAAATTATAGGGATGTTTCAAATGGCTTATAACATTCATATTATGGTTTGGAGAATTGTTGTAAAGTTTTATCAAGAGTTTCAAGAAAACAAATCTACCAGTATCGTCTATTTAAAAAAAAATGAGAGAAAGAAACAGGCTCAGTAATAGATGATTAAAATTAGGATTTGTTATGTAAAATGCAATAGGAAACAACTTCCTCATCTAATCTGAGAGAGTTTGGTTGGAAAAATATAATTTGTTTTTTTCTTACTCCAGACAAAAAAACAGTACAGGCTGCTGGAGGTTATGTGGCAGTCTAAAGGCTTATCATTACCATCTGTTCTTATCCTGCCCCAACGTTACTCCATTCTGGCAAGATATCCACAAATGTTTGGAAAAGAATTTCTGCACCCAAATCCCCTTTGATTTTCTTTATATACTCTTAAGCCTCGAAAATCCCAAATATGACTACTCCAGCAGATAAATATCTAATCTTTATTTTAATGCCAGCTAAGAAAACCTTGACTAAGAAATGGCTCCAAGCAGATGTACCAGGAATACAAGAACTGTACAATACTGTCTTTCAAATATTTGTAATAGAGAGGGTTACTATTTCTTTGTGGCTTCAAAGAGATAAATTCAACAAACTCTTCTTCACATGGCCCCAGTATATTAAAGAGTTAAGAAGTGAATTTGTCTAAATAACTTATCTTACGTAGTGAACCAACTATAAGATGGAAAATTCCAGCAAGACTGGGTCAACCACTTTCACTTTTCAAACTGTTCAGATTGTTGGTTTCTTCCATTTTTTTTTCTTTGCCTACTACTAAAAGCACAACCAAATATTGATTCCTAGATATACATTTTACATAAAGAATTTGGGAAAAACAATCGGGAGCTACCGCTTACATCTTGCTATAACTTTGAGGAACTGAAATTGTTAGCAAAATTATGTATGGACAAATAGTATGTATATAAATATCACAAATATCACTAATCTTAATGCAAATATCTTGTGTAAGATCATCAATAAAAACTAAAAATATATTTTAAAAAAATTTGAGTTGGCAAAATGTAACATTAGGAAACAATGCCAGATAATAATACTAAAATACAGTATTATTACTAATATTACTAATATTTCTATAGTTATATAGAAATATATATAGCTATAATGCAATTTAGGGGTGCTTGAAAACACCCCTATGGCTAATATCAACCACTATATTCACTGCTCTCTAGTGAACTGCAAACGGGAGGTTACAGAATGAATATTTTTTTCTGTCTGTGGTGTGGTTTTTTTCCTCTTACCTCTATAACAGTAAATTAAAACAGCAATGAAGACACCTGCTCCAACACCAACAAAGAAGCAAATAGAATTTCTGGCCCTGGGCTGTGTCACAGATGTAGGTGAAGGTTGCGTTGTACAATTTGGAACTAAAAGGAGGAAAACAAAAAATATAAAATAAAAAATGTGATAAAAAATGTGACTTATTGTGTGTGAGCTGATTGGTCTGATTTAGTTTCAAATTCAACATCATTAATTTCAACACATCTTTTGCTTAATCTTCATCCCCGCTGATGCTGTGCTTGTGTGTTAAAGAATGTGTCCCATTCAACAGCTTACCACAGATCTTACTATCACACTTTGGTGTGACAGGTTTGGATGAAACACTCTCTGTATCTCTGCTGGAGATGCAGGTAAAACTGCCATTCTCTTTGGTGCTGACAAATGCAAAAAGCTGTGCAGAGCTGTCACTGGGATTACTCTTGTTGATGGTGAGCACACTGACTGGTTCAACACTCCAGGAGAGGTTAACACCCTCATCCAGAGAAGAGCAGGTCACCACCATTAAACAGCCACTTTCTACAGATGTGCTCGTGACTGTCTGGATGGATGGCTGCTGCAGCTTTTCTGCAAGGATGCAGAGTGAAAATGATAAATTCATGCAAAGTAAAGATAAGACTTGAAAATGCATTGAAAATAAAGGAAAAGTCTGTATTATGATGATGGTTGATACGTGTGTGTGTGTGTGTGTGTGTGTGTGTGTGCGTGCGTGATTTTAAGATTAATACAGTTTTATTTATGCATCACTTACGTTTTACTGTGAGTTTAATCTTATTTACTTTGTCTTCACCCTCACTGTTGAGGAGGTCTAAAGTGTATTCAATGGCATCACTTTCCTTCAGGTTGTGAATTGTTAGGTCACCTATATGATAAAATACATTGAAACAAAATCTAGAAAGAAATAAAACTACAATTCCTTTGCAATAAAAAAATATGATAAATGTCACCTGATGTTGTGTTAAGAGTGAGTCTCCCTGTGTACTGAGGGAAACGTTCAGTGTTTATTTTCCCATTCAGAGAAGTGGCAATCCAAGTGTTGTTGGTGAATATTGACCACTCAATTTTGATGAGACTCCATGATGGGTTGGCTCCTGAGGGCAATGTGATGTTTTCTCCAAAGTACCCAAAGACTTCCTGAGGTGATTCAGCTACTGCTGCTGTTTGTACACCTTGTACCGCTGGTAAATAAATACAGTTGTTTTTATAGTTGTTTTTATAGTTAAATCAACATGTGAAGACACTAGATGTCAAAATTCTCGTGTTTTTTTTAGGAGTATTTGCAGTAGTTTAAATTATAAGCAGCCCAATTTTGAACATCTGTTGTCAAGATATTTTTCTTTTTGAGTCAACCTGAAAATCCCAATAATTCCACCTGTCTAGACATCCAACATTCTCCTTGTTAAGTGTAAGCTAGGGTAGATATCAATACAAATTTAAAATATATAATCTTTCACCATGAACATCCAAAATTGCACTAAAGTGGTAAAGCTAATAGCATGCATAATCGGAACACACGTTAACGAACACTAAACACATGGGTATACAGTCTCATTTTGAGAAGAGTTAACAATGAGTTCTATGAGAGAAGACGGAAATGAAGCCATGTGACAGCAGCTACATCTATACACCAGCTAAACTTCCTCCTTTTTTCTAATACGGACAACAGAAAACCATTACACTATACTCAGTTTTCTTGGCATAAATCTAAAAATTAAATGATAAAATTGACATAATTTATGTACAGAATTTCAGGCAATTAATTCACACGTTTTGTACTTCTACCTAAGGAAACCAGTAAGTTACTCATTTTTAAAACAAATGTTGAAAAAGATTTAAAATGTATTTTATCTCAAGGTCTGGCACATCTGTCGATGATAAATAGCTTCAGATAATGCACATAGGACATACCTTGAAAGAAAAAAATTAAAAGGATCGGTAGTCTCATGGTAGCTGACGTGAAACACGGTCGAAGTGCTTTCTTGACTTGACTTCCTGGTTTTTTTTGTATTTGACACATCACGTCCTTTTTCCGCATCTGCCTCTATCACACCAACCCTCAGACTATGTCCAAACTGTCTCAGCCTTGACTCTTTAACTTTGTCAAAACACTCCACCTGAGCTGTCCTCTGATGTACTCACTTTTACTGCTGTCTATCCTGGTCACGCCCAATGAAAACCTTAACAGTTTCATCTCAGTGACCTGTATTCACTTTACCCTTGTTCTTGAAAATCAATCAAAGTATTCTTGGTCTCAATCACCAAACTGTGTTAATGAATTTGGTTGAAAAGCTTGCTGCTCTGTCAGGTAGGTCATCTGGACCAACAGCCTTTCTGCTTTTTAGCCTCTTTATAGCAGCCCTCTGCACTTCCTGATTCACTACCTGTCCTCCAAATGGGAAGTGTTTGTCACACCCATGTACACCCTATTTGCAAATCTACAACCATCTGTTTTTCTGTGTTTCCCTTCTTAACAACATACCTACTCACACCTCATCACCTTCACCTACATGCCCACTAAAGTTAGTTCCAATCACCACTCTCTCTCTGCTGGGTACACTCTTTACTACATGATTCAGTTTACTACAGAAATACTTCACTACTTAAGATCTTCATAAACACATTCTTGTTATAATATGTTTATCACTTTTGTTCTAAATATTCATGTTATCTGTTACCAACCTCTATTTTTTGGTATATTTCACATCTTTCTTTCAGTTTTTTTCCTTTGATTTATTTTATGGTTTCATTTTCAACTGTATTGCATTTATGTTTTGTGTTATTGTAGGTTGTGTTTCTGTAGTAAATGCAAATTCCAATTTACTTTAGGTACATGGAATACCATGACTGTGGAAACTAATGCGCACTAACCTCATGTTACGGCATAATCACACACTCCTACGTATGTCAGCGTTGCTTCCCTTTTCAGACCAAAAAAACCCCACTCACAACTCAAACATCTGAGGTGACACGTATGAGGTTTGACTGACATCATTTAATACTATTTTTTTTTCAAGATTAAATAGTCTCTTCTTAAGAGGCAGTGACCTGTACAGACAAGTGTTAATTTCAGTACAACAAAGTGATAGCAAAATACACCTGATAAAAAATAAAATCACATTTTAAAAAAAGGGAAACACTCAGTATGTAAACGGCTGGTCAGTGATGTAACTATCTGTAGTGTAAAAAACATTTGTGAATGACAAAAGACACATAATTATATCCATCATTTAAATCAATACCTTTGTTATTACTCCAGACAACCAGTCTCTGGCTAGTGTTATTCATCTGCTCATAACCAATGAAAGTTGACCCCCATATACAGGTGTAGCATGGGGCTACATAAGCTCCCACTGCCCGTGGTTTAATGTCTGCACCACCTAAGCATAGTGTGCATTTCTACTGCTTCAGTTTCAGAAATGTAACAATACAATCATCCTGTTTTTAACACTGCGTGTTTTATTTTAATCCTTTAATCTCGTCCAGCTGGTTGTACATATGGTATGTGTAAACGCTTGTTCATGTTTCATAATAAAAGCCCCCTGCAGTAATGAAGGGCACCTATGCACTGAAACTTTATTAGGACCTTAATTTGAAATACATGCATTACTTTTTTAGCTTAAGAGCTTCTGCAGTTTCAAAACAGCCTGGTATCAGGCCTACTGCTAATAAAGGCCTGACTTTACCAGTATTAATGCATCACTATTATTAATCCAATAGGACTTCAAAATTGGCCGTAAAGACTAAATGTATTCATGATGCTAATGTAAATTATTGAATGTAGTATTTTTGCTTATAGAGGAAGACTTTATAGTGCATAGTGTGGTGGTTAGCACTGTTGCCTCACAGCAAGAAGGTTCTGGGTTCAAAACAACCATCTGTATACAATTTGCATGTTCTCCACATGTTTGCCCATCTGGGTACTTTGGCTTCCTCGACAGTCCAAAAACATGAAGTTAGTGGAATAAGATCAACTGGTGATTCTAAATGTGGTTGCCTGCCTCACTTTGTTAGCCCAGCTACCTCTTGATCCATGATAGCTGGGATAGGCTCCAGGGCCTGCTCTTAATTTAGCTTTTTTCCTCCATCATGTCAGACATTTCTGTTAATGGACCTCTCAGTCGATGACCAAACCACATAAACAACACAAAACATGTTTCAGAAATAATCAAATTGTCCTTCCGTATGTTCACATTTACTGCAAAGTAAGCATTTCACCTTCATTCAGTGGAATAAAAAAATATAAGAAGAAATAGTTCAAAGATGGTTTCACGTCTCCACATTTAGGCTATGAAAGCAGTCTATAAATGTCAGGCAAACTTTTAGTAAAGTTTTCTGTTCATTCTTTGCCTTTCACCGTCAGTCTGTCAGGAACTAAAAAAAGTAAAAAAGAAGATGCTAAAGAAAGAAAAGAGAACTGAGCTATAGTCTGAGAAAGATAAAGTAAAGTGAAGCCTTTCAGGTCTGCTTACATATGAAAAGGTCATTTTGAACAATAAAAATACTTGAATATTTTCCACAGCCAATCAGTATATTACATGGATCTATAATGGGTGGATCTTAGGTAAATGGTGCAGGAATAACACAATTATCAAAAATCTAATTTAAAGAACAAACAAAATGCAACAACAGGAAGTAGAATCACTTAGTGAAGTTAACAGTCAGCAGTTTTACAAGCAAGTAAACGGAATATGGTCAGCGACCTGCTATTTTTGTGGCCTTGGTGTTTTTCCTATATTCATGTCAGTAAAGACCTTCCTGTCTCACACTCCTCTCTGAAAAACAGTCGTGACAATCAGGTTTTTAATACTGCAAAGTAAATAAAGAACAAACAAAATATACATACCCCCCCCCAAAAAAAAATTAGCCCGCAGTTATTAGTACATATGATGCAACCTCCTGCCCCTCCTCTGCCTTGCCCAGTGCCTCTCCCCTCCTACACAGACGTCTCTGACTGAAGCTTCATGACAAACTTGTGGCTTTTGGGGTCAATGAACTCTTCGGCTATATGTAAGAAAGGAAGCGGCGTTACTGTCACAATCAGAGAAAGGTCGAGGCGTTTCAGGCTGAAGACGTGGCCTTGACGCAGAGAGGCAGTCACTGGCTCCTCGCTCACTAGTGTCCACTGGCGCCCCCTGTTGCTGTCCAGATATTGCAGGGTGGGGCCCGGGACGAGGTAACGCTCTAGGAAAGCCTTTAACCACAGCAGGAAAAATGCACAACAGTTTGTGAACAAACTCCATCACACTGTTTAATGTGGCTGGATGTGATGTCAAAATAAAATGCTGCCACTACTTTAATGCTGGACAGTTTCAATCACAATTCGTAATCAAATGTAAAACATTTATAAAAGAAATGTTTTGGATTAAAGTCAAAAAACTGTTTACTTTACTTTGTCTACTTGCACAAGAGCAGAATTCATTTATTTGAACCTTTAGTGGGAAAAGGTGCTTTTCTGCTTAGAATTCTATCATATTTTTATCTCTACATTCCTGACACGACCCTAAAGGGATGTGTGTCTCCTCCCAGGACTGAACTGGGAAAAATCACACACACAAACTGACCCTTCTTACCTTTGGGCTCATGTTGTGGGTAATGCAGAACTGCAGGTGGCTGATGATGCTCTCCATGCTGTGGTAAGTCTGCTGCCTGGTTGCACGAAGGTACTTCTGCATGGCCCGCGCCATGGGGGCAAATATGGCCTGAGCTGCCTCCCTGGGGTCCATCACCTCCCGCGGGTGTTTGGGAGAGGAAGTGACTGCATCTTCCTGCTGATGACGTTTGATGTGGGTGAAAGCTTCTTCTACTGCCACCACCAGCCTGTGAGGATTGAGGAGACCATGACTCCACTAAACCGATGTCATCTACATTACAATCTACAAATTCTATACTTCTTTGTTTATTACCCCAGGGGAAAAAACAAGCATCATTTTAGGACTTTCAGGTAAAAACGTAATAATACGAATTCCACAAATTTAGTTAGTTCATGACAACAAACATCTTAACAACATTTTTTGTGTTTGTGCTTCCCTTTTACCTTTGAGTGTATTTATATGATTATGTTTTAATAGGAAAACCACATCCTTTCAAGTTTAACCAAGTCTGCAACTTCTGCATCTTTGTCAGTGAGTACTTCTGTATTCACACGCCCGTTAGTACCTGGCTTTGCGTTTGCGGACCTTCCGCTCCACCTCTGCCTCCTCATAGTAGTACTCGTTGTGGGAGTTGTCTCTTCTCCGAGCGGCGGCTGCAATCATGGCTCTGGACTGGCCTGTGGAGTTGTTGGTGCTGTTGTCTGTGAACAGAAACGTGTCATTTAATTCATGAGCAGAGTAACGCAGGTGGCTCTGATACTTCTGATGAGCTTATCAGTTATTATTCCATGTAGAATTTGGAATAAATAAAGTAAGAGGCTGGTGTTTATGTGTGAAATTCACTATGAAATCTGAAGACAAATAAGATGAAAACTCCTGCTTTTTCATTCGGCGTCATTTATTTCACTTGGACTGATAAGGGTTTTTGCTCAGCTGAATTATTACCTTCCCCCAGGTTGTAGACTTTGAAAGCAGACATTTTCTTGGTGAGGATGGACTTGGGGAGGTTAAGCAACGCAGGGTTATAAACCGGAAAGTCGCTGTAGTACTGATCGAGAACCCACACTGCGGCCCTCTGAATGCTGCATTGCACAACAAAGAGGAAGAATGTTTGTTAAACTTGACAACCCAGAGCTGTTATCAGTGTCAGCAACCTTAACATCCTCGCTGCTTCACTGCCCCCTGAAACAGGAAGAAACAGCAACAGTCACGCAGATGGAGCGCCGCTCAAAAAACGGTTGCTGTGGAGTGACAACGTAAATCAATTATAACAGTGTGAATTAAAGACAGGGTGCACAGCAGTGCAATAGTTATAAATCACATGCAACAAAAATCCTCTGCTATTAAGAAGTGCTTATGAAAGCTACGCTGCATTGGCCACCTCATTAGGAACACCTGTTCAACTGCATATGAACACAAATATCTCATCAGCCAATCACAGGGCTCTGCATTTAGGCATGTAGACATGATCGAGACAACCTGCTGCAACATTCAGATGGTAAGTGTAATGGCACAAAGAACATGAAAACATGGCTCCGTCCTGTCTTCATCAACAGTTCAGGCTGCTGCTGGTGGTTTGGTGGTGTGGGGGATGCTTCCTCTGTACAGATTGGTTCCCTTCATAGCAGCTGATCTTCATTTAAACACCACAGGCTGCATGAGTATTGTTGCTGATCATGTCCATCCCTTTGTGACCACAGTGTTTACAGCTCCATGACAATATTCTGATCATGTCAAATTGGTTTCTTTAACATGACAATGACTTCACTGCACTCAAATGACCTCCACAGTCACCAGGGCTCTATTAAAGGAAGCAGGTTGAACAAACTCTGAGTTTAAAAAGAAACTGTGGCTTGAATAACTGTGAGATTGACAATTTTGGAGTTTCCTGTTCCAGAAAGGTTGATCAGAGTTCAGTCAACTCTGAGTATGTTCACCCTGAGTTAAGTGCAAAACGATCAGAGCTGAACAGGATCTGGGCCTGATCCCGTCTGAATCTGTGATCCTGATCAGCTCTGATCCATCCTGCTATGCAAGTGGACTCCAACCTGGACACAGACAGCGTTTGCTGGGTCGATGCAAAGCCTATGATATGTTAGGGTAGATCCAAAACTGAGTGAAACTGATCAAACAGAGTGTCAGTCAGCTGGTTCAGGTGCAACAGGAAGGGAGGAATCAGAGAGAAACTCAGAGTTTCCTGAAGAGTTTAACAGTGTAACCCTGTGGTGGAGATTCTCATCATGGGTGTGATGCTTTCAGGTCAGTATCCAATGCTTCCAGCACCTTATTGAATCTGCTTTAAGTATTGAGGCATTTCTGAAGGAATCCTGGTATCAGCAATATGTGCCTTGAAATCTAGCTGTGAGTGTCTATCATATACATAAAAATTTAAGCAACAGTTCACATTTTTATTGATTTCATACTTCATCTAAAATGCTGACTATGAAACAATATTGTGGGTTTCTAAAAAGGATTTTTTTCTCATTTGTAGCAGACGGCTGCCCTCCTGAGCTGTCTGGTCCATCCAGAGCTTATTTTTTTCTCTCCCCTTCTCTAGTGTTGCTGGGCTGTTCCCTTTTCATCTATAACGTCTTTATCTGTTGCTGTTGCTGTGATTTGCAATCCTCTAAATAAAATCATCACCTAATTGTGGCCACATATTTTGCAGTTGTGTTGAGTTTTTAGTCCGATCGCTCTGCTTGCACCACCAGCACACGCTTGCACCACCAGCACACGCTTGCAGCTTCACAGCAGAGCCAAAGGTTAAGAGGGGTCTAACAGACATACTATAGGCGTGACTTTCTAACCACCCACAGAAAATGAAAGCAACACCATCCACACTATCTTTGCATGTTTTAAAAACCACTCACTGCGGTTTGGTTGGTAACTGCAGGCAAACTGGAGCAATGACTAAAACTGAGAATTAGTGCAATGCATTGAGGTCAAGAGTCAGAGTCAAAGTTGTAGGACTGAACAGTTCCACCGACACAGTGGGGAAAACTTCGTAATAAAATCTGGACTTTTTTTGTGGGTTGATCCACATGCGGTTTGGAGCAAATAATGCATGTGGTGTGAAACAAAGTGGGCTTTTTTTGGACATCTTAGCAGTGGGTTCAAATGAACATGACCCAGACAGATCAAACTGTGATGAAATGCTGCCCCCTACTACAGCGTGGCCAAACTCTGCAGCAAGTGTCACTAAAATTTAAAAAGCATTATTTCAGAGAACTAGAAAAAAGAACGAGACACAAAAAATAGACAAATACTCCTTATTTTCCACACTTACTAACCTGAGATGTCCCACATTGTAGAAGCGGCTGACTCCATCTGTGCTCCTCACAACCTTCAGAGAGAAAGCAGGCTGCAGGTGTCTGACCTCCAGCAGCACCAGGGCTAGGTACTGAATGAACAACAAGGCGTCCACCAAAGATGCTGCATAGCCCACGATCCCCCTGTAGTCTGTCTCTCTGGGCTCCAGCACCCGCACCCCATAGAAGAGCCAATAGGACGCCACGAAAAGAAAGACCAGCGCAAGCAGCAGACAGCGAAACACAAAGAAGCGTGGCAGAGTGGCTCTGGGCGGGCGGAGAAACAGCGCCCACGTGGAGATGAGGAGGATCAGGAGCTTGAAGGCGAGTGAAATGTAAAGGCCTTCGCACGGCGTGCCGCAAGGGTCCAGTGAGTCCCGCCACAAGAGCTGTGGGAGGGCCAAGAAGGCCAGTGGAGTGATCAGAGAGACGAAGCCCAGAATGGCACCCAGCGCTGGGCTGATGTAACGCCGGCACTCCAGCGCTGAAGAGTCCTCTGAGTCCTTAGATAGCTGCGTCAGGTCCTCATTTGAGATGCTGTCCACGGAGGTGCCGGTGACCACCGTGGTGGTTTCACCCCAGTTGTCATCCTGAAGGAAGCGGTCAGTGTCAGAAGTACTGCAGCCATGAAGAACATTCGTTACAAGACAAAAAAATGAAAAATGAATCTCTCACCCTGTCGTCTTCTCTGGGGGAATCTGCGTCCAGCAGCGACTCCCCCGGAGCCTGGATGATCACAGATTTCTCTCCACGGATGCTGCCATCGCGATTCTTAGAGCGATGCCTGTCCCTTCTCTCCCTGCACACACACAAGAAAAAAGTAGTTATCGTCTACAAACGCACGACACTTAATTCATGTCAGCAGATTTTGATCTGATTCTTCTGAAGCTGTTGTGGTGAAACTCTGACAATAAACACAGCTATTTAAGAAAGAACATCATTTTATATTTTTCCATAATCTACTACATTGTTATTATGAACATATAATGTAATTATACACTACTGTTTCATGTAACCAGCATGTTGACTTTATCTAGTGTCTTTAAAGATATGTGTTACTGTTTATTTACTAGTAAATGCCCATGCTCCAGTGTTGTTTGTTTGATTTTAGTCCATTGATTTATATGTCAATCAATGGACTGTCCATTGATGACATTGCAATACAATGTGGTGAAAAAATAGTTGCTCCCCTCCAGATTTCTTAGTTTTCGGCATATTTTTCACACTTACATGTTCCAGATTATCAAACAAATTCTAATATTAGACAAAGATAACTAAAGTAAAGACAAAATGCAGTTTTTAGACAATTATTTTATTATTAAGGGGAAAACAGTTATCCAAACCTACAGCCTGCATTAAAATGTAGGTGCCCCCTAAAACTGGCAGTGCCACCTTTGGCAGCAAAACTCTTCTTTACAGAACTGATGATTTTGTTTTCTTGAGGGTTTCTAAGGTGGACTTGCTGGTTGAGTTTCAGATCATTGTACTCCTGCATAACTTGAGCATGACCTGATGGTTGGATGTTCTCCTTCAGGATTATCTGGTAGAGAGCAGAATTCATGTCCTGAAGCAACAGAACAGCCCCAGACCATCACACTACCACCACCATGTCTGACTGTTTTTATGATGGTGTTTTTCTGAAATGCCGTGTCAGTTTAATGCAGATCTAACTGGACTCAAATCTTCCAGAAAGTTCAGCTTTTTTCCCCAAAAGTCTTTGGACTCAAAGATGTTTTTTGGTAAATGTGAGACGAGCCTTTGTGTTCTTCTTGCTCAGCAGTGGTTTTCTCCTTGAACTCTCGCATGGATGCCACTTTTGCCGTCTCTTTCTTATTGTTGAATCATAACCTCTGACCTTATCTGAGACACGTGAGGCCTGCAGTTCTTTACATGTTGTTCTAGGTTCTTTTACGACCTCCTAGATGAGTCGTCAGTGTGCTCTTTGAGTCATTTTGGTAGGCAGGAGACTCTTCGCCACTGTTCAAAGTTTTATCCATTTGTGGATAATGGCTCTCACTGCGGTTCACTGGAATCACAAAGCCTTACAAATGGCTTAGACATAACTGACTGTTTGTCAGCTGTCTCTTTAAGTCATGGCATGATGTGTTGCTTTTTGCGATATTTTGTGATTTCTTGATTTGACAGGTGTACTAGTAGTAAAGCCCAAGTGCAGTTAATCACAGTTAATTCAGGAGTTAACAAACAGGGCAATTATTTTTTCACAGAGGAAGGTGTGGTAAATCACACCTGCATTTCGTATATTTGTCTTATATTAAAAGTTACTGTTGTGAAATTAAAATGATTCAGAGGGTTTCCAAGATGTTAAAGGTGTCATTTTCGCTTGTTGTCATGCGGTTGTTATGCACCATGATGATATGTGATCACAGTACTTGATAGCGATAGTTTCGCTGCTCACGTCCTAATCACAGATTTGGTTTATTACTGTAAGACTTGTGACATCCAGCTGTAATATGACTGAAAAGTTCATCGATCATTAGAATTTAGATTTAAAGACCTCAGCTTGGCCTTTCAGAAATGCTCTGCTATTCTAAAACGGGATGAGGACAATGACAGACACAAACACAAACACTGGACAGCATCGCTGCTCAGCTTGCTTCTTCTACCTGTGTTTGCGGGAACTTCTCGAGTGGGATGACTTGTAAGAGTAGCCCGAGTACGCTGACTCGTTGTCCATGTCAGTGATCGGCGGTGGGCGGAGTTTCCGGGCCACTCCTGTCCCCAAACCGCCCTTGTCCCAGACCACTCCCAACTGGCTCTTGCAGTTGCTGATGGACTTGGTAGAGAGGGCCAGAGGGAGGCGCAGCAGGTCCACTTTACTCCTGAGGGAATCTATCTTGGAGCCTTGGGAGAAGAAGGAAAGGTGGGGGAGGAAGACAGAGTGAGAGATTAATTATAGATCGGGTGAGTGTTTGGAAAAGGCATGGAGACCATTTGGGAGAGAGAGAAAGCTGAGAGAGAAGAGAGAGGGAGAACAGGGAGAATGAGCAGGGGGAGGAGGCAGAGAGATGAATGAAGAGAAGGAGGGATAGGAAAAAGATAATTTGTCATGTGAGACAGAAGTAAAACAGTCTCAGAGGGACACATACCGAGGAGCGGCAACAAGAAGAGAGACAGCTTTGTTGAAACGTTGGCACTCTAAGTGTATGAAAGAACATAACTGAGCCCATTATTCTGCTTTTTTTTTAAAAAAATGAGCAAACTGAGTGATTTGGCTCCAAGTGTGTTCTCAGCCAATGAAGGTCAACCACATCACCTTCTATTCTTAGGCTGCAAGTCTCCAGTGTGCAGGACGCACAGGAACAAATGCCCAACATGGCAGCCGCTTGAAAATAT
This sequence comes from Oreochromis niloticus, assembly GCF_001858045.2. Taxonomy (NCBI): domain Eukaryota; kingdom Metazoa; phylum Chordata; class Actinopteri; order Cichliformes; family Cichlidae; genus Oreochromis; species Oreochromis niloticus. The sequence continues at coordinate 26,785,731 of NC_031967.2, forward strand.
TTCTGCTGTCTTATACGTGAAAAACTTGGAAACATGCAGTTTAAAAAAAATAAAGAACCTGCACTTTGTTGCTTTTTAAAGTGAGCTTCATTTATTTTGGTGTATTTAACCTTCCGCAGTGTTTTATTGTGGGTCGATCTGCGATCTGCATTCTCGCCCGCATTCCCCAACTGTCCCCCGTGGTCTCCTGGGGCAACGGAGCTTAGCTACTACAATGGGGATGAATGGGAGGCTAGCGGTGAGAAAAGACAGGAGGGGGAGCAGTTGTCGTGGCAACCAAAACATCAACTCAGCAGCACCCCATCCTGTTCTCTTATCCCTCAACTGCACACCTCAAGACTTTTTTTAAACTAAGCAAATCTGGCATCATTGTAAGGACATTCCTCTGAATCTACAGACCTGTAATCTGTTTTTGTTTTCATGCAGATGGAGCCGGGTTGTTTTCTCATGGGTACTTTCCAAACTGCCTGCAGAAAAAGCAGACACTTAATCTAATAACAAGCCACCTCGTGCTCTCAGTTTGTGCCGTGACCTGAAGCATCACATCTCCACATTAGAGACTTCAGGTTTTAACTAACAGCTTTCATGTGATTCAAACATGGACTTCTCAAGAGGGACATTTTGCAAGAAGGCGCATGAGTAGGTTTAAATTTTTGGAGATCTGACATTCATGTGGAGCTGTTTGACACCCACAGAGGGTCACTGAAAATTTCTGACACTTAAATATCAATATTTCTCTGACACACTGGTTTATTTACATTGCAGAAGCTGTTATTATTTTAATAATGCAGAAATGAGAACCACAGCTTTAAAAGGGAACCTGTTATATTCAACTTCTATATTTTTTATTAGACTTCAGTCATGCAGCTTTGCATAACTCACAGTTAAATATAACCCTCATTCGTTTTATACTCAGGCTCTGTGCAGCCACTCTCTTCACTGTCAAAAACAAGCAGTTTTAGTTCCCTTCCCCCTCCTCGTTAGACAAGTTTATTCTGATTGGCTGCCCCTAGCAAACAAACTATTTAAACAGCAGATGGGTGGGGCTTCTTTGTTCTCAGCTGGAGATGTGTGCCTTATCAGGGAACATATTAGGATATTTGCTTGCACTGACTCAATGAAGAAACACAGGTTGAAAGAAAACTGTCTGAATCCTGAGCTTCTGGTTCACAGTGGACAAACTGTTTTACACCTTCCTTTTTAAGACAGCTTTCGTCTGATTAACTGCCCCTTATAAACAGAAGACTTAAAAAGTAAGTTGGAGTTAGTTCTGTGTTTAAAGCTAGAGCTATGTGTGTGAGATGATGATATTAGTGATACTGGCCTCTTGATACTGATACTGAAAAGGAAAAAGGTCCACCTCCAACTGATGGTCTAGGGCTACGTCCACACGTGCCTGGGTATTTTTGAAAACGCAGATTTTTCTATGCGTTTGCACCTTTCGTCCACACGTAAATGGCGCTTTCGGACACTGAAAACTGAGATTTTTAAAAACTCCTGCCAGGGTGGAGATTTTTGAAAACCTGGTTTTGCTTTTACGTGTGGACAGGATTTTTTTTAAAAACGAAAACGGAAAATCTCCGCTTTCAAAAATATCCATGTACGTGTGGACGTGGCCTAGACCTTGTGGCTCACATATAATTGACTGTACATACACTGACCTGAATATTTAGAAATCTGGCTATGTTTTAGAACAAACAGTTAAACAGAGCCTTCAGCTTTCAGGGCCCTCCTCTGTGGAACCAGCTCCCGGTTTGAATTCATGAGAGAGACACCATCGCTATTTAACAAGTGTGGACTTTTATCCCAATAAAAGTCAAATGTCTCCTCAGTTTTCATGTAAAACCTTTGAATGTATTTGAGGTAAATGAGGTAAAAGGGAACGTGAAGAGTTTAGCAATGAGTTGCTGAGCATAGTTTCTGTCTGCTGTGTCCACACGGCATAAAACGGCATTCTTGTCTCCTTAGAGAGAGACATGACTGTATGGACTACCTGTCACAGCACCATGCTGGGCAGAGCACTCTGCCAACTTTCTGGATAAAAATGGAAATCACTGTGACCTAAGAACTCATATTCCCTGTTGACACGATGAAAAATTATCTTCAGAGCTGCTGCAGTTTGAGCATGATTCCTCTCATCAAGACAAAGGGTTTTTGTTTTTTTCAAATACTGTCTCAAACAGAAAAAGGAGCATGAGAGAGTGGTGGTTACAAACCATCAGGACTGAGTGAAAAACAGCCCCACAGTTACCTCTGTGTGTTTAGAGAGTGCAAACCTCCATGGATGTCCTTGACTATGGGAGGCATACCGACAAGTAGAATATTTTATCTCTGCAGACAAACACAGACTTAAAGCAAAACCAAAATGTCAGAATTTACAGTAAAAGTTTCTCACAGATTGGAAACTATTTTTGTGCCATGGATGTGAACAAAACCAGCCCCTCATATCTCTCTCGCATGCTGACAGGAGACAGTCAATCACATCGATCACACTGATGGGATTAGGCTATCCCACTGTGATCGATTCACTACTTGATTTACACTGCAGTCCACTGTCATGTGAGATTTTCCACGTGCAGTGTGGAAAGGGGACTGCCAGCACTTAAACTAATTTTGAATTTAAGAGGCCTGCCTCAAAGTTGTTGTTGTCAGTGTTTACTAGTGTCCACTTCTGCTGATGCTGAGAGATAACTATCTGTGGATTTGCATTTTTAAAAAGCTTTCATTGCCTTCATATCACCACGTGTCCCTCCACTCATGTTTAAATAAAATACATCTGTCAGCAGGTGAAACTTTGTACTTTTGAAATCAGTTTAGGATGTTTTTAACTCTCTGTCGCTGTTTAGCCTCATGGCTCCCAGGAGCCTCCTGTCCTCCGGGTGGCAGTGAGCCAGCGAGGTGTGATCTGCATCCTGTCCTCACTCCATGAGTCAACCCTAAACAGAGTAGTTCAGTAATCCAGGACTCTACAAACACTCAAACAGCTGACATGATAAATGTGACGGCGCTTTCGGGGAAGGTTTGCACGTAACGCGATTTTACTTTAAGCGTCAAAGAGAGTCGGTGTTTAAGACAAAGCAGCATGCAGACTGAAGTGATGCTGCTGTGAGCAGCAGACTGGTGACCAACAGCAAATAAGTTGGTCACCAGTCTTTTATTTCATGATAGTGAAATAAGTCTACCCAGACGCGTAGCGCAAAGTGCGTCCTTAAGCACGCTGTGCGTAAAAGTCCACGGATGAGAGGCTGAGCACCAACTTCTATCAAGTGTTGTGGTGCTGGAGAAATTCATGTATAATAAACTAGTGTAATACCTGCAGGAATGTTTTTCCAGAGGTCCTACCTTTCTCCCTGAAGGAAAAAGCGACAGCCTGCAGCACAAAGAGCCGCTGTTAGCAGCAGCAGCGGTGCCAGAGGGCAGAGTGTCCAACAAAAGCGACTCCAAACGCTCCCAATTCACTTTCTCTCATCTGTCCACAATTTCCTCGTTCATTTACAGCAGGAGTGAATGTTGAATCTCCGCTGTGCGCACACTTTGTTTTATTTTTCTCTTTAATAAAATCCTCCCAGCGAACATCAACAACAGGCTGCGGGTCAGACCTCATGCCCGATCTACTTCTGCGGGGTCCCGCTGTGAGGGGGGTCTCGTACGCACGTACTGAACCGGCACAGTTGGGAGTATATTCTTGGCTTCCGGTAGGGATTTTCATAATAAAACTGAACTTTCAAACTCCGAGACAATGCGAAAATCATCTCGAAAACCTTAAAAACTTCCATGGATGTATTTCCACAGCCACCTGATTATTTATTTACAATCTCTTAACATGGAAACTGCATTTCATCAAAAATACACCAGTGACCTTTTATCAAAGAGCTGCATTTAAATAGCAAAAGGGACCTGATTATTATTTATCCCCTATATTCCTTCATGTATACAATATAGCGTTATGGCGGTAGATGCTCATATTAAATATAACTACGGTTCAGATAGTGAGGTCAGCACATGTGGATTCAATCCCTATGAGCCAATGGCTTCAGGCTGCTCTGGATTTCAGGGAGTTGTCCTCCTTTTGTGTGATTGGACAGATATCACCAGCATCATCATCTCAGGCACACAGCTCTGCTGAGAGCAAAGAAGCTTCTCCTACCTCCCGTTTAAACCTTCTTAAGAGGCAGCCAATCAAAAGAAAGTTGACTTTAAAAAGAAGGGAACTAAAACAGCTTGGGTTGAACCAAACCACAGTATAAAATACATTTTGTTCAACAGAACACGCAGGGATGAGGCAAAAGAGATCAATGTACGATTAATTAATACTATTAAATTACCATCTTTAATAATGTGGTGTTAAGAATTGAAAATCTTTTCCATATAATACAGAAGAGCAGGTTTACCAAGAGCCTTAGAAACTCTCATTCATGCTTTTATTTTGAAACTATGTTTCCTGTCTTGTCCATGAATCCTTTAATGTGGTTTTTAAGCCAAAAAACCGCACTTACACTTTTCTTTTTCAGTTACAATCTATCACAATCAGACCTAAAAGATGGGTTTTTGTTGCTGTTGTTGTGTTTGTTTGTTTTTTTTGGGGGGGGGGCAGGAAACGAGAGGTCGAAGTTTAGAGAGAAGAAAAACAAAACAAAACATCACAACAAAATATATTTGAATCAAAGAGTCACAATCCACACCAGTCCTTCTCTTTAACCAGTTTCTTTTTTAATCTCACAAAACACATGAATCTGAGACATGAGCTCTTTTTTTCCTTCTGTGCAGCTAACAATCTCACCAATTTTAAAAACAAAGGAGAAGAAAATAATTTATACATCATTTTTTATATCTACAAAAATAAAATCAAATACAATGACTAAGGCTTTACAGAAAAAAAATTAACGTATATAAAACAAGTGGGTTGATCTCTATATTACATGTGAACAAGATTTCTTCTTTTAAAAAAAAAAAGACAAAAATAGAGATAAAGAGATGATAGTTATTGATGTGTTTATGCATACAGTAGTTTGCACTGTGCAGGGAAGTTTTGTCTGTGCAAGATTTTTTTCTTTTTTAAACAATGGAATCAATTCTAGCTTCTTTCCAGCCATTAGGGCTGCGATGCTGACGTAAAAATAATAAGAAAATCACTGAAAGGAAAGTGTAGAGGTAGGAATTAGAAAACGCTGTGGTTAAAGATGGGGAGGAATAAAGAGGACAATACACAGAAAGATGTGCAGAAAAGAAGAGATTAGGATTCAACCAACTCAGACCATTTGGTGCCTCTTCGTTTTTGTTTTTAAATTATAAATAAAGTGTGTGAAAACTGTGTGCTGACAGCTTGACGTGAAAAGTGTTAAAAGTAGTGATCTTTAAGTTTAATAGTAATAATGTCAGTCTCTTGGTCTGAAGTGCTTGAAACTCAGTCGCCAAAATGTGAATAAAGAAAAAACAAAACGTGTTCCCTTAAACACCTCAGAATAATAAAAAAAAAATCACTTTGGTAGAACATTTTTACATTTTAGCACAAATTCCTCTGCAAGTTCATACAGCTGTGAAAAGAAAAATCAGCCATCCTGGCATGCAGTAGCGCTGCTTTAATCATTTCTCTCTCTTTTTTTTAAATTTGCATTTAATATTTTGTATACGTGTGATTTGACAGTCACACGTTCTCCTACTCAGTGTTGGTGGCTGAAGAGCAAAAACCTTCCACCAGGCAGTGAAACATCCGTTTAAATGGCAGAATCTGACAGTGAGAACGACTGAATCTGCTCCTGGTCGTGATCAGTTTAGTGTTAGGATTAGTTCTGGAGCTTGTAATCAGGCGGATTACTTACTCCTTGGTTAGTATTTGAAACAAGCTCAAATCAAATTCAGCCCGGTGTGTTTCTGCCCAGAGCGATGAGCATTAAAGAGGCAAAAAAACAAAAACAAAAAACATTTAAACTGCTATTTAGTTGCAGTTTAAACCACATTTTGTCCTGTGTATTAGAATTAGTACCAGACGGATGTAGTTTGAGAGAAAAAAGAAAGAATAGAGAAAAATCACTTGGCTTTAGTGTCAGTCATTGCTGGTTAGATGTGCCTCAAACAAGGCGTTCAACAAAATTTTTGAATGTCAGTAGCAATAAAACAATCCTAAATATGTTCCCAAAAAAAATTTAAAGGGACGGTCTGACTTCTGGGAAACACCTCGATCGGTAGACCATCACCAGTCTCAGGTATGTGCTTTAAATACAGAACTTCAGCTAACAGCTAGCCAGCTTAGCTTAGCATAGCATGAGGACTTGAAAGAGCCAGTCTGGCTCCTCCCAGAAGCAATAAACCCACCTGCTAAGCTCAGTGTTTGTTTATCTGTACAAAAAACAAAACAAAAATAAAAGTTTAACAAGGTGGTTTTCCCTACATGCAGGACTTTTCTAAGGCAGGTGCAGGAAATTCCTAGATTTTTACCAACGCTCTGCAGTCCTGATGTGAAAACAGAAATGGTGATGTCAGCCGAACTGCTAGTTCAGAGTAGGTAATTATCCAAATAGTTCACAGTGTGCTAACTAGAGGGCACCACATATCCCATTTACTATATCTGCAACCCAGGCGGCGCCCACTAAGTCCAGACTGAGTGTTTCCAGTTGTGAAAATATCCCTCGTCCTGCTATTGTGCGCTGCATGTGAGAAAAGGCAAACGAATATGGACAACGACCCAGACCTGATTCTGCCAACGCTGTCCTGAGTTCAGATGTGAAAATCGGCTCTTGGAGGTGCTAGCAGGTGGGTTTGCTTACTTTTGGTCAAGCCCAGCTTCCAGTTTTGATGCTAAGCTCTGCTACCCACCTGTTAAGGCAACGAAACTGAGTGTATTCCCGAAAAATATCAGACGATTCTTACAAAGCTTTTAATGTTCCACCATTTCAACGTGGACGTGTGCTTGAGTGGGGGGTGGAGCGCAGTCTTTTTTCATGGCTTGGTGTATGGCCTGGGAGGATACAAACACTACTTATGGGTTTAATATTAAATGGGTAGAAGTTGCTGGTTCACAGTATTCACCGTGGTGGGTCACTACACATTTACACAAAACACTACAGAGGGATGCACAGTTAAACCCTAAAGTGTAGACAGGCGACGCCAGTCCGCTTATTTGGCAACATGTTCTCGTTGAAAATTCAAGTTTCTTAAGTTTGAAATGGGAATCACCCCAGGTTTGAATCTCACCTCAACATACTGTAAATCTCCCCAAAACGTTCAAACAGCTGTACACAGTCAGAGCAGCTGCATGAATCCGCTGAGCACGTCTGAATCTCAGATCCCTGTGCGCCCCTGAAGCGGCGCTGAAAATAAAACCTGCCAGCATTTTCAGTAGTAAACAGCGTAGTAGTGTTTCCAAAACAAAAATGTAAAACATGTTGCACTGATGAAAGCCTTCCTGTAGCTTCAAAGAAGGCAAGTGAGTGAAATGAGGAGTTACGAGTTTCTTCCACAGTCGGCGTTGGAGATGAATGAGAATGCTGGACGATGCTCGTGTGTGTGTTTCCTTACCCAGTGCAAATAACCTGAATTATATAGACACAGTCCTTCGGCCGAGGTGGCAGGTGAACTCGGTGTAAAGCAAACGGGGGAGGGGGAGGGAGACCCCACCGTAGGGCAGTCTCAGCCCTCCCCCCACCTTCCCCAAATGAAGCCTGAATCCTTCAGTCCCTGATCTGTCCACTACAGAGGACATACACGACAGACAGGTGCGTTGTGGGTAAAGTGCTGGGGTTACGGGTCCCTCTGATTTTTATTTTTCTTCTTCTTTAAATTAACATTTAAACACTCTTTTTTGCTGCTCTGTTCCTTCAACCAGCTCTCCAAAAGCAATACATGTAAGCCTCTTTCCTTCACAAATATCCAAACTTGCTCACATTTCCACTTTCAATTTTTCCAACTTCCTTCTTTTCTTTTCCACAGTCAACTTGTCTTCTGCTTTTTTTTTTTCCTTCCTTTCCTTCGGATTTATTCCTCAACTTTCGTGGACTCCATTCATTCTGCGCTTACTGAGCTCAGAAACCTCGATGAGTCCGATCACCTTCCTGTTATATCAGGGCAACAGAAACAAAGAAATGGTGACGGGCTTTTTGATGTTCTGACGGGTGAGGGGAACCGGGCCTAAGGGGAAGCCCCAAGTCTGAATGTGGTTGCGTATAGCTACATCGGTATGCCAATCGAGATTAAGCGACTGCAAGTGGATTTACCATGCAGCGACATCAGAATCCAGTCGACAGGATTTTGGGCTCTGCAGGTCTGCCCTCTTTGCCTGGTTGGATTGAAGGATAAAAGCAATAATTAGTAGCACAAGAGGAGAAGTTGCTATCATCAGCCAACAATATGTAAGAGTTCAAGCTGCAAATGCATTGTGTGCTCACCATCTCCTGAGCTTCGTTCCAGAGACGGCGTCCTGGAGACTGTTGCCGAGCGACACTGCTGGTCCTCAGACTCCTGACTGACGGAGGACTCTCTGAGAGTTTCCAGAAGCTTATAGTGGGCCTTCTCTATCTCCTGCAAAGGAGTCAACAGTTTTAGGAAACACTTATTTCTGGTAGAGAATCAGGTGATACTTTATGCTGAAATACTGTGTGTGTGTGTGTGTGTGTGTGTGTGTGTGTGTGTGTGTTGTGTGTCACATTTAATTTTGAATAAAGAAAATTGAATAAATAAATCACTAAGCTTGTTGTTATCTACAAAGAGGAGTCATCATATCGCTGTGGCTTCAAAGTAAGATTCACAACTGCTCACAAAACGTTTAAGCTGAAACTCTTTACTGACATATATATCTTGTGTAATTCGTTGACAGCAGGGGTTCTCAGTTGGATTCAGTTCTGGGGAACACGAGCACCAGTCAATGACAGCAACTCCATACACAGTGTGCCAACATAAGGCAGGCACTGTCCTGCACCAGGAGGCCAACTACACCCGCATAATGTCTGATGGTGTCTGAAAGATCACTGTGGTGACTAACAGCTGTGAAGGAACGCTGGCCTGCAAGGGAAAGTGTGTGAGCATCCAAGGGGAGACCATCACTGACCCACTGCCCAACTGTTCTCCACGGCTTCTCCAGACTCTTTCACGTCTGTCACATGTGCAGGTGAACCAGCTTCATCTGTGAGGAGAACGAGCCACCAAATGCTACCCGAGGTGCACGGCTGTGAGCACAGGTCCTGCTAATGGTGCTTTTATGCTAGCCGTTCTCTCCCTGTTGCATCCGTGTGTGGGAAAATAGACACGAGTGTACGATTGTGTCGATTTTTAACCACCGTTTAAATGACAGATCAGTAAAGAAGCTCAGAGATCGTCAGATTACGCAGAGGGAGATGTTGCAACAGTTTCCAAATATGAGACTGAGTGTGTGTATGTGTGTTTGTTTCCCGTTTTTTTTCTTCTCTTCCTATATCAGTGCTTATGTAGTGATTTTGTCTGAGTGGCGACACCTATCTCTCAGGAGAATACTGCAACTGCTGAGCGGAGCAAACATAGAAGTGGCTTTGTGATGACATTACTGAGGCAGGCAAGACGAAGCGACCAACTCAGTGAGTATCCTGGGACGTTAAAGCACGTTGGGCCCTCGAGCCTCCCTCATGGAGTCAGAGCAACAGTCTGGTCACAAACCTGCACCTGAGTACCCCCTGGAGGTCATTATACTCCTGGACTAACGTCCTTTCACCCTAACCAGCCATCCTCATGTAACAGCGTACCTCTTGGTATCTCCTCCACACCCTTCAGACTGTGCTGGGAGACACAGTTAACAATCACAAGACTATCTGTGCAACCTGAATGGGTAGCAGGTGTCCTGTTGTCACCTTCATTTGCACCAAAGCAGATGAAACCTATTCACAATGATTTATGTTTCTTAACTGGACAGACTGAAGATTAACTGCTGATGATTAAGTGCATTTTTACTGTATTCCTCTGATTCTTGTTTCTTAAAAGCTTCTTAAAGCAAAGGCAAAAGTATATTTCCAATAGTATCTAATCTGCTTCTGTTACTGAGGTCTAATAATCACACACTGAACATCTGGGTGGGGGGTGTGGAGGTGGTGGTCGACACAGAATCACAGCTTGTGCCAGCTGCTCTTTTGTCGCCGTCTTTCCCACAAAACTCACCTTTAGGTGACGCAACTTGGTCATCAGCTCCTCAATCGTGTGAAAAATCTCATCCACGTTTCTGATTACGTGAGTGTGTTGTGCAGCCTGCAAATGGCCTGTTTCTTTTTCCTGTTCTAGTTGCATAGTCTCTGATTGGTTGGCCTCCAGGCCGCGGGCTGCCGGCTCCTCTTCCATCTGCGTCTGTGGCGACGTCACTTCCTCTACAGGTGGAGGGAAGTGGCTGGCGGTGGGTGTGGGGGGCTCGTTGAGATCTTCAGTCATGCTCTCGCCCTGTTCTATGGGCATGACCAAGTAGAAAGTATTTCCTGAATCGCAGAGGTGTAACAAAACAGGAAGTGTTTTAGTAAATGAACCAAGATAACAATCAACACCTCTAAGATCAGATGTTATATTCTTTATTACACCTATTAACAAAAACTACAGCTGTGGACCAGGTCGGTCAGCATTACCCTGCTTTTTGGCCTCGCTTCTTGACTTGGATGACTGATTGGAGGGGAGGGTGACATCATCAGTGATGTCTTCAGCGACAGAAGAAGAAGAAGGAGGAGGACCCGCAACCACAGCTACGCACACAGAGGATAGACTTGTGACAAAAGAGGAGCGCACTGAAGGGTGTAAAGGAGTGAAGAGTTGAACTAAAGCAACAAGTGTGTCGTCGTGTTCCCAACAGCGAGAAGATAAAGTGCATGAGAGAGAAGACATGCAAAGGAAGGCGGCTATTATTTACACCCACATATCATTTAACAATAAGCAGATGACAGTGAACACATGTCACCTCACTGGGGTGAAAAACAGGTGCAAATTACGGCTTAAGACGTTTAATTATCTGAGAATTTAGTGCAATCGTGAGTGAGCGGCTGCAGAAAAAATGAAAGGGTGCTCGGCAGCCAGGATGCGTTTACCTTTCCTCACAACCTGAAAGCTGGGTTTGGGTGCTTTTGCAAGCAGCAGCTCTTCTGGCTCAGCCTCCCATTCATCGGTGCAGCAGCTGAGGACCGTCTCCAGAGACTCCGGTCTCTGCCTCTCTGTGAATGAGATGCTTTCAGTGGCCGTCTCATTGGTGGGTGTATCATCTGAATCGTGGCTCCAACCGTCCTCTCCGAAATCTTGTAATATGAGCTGCCGCAGGGTTTCAACTGTGAATAAAAAAATTAAATTTTTAAGTTCCACAATCAGAAGAAACAGAATCCAACATAAATTACTCGCAAGCTCTCACCGTCTTGCAGAGCGGCCTCCGCCACTCCTTGTCTGTCGCCGCAGATGAAAGCTTCCGATTGGTCCGCAGGCGTACTGTGGCAGAGCGCGGGCTCGTCGTTGTTGGAATGAGTCTCCGTGGAGTCTGACTGCTCCGTCATAGAGTTATCTGGGAGAAAGCAAAGTTGGAGAAAGCTTTTTAAAACATCTGCAGACTGTTTACAGATCTGAGTCCAGCGATGGCGGCGTGGTCATTACCTCCGTAGGCATTGCTGCCAGTCGAGACGGGGGAAGAACTGCGTAGACTCGGGGAACTGGAAGGAGAATAAAGAGTATGACGCATATTTTTGGATTAAAAATAAACAGATCAAAAAAACATACAGATTATCATATTGTGTTTAAAACAGGGATGTCAAACATAAGGCTTGGGGGCCAGAATCCGCCCGCCAAAGACTCCAATCCAGCCTGTTGGACTGTTTTGGAACATGTGAAGGTGGGAATGAATTCTGGACTTTTAACTGCATTTTCACAAGTTTGGCAGCTTTTCCTGCTTCCACATGTCCACTCATACTTAAATAACAAATAAGTGCTAGTTACATAATTAAATGACAGAAAAGTTCCAGTTTTTCACTGTAATCAGGACACTTCATCAAAGAAATGATTCAAATCAAATCTACTCACGACATGGGTATCGAGCTGTGATTCATCAGAGGTGACGATCCGCCGGCTGCAGAGATGGCCTTTTCCAGCAAATCTTTCCAGCTGTTTAACAAGTTAAGACATTTTAAATTAAATAAAGAGTGCAGCACAGCATAGGTTTCCTCAGGTAAATGTGAGTCAATCAAAGAACAGAGCGTACATCTCCTTCTTGGATGTTGTTGCAGCCACCAGCTCATAGATCTGCATATCTGTGGTGCTGATGATGTAAAGAGCTTTTTTGTCTAGAGAAACAGAAATAAAAAATACAATTAGTAAAAGATGGTAATTACATATTATTTAAAAATGACAAAAACAGAGAAACAAAAGGCTGCAAGCATGCCTGTAGCTACTGGGCGAACAAGAAGCGACGCCAGGTTCATGAGAGGGCTGAAAGAGGTCTTGCTGTCACCGCTTCCTCCCCCGCTTACACCTAATCTGCTGGAATGATATCGCAGCTGTAGCCGGTCGTCCGGGCCCTTCTGAAGGAGGACGAGGCAGTCTGACAGCAGCAGCGCTTGGATCTCTGACACAGGAGTGCAGATACGTATGGTTAGAATTCCTGAAACTGAACTGATGACACTAGACATAATGACCACAGCGATGCTCACCTATCAGCTTTTCTTTGTTAACTTTCCAAGTGAGAGGACCTTCATGGATCATCCTCTTCGTGGTGAGGTCCACATTCTGCGTGAAACAAGAACGAAGCAAAACATTTACGGCTCCAGATCAAAAATGAATTGTCGTCATTTAAAAATCAGAATAAAAATAAAAAAGTTTTAAACTTCTCCGTCACCTTGAACTGAGGAGCAGCATCCAGCCTGCGCTGGTACTCGCTTAGGCGCTGCCGGTGCTCCGATTCCCTCACGTCCTCATTGACGCTCTGCAGTATCCCTCGGCAACATGTGTGCACTCGCTGGAGCAAGGGCAAATCTGATGAGCCCGCTAAAATAAACAAAACAAACAAATAAGATCATGGTTCCTAACAACAGCTCAGTTTTTGGTCAGGGTTATGCTGGATCTGCTTTTCCTCACCTTCTGTGTATTTAATGATTTTGTCCAGCAGCAGCGGGTACTTGGTGAGTCTCTGCATCTCTGACACCAGCAGGTCTTTGAGCTGTAACCTGCGGCAGTGAGGACTCGCCTCACACTCCTGAACAAGTAAAACAACACGGTCATGTTTAAACATAACTATAAGCTTTATTACACCTTTGACACATTGTATAACTATCCTGTATGCAAAACTATTTAGTACACCCTCGAATATTACTTAATATAAAGTGACTAAAAGGCCTCTTCATTAGGTCCAGCTGTTGCTCAACACAAATCAGTCATCAATCATCCAATCACACGGAAGCAACTCAGTCAGGATGACCTGCTGAAGCTCAAACTGATGTGAAGTGACTGTGAACATGGCGTGGTAGTTGGAGCCAGACACGCTGGACTGAGTGATTCAGAAACTGCTGATCTGCTGGGATTTTGCCACACAATCATGTCTACACTTTACAGAGTAAAAGTCTGAAAAAGACAAACTATCCTGTGCGCGACAGCAGCAGAGGAGAATGGACATGCTGCTTTGAACTCATGGAAAGGCAACAATAAAGGTGCGCATAACAGCATCTCTGAATGCACAACATGTCAAGACTGGGAAGCAGATGGGCCACAGCAGCTGCCACTCATCTAAGAACAGGAAACTCGGCCACAACTCACATCGGCTCAACACAACGTTGCCGATCAGATGAGTGATCATCCCTCCTTCTATCAATGGTTTAGACTTCTGCTTCCTTTGGACCCCTCAGTACAAACTGATCATCATTTAAACACCACAGGCTGCCTGAATGTTGCTGATGACCACGTCCATCCCTTTATGACCACAGTGTACCCATTTTCTGATGGATGCCTTCAGCAGGATAACACGCCATGTCACAATGCTTGAATCATCTCAAACTGGTTTCTTGAACATGACAATGAGTTCACTGCACTCAGATGACCTCCAGTCAACACATCACAGGTTAATAGAGCAGCTTTAACAGTGGAAGAACAGACTGCAGGAACTGTGTGATGCTATTATGTCAATATGGATCAAAACCTCTGAGGAATGTTTCCAGCACCGTACTTAATCTGTGCCACGATGAATTAAAGCAGCTCTGAAGGCCAACCTGAAACTAGCAAGGTATACCTAATAAAGTGGCCGGTGTGTTTATGATGATAATGACAGAGCAAGTTTGCTTTCTGAAAAATTACCTGGAAAATGCAAAGATTTCACAAAGACACAAAACGAAAGCAGAAAGATCAGCGGCCAGATAAAAACCTGCCTGCACGACTGCAGCTGCGGACACAGACACGGCCTCCTGCTTGCTGCTTTCTCAGCGTGGTGGAAAAACAAAGACGGGCAAAGTGCTTCAGACTGAGACGGCGTCCAGTACGTTTGGTGTGAACTTGCTCAGGATTATCACAGTGAATGTATAATGCTGGCAGCAAAGCACAGATGTGGGAGTGTGAAGATGCAGGGCTTCACGAGAGCAAAGGGTGTTGGGAAAAATTACATTTAAATCACGAGCCTAACAGCAGCTACAAAACGTCCAAGATACCGCGGCAAGGAGTATTATAACATAGCAACGCCCCACAGGAAAGCTTAAACTCACGTCCTCTCACAAAGCAAAAAATAGAGACTATGAGCTAAAACAGTGTGGAACAAGAAAATGCAGCTGGGAGGAAGAAAAACTCTGAAAATGTACGCAACACTGACCTCCTGTGTGCCAAAAGAGAACATGCCATTAAAAATGAAGGCAAACACACAAAGTCTGAAATGTTAAAATATTTTAGTGCCAGTAAACAACAGCCCTCCGACTGTGTGACTTCTACTTTTATCTTTTAAATCTGAACTGCTGAACTTAGAAGTGATGCAGTTATTGTAAGATGACACCGTTTTGAACAATCTGACAAACTGCACACACTTCTGTCGTCAACTGTAAGTAAATCACACACACACACACACTTTTAAAATGATGTGTTCACTGCATAAAGCTTTAATAAGCACAAGGAGCATCAAAGTGGGTGTTGCATGAATATTTCACGTGTGTGTGTGTGTGTGTGTGTGTGTGTGTGTGTGTGTGTGTGTGTGTGTCTGTGTGTGTCTGTGTGTGTACCTGGATAATGTGAGCGAAGCGAGCGTCTTTACGCTGTTTGCTCTTAATGAGCTCGAGAGCCTGAGACTGCTGGCAGCACAGCTGGGACGCTTGTTCCTGAAACTCGTCTCCGGCTGCTCCTTCAAACTACAAACACACACACACAAACAAAACTGTAAACACACTGAATATGGAGCACGAAAACATTTTTCTACTTGCCATCGAGACAGGAGGAGCAAAACAAACCCTGGTCAGCATCACGTCCCCGATGTCCTGAACAATGGGCGATTCTCTTCGCTTCTTCATCGCCTCACACAGACTCGCTGCAAACGAGAGACACAAAAGCAACAAAGAACATCAAAGCCTGGAAATGTTTAAATTAATCATAAAAACAACAGCTGAGGTATTTTTTGGGTTCAGGACAAAGCTTTCCCTTCGTAGTGGTGGCGGTGTAGTGTAAGACCGAGTGTCTCCATGGCTTAAAATACAGGCTCAGGAAACATACTGACTTAGAACAGCTGCAGGCGGAGATTATGCATCACTGTTATGACCACCTTCTTAGTATTTACTTCATTTATTATTATTGTTTACCTAGCAACACAGAGCCGTGAACACACAATGTATCAAAGTACAACACACTTAGTGTACAAACAGACAGCAGAACGTCTGTTGGCGCTTCAGCAAAAGGCACTTTAAAGGGAGGATTTCCATTTACACAGGCTAGTTTCATACTTAACTCTCATTCTTTCTTATAGCTCAGTAACTAATATGAAGACATCCAAACACCAGTCTTTATTCTATTTTCTTTCTTTTATTTATTAAAACTAAAACTCATGGAGGAGCTCTCCCCTTTACTCCTGCAAATGTGTGAGGAGGCCCTGGATAAGGGCAGCCTGCCACCAACACTGTCAGAGGCACTCATTTCCCTTGTCTTAAAGAAAAACAAAGACCCACTTGACTGTAAGAGTTACAGACCAATAAGCTTGATCAATTGCGATTGCAAAATTCTAGCCAAGGTACTAGCAACCAGATTAGATAAGGTCATGATTTACTTAATACACCCCGACCAAGTCGGTTTTATTAGGACTCGCAGCTCTGCCGATAACATTAGACGCTTAATTGATATTATGTGGGCAGCCCAGAATAAATCCCCTACAGGGGACTCCTCTCCAGCTGTAGCCCTCTCCCTAGATGCAGATTCGACAGGATAGAGAGGCGTTTTCTATTTTGTGTAATGGAAGCATTTGGCTTTGGCCCAAAAACTCAAAACTTCTCTACAACAATCCAAGAGCATCAATACTAACGAACCGTATTATATCACAGTCCTTCGACCTCCACAGAGGTACAAGACAGGGCTGCCCACTGAGTCCTCTGCTTTTTGCTCTAGCTTTAGAGCCTCTGGCAGCGACAACACGCAGAGACCCTGATATTCCAGGTATCCAGGTCCACAATAATAATCACAAATTGATGCTCTATGCTGATGATGCTCGGGTCCTGATATCGCAGCCAGAACGCTCTCTACCTGCTCTCTTAAGAATTATTAACCGGTTCTCTAATATATCAGGATATAGAGTAAATTGGTCAAAGTCTGAAGCGCTCCCTCTGACAGCCTTCTGCCCCAAAACCCTGTTCCAGCCAGGGGACTTCAGCTGGCCTCAGACTGGTATTAAATACTTGGGCATTACATTCCCCCCTTTGTTATCTAAGATAGTTCAGGCTAAATTTGAACCTCTATTGGACAAGTTCAGAACCAACATAATTAGATGGTCCCCTCTGTTTCTCACCCTTTGGGGCAAAGTTATAATCATCAAAATGAATTGTGCTCCAAAATTTAATTACCTACTACAAACAATCCCATCAAAATATTTTCATCAATTCGACAGGTTATGCAACCAATTCATATGGAATAACAGACGTCGTAGAATAAAGCTTAAAAAGCTACAGCAATCAGTGGAGTCGGGTGGCCTGGAGGTCCCAAATTTACTGTTTTACCATTATGCTTTCAGTCTGAGACACATGGTTCACTGGGCTCTCCCTCCAGAACGAGCCCCCCATAGCTTAGTCTTGAGTGTACCTTGTGCTCACCACTTCCTCTGATGCACATTTTAACCACCAAGCTCTCACCAGATATACAAACCCACCCCATTCTTTCATTCCTGCAGATGGTCTGGAAGAAGGTGGCCTTGCTATTAAATTTTAACTCCCACCTTCATACTAAGGCCTCCATATGGCTCAATCCCAAACTCTGCATTAATAAGTCTGTTTTTCTGGAGACTGTGGGTCCAGAGAGGGATACTTGTTCTTGGAGACCTGTATCAGGGGAGAATTCTCAAGTCCTTCAATGACCTTAAAGCACAGTTTAGTTGCCACAGAGTCAGTTCTAGAGGTATTTGCAGCTCCGGCATTTATTGCTCAAAATCTTTGGTTCTTCCTCCATACCACCTCCAACTATTGACTATCTCAGCTACATCAAAAAACATCTTTGGGGGAGGTCGTTAAGTCTCTAAATATTACTCAATGCTTGTTAAGGGCACGAGTAAAGGGCTACCCACCCTCTGATTAGCTTGGGAAGCTGACCCAGATCAGGAATGGACTACAATTTTGCAGAATAGTAAAAAGATGTCCAGGGAACTTAGAACGAGACTAATTCAATTCAAATTACTACACCGAATTAACTGGTCACCACACAGACTGTACAGGGCGAACCTCATACAGTCCCCTGAATGCTGGAGATGTCAGACAGGGGTGGGCACATTGACCCATATGATTTAGAGCTGTGCTAAAACCCAAATCTTTTGGACTAAGATACATGACATTATCAAATCAACTATACGATGGCATATTCCTTTTTTGCCAAGACTATTCGTTTTGGGGGACCCATCACTCCTTAAACATGCTCTGTCTAAGGCTGCTGAGTGGGTACGGACTGCATTGATGCTGGGGCGTAAACTCATTATCTCCCAGTGGAAGGCCCCTTCCAGCCCACCTGTCTCTGTATGGCATATTCAACTAGGGAGACTCACTGCACTAGAATAACTCATAAAGGCTTCTGAATAAAGTGGAGAGCTTCCACCTGAAGTGGGATCCATATATGTTCACAATAAAAGGATCAGACTAGAACATATAGTGGGACAGACATTGGGATTCTGACGAAACACTCTCAGAGATGACAGAGTGTGACATGCAGCAAGACCCATGTAGTCAAAGGCTGTTTGTTTGTTTGTCCCCCCACATTTTGGTTCTATATTCTCTACTGTTCTGCTGCTATGCTGATGCTATTTTTCTGTGATGCGATCTGTATCTACAGTGGACTGTAGTGTTCTAAAAATTCAATAAAATATTAATCACACAAAAAAAACCTAAAACTCAGTAACCAGGCCTGTGTATAAACACTTTCACAGGCCTTTAGCAGCTACAGTGGACAAACACTGACCGTGGAGCTCGTAGACTTGAGGCAAGTTGGGGAAGATGCAGGCCAGCTCGTCAGAGGTCAGGACAGTCCTCATCTTCTGATAAAAAACCTGGTCCAGCACCCGTAAGGTTCGCAGGTGGGACACCTCAGTGGTGAACAGCTCTGAACAGGATGAGGTCACATGAGGAAAGAGGAAACTGTCATACTACCTCACATGTGTGAAAGATGTGTATTAGAAAATAAAAGCAAATGAAAAAAACCTGCTGATTGTACTAAGAGTTAAAATATCTGCTGTAATCTTACCGTATATGACAGCCTGTCTATCCACCTCACTGGGGCTCAGTGTTGCGAGGAGCTGAGGGGTAACCGTCTCCTGCCAGGTCTTACTATCCATTACGTCATCCTCCAGCGCCACAACATCAGGCAGCAGGGCTAGAGGCGACTCCACGCTCCTACACGGGGATCCAGAAACACGGGTGGATGAGGCAGAACGATGTGTACACGCAGAGAGATGGAGCGATGGGCAGACAAGAGTGGCAGACAACAGATGAAGAGACAAATGGAAAAGAATCAGCTGTAAATCCATCGAAAGAGTTCTTTTAAAATGTATTAGGATTGTAAGACGATGAAAGTAAAATTTTTCCTGCTTGTGAACCCAACTTCTTCATCTTCAAAATTCCATATCTTTATTTCTTTGCCTTGTCCATCTAAGGTGACAACAGTTTAACTCACCTGCGTCTAGACCGAGGGGTGTATGGGGGTGTAGGGTTCTCTAGAGACCTGAGTTTGAGAGAGTGGAGAGAAAGACGGCACTAGGTGAAAACCTATAATTCCCAGGGTCAAATCAGGGGCAAAAAGACTTTATTTAGATGTGCTTCAGGGAATCAAAAGTCTCTCCTTCAAATAAAGTGAACTCAGCTCCTGCAAGGCTGCTAAAGTGCATGTGTTTGTGTTTGATCACCCCAACACGTCTGGCTTGGTGAATCTTTACCGTGCAGAGTTGCTGGATGCAGAGGACGAGGCGCTGTGCTGCAGAGGCCTCAGGCCTGGCCCGTCCCTCTCATCCGCGCAGTCATCCATGTCCACATCACTACGAGAGCGGGGCACAGACTCTGCTCCTGAGGTGCCGCCCCGCCGTCTCCCTTCTCCCTGAGCCTTTAGTGACTCGCTGCGAGCCAGACGAACTGGTAAAGGACTGGTGGGGATAGAGCGCACAAAGCAAACCCAGAACGCTAAATCAGTTTAACTACTTCCAACTTACAAACAATAGAGGAGAGTCGGTTTCGCTCAGTTGCTACGAGCTGACTCTAAACATATACTGCAGGTGCAGCTACCTGTCCATTTCATCCCCGAGGCTGCTGGAGGAGAGCCTTTGTGGGTCAGCGCCGTCGCTGAGCTCCTCTCCGGTCTCCGTGCTATTCTCAAACTGCTGAATGATGTTCCGCACGCTGCCAGGCCGGACTGCCAATACAAACGTCTCTCATTACTTTAATTGTCTCATAAAATAACGAGCGGAGAAACGGTTGATTTGTTTAAAAAACAAAAACAACAAAATGCAAATCACCAAGTATGATTCTTAGAATCTAAATTTGCACAAAAAGGTAAAATTAAAAGTGAAATGATAAGTTAAGTACCTTCGGTGGGTGACAGCGGGACATGGAATGCTACAAAATCAACGCGAGCCAAACAGAAACAACAATAAAAATCAGAATAATGACACAATGAAAATCCCATAAATCAATGCATGAAACCAGGAAAAATCAATTAAAAGGCAAACAAAGGACAAAAAGGAATCAATAGAAGCAGAACGAGTGAGAGGGTCACGTGCGCTCGCATGCTGCTGTTTGCCGTGTGTCAGTGCACCGTGAGCTGATACTGACAACAGCCTTTATTACACAATTTCAAGAGACTGCATGAAGCATGACCATGAACTGGGCATGGATGGTGATTTAAAAAGCTTCTAAAGTGCTGAAAGTGTTTGTGCGGTTTAATTTACTGGACTGGGATGTGGTCCGGGGTTTGCCGATGTACTTCAGGATGGGATTTCTCTTTTTATCCTCTCCATCTTTTTCCTTCTTGGTGCCGCTCAGCTGTGGAGAGGTGGTTTGAGTACAGTTACTGAGATCGAGTGCAACAAACAACAACTTTTAAGACAGTTGAAGAATAAATAACTGAAAAACACACAAACTGGCCACTTTGTTAGGTACACCTGATCAACCACTTGATAACAAATCAGCCAATCACATGTCAGCAAAGTACATTTAGGCAGGTAGACATAGTCGGAATGACCTGCTGGTGTTTGAGCTGAGCATCAGAATGGGAAAGGAAGGTGATTTAAATCAGCGGTCCCCAACCTTTTTTGCGCCACGGACCAGTTTAATGTCAGACAATATTTTCACGTACCGGCTTTTAAGGTGTAGCTGATAAATACAACAAAATAAAATACAACCAAGACAAAAACTGTGGTATTTTGTAAACATAACAATAAACGCAAATTCACTGTGTAACTTTATTAGCAACGTCCCCCTGAAATGTGCAACAACATTGAGAGCAACATCTTCCTCTCTGCCCCTTAATGCGCTCTGGTCGCTATGGTAACATGTAAACATTTCTTTCAAAATAAGACACATAACTACAACACGGGAAAAGACCCAGGGAAACCGAGTTAATGATAAAAACCCTGAAAACCATAAACTTCCACCAAAGCCTCAATTCTCGCAGCCCGGTACCAAACGACTCACGGGCCGGCACCGGTCCGTGGCCCAGGGGTTGGGGACCGCTGATTTAAGTGTGCCAGGATTGTTGGTGCTGCTCTGTGTGTGACGTGCCAGTGAGCTGCAGTTCATTGGGCAAAAACCCCTCGTTTATGTTAGAGGTCAGAGGAGAATGAGTGCTTTGAGCTGATAGGAAGGCAAGAGTAACTGAAATAACCACTCATTATAACTAAAGTACGCAGAAGATCATATGTAAATGCAGAACCCTTTCAAAGGCTGAAGCAGATGGGCTAGAGCAGCAGAAGTCCACACCTGTGTCACTCCTGTCTGCTTCAACATCTGGATGGTCTCAGTTTGGCATAAATAAAAGCCTGGATCCATCCTGCCCTGTATTAACTGTTCAGGTGGTGGTGTAATGGTGTGGAGGGATATTGTCATGACTTCACTGTACTTAAATGAATGTCAACATGGACCAAAATCTTCGAGGAACGTTTCCAGCACCTTGTTAAATTTGTGCCATGATGAATTAAAGCAGCTCTGAAGACAAAAGGGAGTCCAACATGGTAGCAATAGGGTGTACCTAATAATGTGGCCAGTGAGTGAACATAATAGAATATGTATAGGAAGAAAAATCACAGGCCAGGTCCTTTTCACTTTCTCCAAGTTTCCATTCTTACCTTCTTGGGCTTTAAGAAAGTGATCCACTTGTCCTTCTCTGTGGTCAGCCCTGGGAAGACCTTAGAGTCTCTAGGCTTGATACCAGAATGACGCAGGTAGAGGATCACAGCTGAAGCCAGAGTAGAACTGAGGAAGAGGAATGAAGGTGAGGGTGGAGGTGAAGAGCAGAGACCAAAAAAAAAAAAGAAGGTTTGAAGAATTAGGAAATTTCTGGTTCAGGTGTAGCTGTTATATTCCACTTCAACAGGTGAGACTCTTTATTTACCTTCTGTCCTCCTCGTGCTTCGATCTGCAGCAGGAAGACAAAGAGACATAAAACCGTTAACTCCCTCCACGATAAAAAGTCATTTTCCAAAGAGAGATTTAGCTCAGCTCCTCAAACTTAAATCCACTTTATTCAGGTGCAAATAAGAGCGCAAGGAACGGAGCAGAGAAACTGAGTCATGTGACGGGAAGCAGCTTCTGTGTGTATAAAGTGAGAGTAGGAAATGTCATGTGGTTTTCCAGGGTTTGTCGCTGGGATAATGACCTTTGTCATGTAGCTTCACTGAGCTCCCTCATTTGCAATGTAATAACAGTTTTATTGGGCGTCTAACAACTGACTGTGTCGCTAGGCAAACCTGGCTCACTCTGTGTGTGTGTGTGTGTGTGTGTGTGTGTGTGTGTGTGTGTGTGTGTGTGTGTGTGTGTGGTGAGAGCACGAGTAAATAAACCTAATTGGACATAGGAACACAGACACAGAAAGCTGAATCAGCCGATCAAAAAAAAAACCAAACCGCTGCCTTCACTTTGAACTCACTGTGGTTTAAACTTTACAGTTTAAGGCTAAAATACCACAATAAATGCAGACGCAGACTCACAGTATTTCCCACAGCGCGGTGACTTGTTTGTCCACCACCTGTTTCTCTTTCACAGTGTCTCCATCAAGGTGCTGCAGATCTCCTTCTCCAAACAGAGAGCCGAGACCCATCATCTGCTTGTTCCTGTTAAAACAGAGAGACACAAGATTAATGTAAGCTTCTGAGAAACTCTTCTTCTCCAGATGAAACATTGTTTTTCACTGAATAAGCAAACAAAAATGAATCCTCTGTGATGTACCTGTAGTCTTGCAGCTGGTCCTGGATTTCTGGCAGCACAAGCTGCTGCAGCTCAGACAGAGGTCCCCGGATATCCTCCTGAGCATGAAGTCGATTTTCTAATGGGATGATGGACATAACGGCAATGGGAACAGTTAGTTAGCAGGAATAATAATAATAATAATAATAATAATAATAATAATACTACTACTACATTTGCTTTCGACAGAATATGTTGAACCTTTAAATTTGATATGACTGATTTAAATTTCCTGCTATTTATTTACTCTAGTTATTCTCAAACTGTGGCAGACCCCACCTGGTGGGCAAAAGATGCACTGCATAGGTGGATCACTGGGGGGGAAGAGTCACACACTGGCCCCTTTATTAGGTACATATTGCTGCTACCATATTGGACCCCCTTTTTTTCAATTAAAAACTGCTTTAATTCTTGTTGGCAAAGATATAACAAGGAGCTGGAAACATTCCTCAGAGATTTTACTCCATACTGAAATGATATCCACAGAGACTGATGAGACCAGGCAACGTCCAGTCTTCTCAAGTCCAATTTTGTTGAGTTTGTGTGAATTGTAGTCTGAGTTTGCTGTTCTTCCATTGTGATCTTCTGCTGATTTGCTGTGTGGTCAGAGACACCTTTCTGCATACCCTGGTTCTAATGAGTGGTTATTTGTGCTACTGTAACTTCCCATTAGCTCAAAACCACCTGGCCACGCTCCTCTATCCCCTCAGATAATTCTCTCTTTTTCAGACCAGTCTCTGTAAACCCTAAATATGGCTGTGTGGGAAAATCCCAGGAGATCAGCATTTTTAGACCAGCGACATTCAAAGTCACTAAAATCTTCCTCCGATGTTCAGTTCGAACTCCAGTAGGTCATCCTGACCATGTCTACATGCCTAAATATGTTCACTTGCTGGCATGCGACTGGCTAAATTGATATTTGCATTAATGAGCAGGCATACCTAATAAAATGGCCAGTGAGTCTATAAATCCAAAACTTTTACATATTTTACACATGAGCTCCAGACAGTGTTGGCAGAATCATGTCAGGACTGTGAAGCGTCCCTTTCCTACATCGCACAACTGAACATAACACAAACATGACGCTACAGTTTGAAGACCTTTATTTCACCAAATTACCTTAATGAAAGATTTAAAAAAATGGGGGTGGTAAGGGTTGATTTCTTTTTGGAGGCTGTGCCAGTAGAATATTCAGAGGCACCGCTTTCTCACAAAACAGAAAATTCTGTATATGACTGGATACATGGACATACACGCTTTTAGATCACTTACCGATATCAGCAAGATATTCCTCTCGTACTTTAATTTTCAGAGGCTGTAAGCAAAAAAACAATGTTTTCTTTCTAACTGTTACTCCTTGGTAAAAACATAGAGTTAGTCCTTTTTAACTGGTGCACACAAGACAAATGTGGTACCAACACCACCAGGCAATGAATACATGGATAAAAGTCATTACATACAGCATCTGGTTCCAGGAACAGGGAGCAGATCTGAGGTGCAAGTGTGCGGGCGTCTTTAGGAAGGGAGCCAAGGTAAGCCTCCACGGACAGGTAGAACAGCTGATGCAGAAACACAGAAAACAACCACGAAAGTAAGAAATCAACACGCGTACACGTGTGTTTGTGTAACTTAGTGCTGATATACATTAGTTAACATAAGATTCTGGATTATCAGCAATTCTGTTATAAGAAATGTTTTGAACTACTAAAATTAAAGGCCTTGAATGTAAAGAAACAATTAAAAGCTAAACTATATTGCCAAAAATATTTGCTTGTCGGCCTTCACACGTATATGAACTTGAGTGACGTCCCATTCTTAACCTCTTAAAGTATGAAATATGATATAATTGCCACAAAATTCAATTTTTTTGAAATGGGGAGTTTATTGAGCCATATGCAAAGGATAATTTAAACTGACCAGAGGGTTGGGATCCAGAAGCTGCGTGAAGACATATCTCATGAACACTGCCATGTGTGCTGGTCGGGTCTTTAACAGATCAATATCTTGGTATGGCCCGTCCATCTGAGAGAAAGACAGGAAAAATATGAAGGGATGCTCATCTGGAGGAAAATGTACAAAAAAGAAGAGGCACCCTCCCAAAAAAGTATATTATATCCATCTATCTATATCACCTCATTAAATGCATAGCCGTCATATTCTTCATCTTCCTCCTCGGGCCCGATGATCTGGGCCTTTCCACCCTTGAACAGACACATACAGATTTCAGAAAATGAAAATATTTGGCCACACACACACACACACACACACACTTTAATTCACATAATTCATGTGCAAGGATCACTATAAATAATGAATATATTCATGCTGATAAATAATCTCAGCGACTGCCTCATGCATTTGAAACAAAAGTGCAAATCAAGGTGGCGTAGGGCAGAAATGGACAGGAAACAACAGAGCCTGAATGTCTGAGAAGGAAAGCAGCTGTTGCTCTGCAGGGTCGGCGTGTCACAGTGAACCATGCAGAACATGCAGGTACGAACGCAGCCCCGCTTTGAGCAGACTCCGAGTACAGACTGGAAATGTTGTGTAATACGGCATCGTACCTGCAGTTACTGACTCTGCTCTATAAAGTAATTAATAACGTTCAGCCTGATTTGGTAACATTCACATGACACTGCTAAATCTGAAATTTCCAAAGTGAAGCACTAGCATGGCGTCCTTTCTCTCTCTCACTTTCTTTCTTTTGGAGCCGTCTGCCCTCCTACCTCTCCAACACACATTTATCTTACCGCTGTGATTAGATGTAATGATTTTTACTCAGTTCTGGCTGCTGGAGTTCAGACTAGAGTGGCTGCTAATATTAAAAACCTTATTTCCAACCATGATGATCCTCTGATTATTCAGTTTTTAGTCCTGCGTGGCTCCAGCAGCAGAAAGAGGAACAAATCCTTACAGTGAATATGTGCATCAATCTCACCGAATCAGACAAGGTGGATATGTCGGACCACTGGCGCCGGTGCAGGGGGGTCCTGAAGGAAAATGAGGGGGAGGAGTGGGGACTCTCAAAGGCCTGGGGAGGAGGACGAGGAGAAGGAGGGAATGAAGGAAGACGGGACGGGCTGAGTGCACATGCACAAGCACACACAAACAAGCTTATTAAAAAGAGAAATTGTGGCGCCTACCTCCATGTCTCCTTCACTGGAGTCCATTGATTGTCGCCCTGTGAAAGCAAAGAATCAATGGTAACCAATTATGAAGCAACCAAATCTATCAGTGAATAAAGCCTAAAAGACAGTGCTGTGCAAAAGACAAGCTTCACACCCTGACAGAGCCTCCACTGTGTTTTACAGATGGCTGTAGACACTCACTGCTGTACCTGTGTGGGGTCTTTGCTGGATTTTTTCCCCCTACTTCTTAATGACACGACTTTTAGATAGTGCTCATCTACTCTAAAAAGTTTCCTCAACTTTTTTTAATGACTAACTGCACCCCATGCTTAGAATCGCCAAGTTTCCAGCTAATATCTTTATGGGAATCATACAGTGTCAGTCAAACTGTGTTATCTTTGTCCAAAAAGAAGCTCTGAAAGACCTCCAGAAGGCCTGGAGAACTATTGCTCAGCACCTTTTTAAAAGAAAAAGAAAGAAACGAAGCTTTACAAAGACCCACAGATACAAACCTTCTCCTGCTATGAAGTAGCCTGTGACAGATTCTGACCTCGTTCCCTCCTACGAACCAAAAATAAAGCGAGTTAAATGGATTTGAAGCACAAGCTTTAAGCAGAAGTTACGCTTGTTTATTACTTTTATGATAGAATTAATTTTTTTTGTTGGATCAATCAGAGTTTGGAGGGTAGGAATTAAACCCCTTCATAAGATCAATATTGCAGTTAGAGCAGCAAATCAATTTAAAAAAATTACGTTGTTTTATGTCCCTGATGCAAATGGAAAAAAAGCAACAAGTATGTTAGTCAGATCGTTCTGACTGATGTTTCCCCCCTGAAAACAATTTTTTTTAGCTTAACTGAATTTATCTGGTCATGTTGCCTTTCTAGTAATTTGTTTTGTTCTTTTTAGTGTGTATGCTCTGTCCTAGTAAGATCGTGAATGTAACAGGAGCTTTTCAGCGATTACACAAACTCTGTAATTGAGTAAAACAGCCGGGTCGCCTCACCACATCTTGCTGAATCTTGACTCTGACTTGGTGAGCTCTCCTCTTGGCACTTTCAATCCGCTCCTCCAGCGACGGCGACGGGTTCCTCAGCTGCTCATCCATCAAGTCCTGCAAATCAAGTCAGTCTCAGTCTGGTTATAAACAGCAGATTTTATCCACACAATTTTATCTTAACTAGAATTCCAGAAAGCAAAATGGGTTAAGGGAGCTTAAAAAATATTTATTCAAGTACAGCATGATAATGGGAGACAACATGCACTGGATTTTTCTACAAAACGAGCAGCTCACTGATATGTATCGATATACAAATAGCACAGGTGCCATGGATACCTGCAGCTCGGCCTCTTCCTGCTCCAGCATTTTCCTGAGTATCTGAGTCGCATGTTTTTGTACTTGTGGGTCCTGAAGAAATGAGTGAGACACAAAAAACCCCTGTAAATCACAGACATTTACTTTGCTGTAAGTAAGCTTTACCAACTAGATATCAGTCCTGAAAGTTTCATGTACTTGTAGTGGTTTGGGTCCTGTGATCCTTTGAGAGGGGGTGCTGCTCAGTCCAGAGGGCAAGGGTGGAGGTGGAGGAGGTGCAGCCTCCCCAGCCAGAGATGCTCTTTGATTAAGAGTGAGATCAGTTTGAAGGGGCTCTAAGGGCAAGGAGTGGGTTGATGGAGACGGCCCTTGTAGTGTAAGTGCGACGTAAGGTCCAGCTTTGAAATGATAAAAGAATCGGGTTAAAAAAAAAAGAAAAGCAAAAACACATAACCATCAAACTCAAACATATACTCACATTTTATGAGCTTTACCACCTCTTGATGGGACATGGAGGAAACCAACGAG
Source organism: Oreochromis niloticus (assembly GCF_001858045.2). Lineage (NCBI taxonomy): Eukaryota > Metazoa > Chordata > Actinopteri > Cichliformes > Cichlidae > Oreochromis > Oreochromis niloticus. Next base: position 26,813,759 of record NC_031967.2, read on the forward strand.
CCGTTCACCTGAGCAGAATAAGAGACAGAGAATCAGTGAATAGGATCAAAATGCACAGATTCCCACATTCAGTGAAACGGAAAGCAGTACAAACCTTTATGATTCTGTCCCCTTCTTGGACACCAGCCTTGACTGCTGCACCACCTGAAGAGCATTGATACAAACATACATTCAAACTCATGCAAAAGAAGAAAGACGATTTAACTCGCACATGGTCAGCACTGCTGTCAGCACGTCACCCGTGGCCAACCAGATCATGTGGGTCAGACTGCATTTGAACAGGTATTCTCTACAATGACCACCCATAGAAATCCACAGTGCACAGTAGCAAACGGTCAGTGGAGAGTATTTTTATACGGCACACGCCAAGTCATACAAGCACTGTTTTTCTCTCTAACATTCAATCTCATTCACTCTGATAAGCGAATCAGTGAGCACCTCGTGGTTCCAAGGATACTTTGGCGTCCTTGGAGCTGAGCTACTGCCGCCGTTAAGCCTGAAGTGGTGTTACAACAATAGAACTACTGACTGCTTCTGGTCTATCAGCAAATAAGACTGTGTTATTTGTTGTATTACATTCATTAAATGCTAGTTAATGTTCACAGATGGGATTCTGTAAACACAATCCTGGCGAGTTTATGGTCTCAGTCACTCGTTTTGGGTCATCATAACAGGATGGCTGTAGCTCAGATCATGTATTAATCATAAAAGCTGGTGGTTTGATCCCCGGTCCAGTCTGCATGCCAAGCATCCTTGGGCAAGATGCTAACCCCAAGTTACTCTCGAACACATCAATCAGAGCGTGAATGTGAGTAAATATTAGCCTGAAAGCACTTAAGCATAGAAAAAGTGCACTTATGAATGGGTGGGTCTGTGGCATGTTGTATAATGTGCTTGAGTGTGTAAGGAGTACATTTATCATACTGAATAACAAATGTCGAACTCTTGACTAAATTACGATTAAAAAGGGACGATTATGTGAAGTATTATCTGGTCACTCATTGGCTAACAGCTTATCGATCACAAGCTGTGAGCCAGTGAGTGTGCCGTTTCACAGTCAGACCCGCCTCTCCTCCTCTCTGGGTTTTGCAACCAAGGTAATGATGGCAACGGTGCTCATTGAGCCTTCAAAATCCAAAAGTTGATGTCACTGTACCTCCGTTCACCTTTAACACTATCTACGTTTCTATGACAAAGCAGACGCAGCATCCCTTTCTCACCTGGTCGGACATTCTGTACCAGCTTGACTCTCTCTCCACACACTGTGAAGCCGAAACCCAGCTGGTCCTTTTGCACGATCACACATCTGTGCACAAGTCCAGTGCCTGGGGGAGAAGTAGAAGAACGAGAAGTAATGAGCGGCTGGATGACATTGAATAAACCAAAAAATAACTCCAACTAAAAATAACCCATCATAAGTCGCAGTTACCTGTAATGTCAGGAATGATTTCTGCCGTTGGCTCTCTCTGCTGTGGGGCAGAGGATTTACGCTCCGAGTCCCCAATTGTCAAACTGTTGATCCTGGATTTGAAAGACGAGAAACAGAAAGACTTTAGTACAGCATGATACTAAACAGGCCAATTTAGGAAATGCTCTGGGAGGGACAAGGAAGCTCTGAAGGGAATAAATGAAAAACATGAGGGTCACTGGAGGAGAGAGAGAAATCAAAAGTCAGAGAACAGGCCAAGAAGCTTAGCCAGGAATGCAGAAAATGAAGGGAGAAAAGGAGATTCAATGGAGGCACATGGTTATATTTGCTGCGGTATTAACAGTAATAAGTGTATGAATAGCAGAGAAGAGACAAGATAGCAGTTGACAGGAAAACTCACCAAGCGGCAAAAGGGCTGAAAGCGAAGCATGACAGGAAAGAAGGAAGAAACAGAGAAAGGGGGGGGAAGCAGAAAGTCAGAATAAAGAATAAGACAGAGAAAACAACAGACAGAAACAGACTGAGGGAGAGGGCAGACTGCTTAAACCATCCTTATGCTCGTCAGACTATTACAGACTGTAATCACTCAAAGTAACCATGACTTCAAGGAATATATTTATATGAAGGGGTGTGATGGTAAATGGTAAATGGCGTGTATTTATATAGCGCCTTTATGGTCCCTAAGGACCCCAAAGCGCTTTACATATCCAGTCATTCACCCATTCACACACACATTCATACACTGATGGAAGAACACTCTCAAAAGGTTACAGGGAATAATTCAAACAAAGGTCATTTTAAATCCAAAGAAATGTGCTGTGATCAGGACAGATGGAGCTCCTCATATAGGCAATTAGCACTGAAATGATCAGTTAAGGGTTAGGTGATCAAACAAAACACAAAACAAAAAAATCTGAAAGAAAGAAATCTCTTACTTTAATTCTCGAATCAAACTGGTTTTGGCTACTCCAATGTGGGGATTTGCTCCAAGATGGAATAGTTTTGCGTTACAAACTGTGACAGTCTGCAGCAGACGGCATAAATCACGAGATTTGCGATTTGTGAGACTGCAATTCATGTCCTACTGGAGGCCTTTTGCTTTGTTTTCCTACTCTGAGTAGTTTCACTAGAAACACTTTATTTTCACCCAGTGGTTTAGATCCTTCCAACCATGCTCTTCTGCTTCTCCAATTCCAGGGGGTTGGACCCTATCCCAGCTGTCACAGGGCTGGGATAAGCTCTGGTACATCTATCCTGGGCAAGGTACCTCACCCAGGACCAACGTGCCTTGTGAGACACTACCAGCATAACCTTGACAAAGAAAGGAGTTGCTGAGGTGATTCAGGTATCTGAACAGGATTCCTTCTGGGTAAGGTGTTCCAGGATTGCTCAACCAGGAGGATGCACCTGGGTAGGACAGATTACATCTAGCTCACATGAGCTAGAGGAGGTGGATGGGCTTCTCTGCTTAGACTGCTACCTTGTGACATGGCCCCATATAAGCAGTAGAGGATGGATGGATGGATGGATGGATGGATGGATAGATGGAAGGACATTTAAATGCACCTACTACGCGCATGCACCACATGGTGGACTTCAAATAAGGATAGGAGAAATTATATTCAGCTGTGGTGTCTCCAGCTGTCTGAGTATAATCAAGGCTTTATAGCTACCCAGTTATTCAAGTTCGCTCCACACTTGACACATTAGGAGTAGGAACCCTCTCAATTTCTGATGTTTGATTGAGACTTCTGCAATTAACATACATAGCACCTACAACATAGCCTACACCATTGCCAGCATTTAAACCTGTCGATGGTGACATGTAGTTATATTCCCAGGGTCATGAACATTGGAGCTGTAGGTTAGATTGAGGGGTATCATTAGGGTTAGCTGTTATGACATAGGCATAGCACAGAGCTATACTTCCAGTGTGGTACAGAAGCCACTTTGACAAACCTGCAGTATTTTAGGTAAAGATTTCAAAGAGCTTCTTTATCACTTAAAATTAAGTGTTCGTGTATGGGTCATGCACCCCAGCAGGTGCACGTAACGAGGTCACAAAATTTTTTTTATTAATTTTTTTTCTTGTATGTTGGGTTCCTAACGTCTCCAAAGAAATGAAACAACAAGCAGCGAAACGCTGAGAAATCTGCTGCCACAGCTGTACAATCTGTAGGCTTCACTAACCCCCAAACCCTGACATGAGTGACCACAGGGCAGCTGTCCTACCTGAACAGTTGGTTGTCTGTCTTATTGGCTGCCCTGCCGTCACATGACACACACAGAGACACAGCAGTGGGAGGTAATGGGCACGTGCAAATGGGGGGGGAAAAAAAAGTATACAGCAGGAGAAAGAGGAAAGACACATGATAAACAACAAATATGCATCACACAGACGATCGCACAGTGCAGGGATATATGGTGAAAGTGGTGACGAACGGTATTAACAAACAAGACAGGTGCACTACATCCAGTGTTTTATTAGAGGAGATGCAGATTGAATGACATAAATGAACATTATTGTGCAATCTTTTGCTTTTTTTCTGAAGTCAACAAGCCGTCTGAGCTGTTCTTCCAGTGGCCTCACTGAGCATCCGTCAGATAAAAACAATGCTCACCTGGGAATACCACATTTTTTGGAGCGAGGCGTAAAGAGCCGTACCTTTACCCACATAAACTGTCTGGGTGTAGCGGATGTGAGGCTCCTACCTGTCCAGCGTGGAGGTGGGTTGGCGGAGACTCATGTCTGCAGCCTTTATAGACACTCCTCTGCTTCCTGGTGCGGGATTCAAAGCTGTCACTGGGCTGCTTTTGTTATCACCACCATGATCTCCGTTTCCTCTTCAACTTTCAGTCCGTACAATGAGGAGCCTTTCTGTTGCGCTTTGATCAGATCTCCACGCTACAGGGCTGCGGGTTTAGATCAGACACAGTGCTCTTCATGTTTCACACCAGTGGCTCCAGTTTTAGGCTCAGTAGGATTTAAAGGAAAGTGCTGCTAAAACTATAAACGCTCAAATCTCCCAAGGTTTGTCTTCACTCCTTTACATTAGTGGTTAAAATTAAATACAGATCGTTGGTAGCTTGGTGCTGAGATTTCGCAGTAGTGGCAAATGGATAAAGGACAACCTACTTCCACAAAGGTCATCAATCATGAATGAATGGGCTGATATGTCTGGCTATGCTCCAGGAGGTCAACAACATCCCATGTTGGGGTTTTTTTGTTGTTGTTTTTTGTTTTTTTTAAGTGTCTGTGTCAGATTTAAAGCAACTGCCTAAACATAATATTCAGAGGATTAACTGGATATTCGTTGATTACGTGCAATTAAAAGAAATACTAATGCGAACCTGACACTCACTTGACTCAGACTTGTTTACATGTGGAGGCTTCAGCAGAGATCCCAGCCTAAATAATCCCATTCAAATCAGCACTGCTCATTCAGCTTGCTGATAATGCTTAAAAATAGGAAAGCCACCACAAAGTGAATATAATATGATCTGTAGTGATGTGTATGTGGCTATCTAGTGCAAATTACTCAATACACAAGTATCAACAGCATGCATTAGTTAAGCAAAAATATATATACGTTTACAAACAGCATTATCACTCCTCCGAGCTAGCTGTAAGCTACAGAAAACAGTCTGTTTTTCTTAACAGTGTAAACAACAACAAAACCAGTCGCTACAAATGGCTTTGCAATAACGCTACTGTCTAACTAAAGAGCTAGCCAATTAGCAGATTACTTGGCATTGGCTAACCCTGCAGTTGGAGCTTATAATCAAATAAGCACAGCAAAGAAAGAAAGCGAAAGGTGCTCCTCGCCTTTCACCTGTGGCTTTTAGCAATTAGCTGACTTGGAGATGATAACAGGTTCGTAAAGAGGCCTGCTAATTCCAGCTAGCGTTAGCTCGGTGAAGTCAGCTCGACGAATCGGCCTCTTTCAACCTGCGGCATGGCGTTATATCTCACGGCGAACCGAAGCGCTGCGTGCCCGGCTTTCACCTGCCGAGCCTCCGAGCTAGTCTGCTAACCGGCTATGTCTGCAAGACGAAAGACCAGCATGACTTTAGCTGCATGCGAGCAGGTGGATATCACAGTAAGAGGGGAAACTGGAGTCCATGCAAGGCCCGGGTTGTTATATCCACCAGTCTTGTTTTCATGCAAATTCACACGCAGAGTTGCATATTAGCTAGCTAGCCAAAAGGCAAAGCGATTCCAGTAAGAGCTCCACCTCAGGTCTCCTTTCCAAAAACACAGCGGATACAGCAGGATCTGCTCTTCTCTCGTGATCTGCCACAAGAACCCGGATTTAATTCCTAATCGTCGTGGTATATGTTTATCTCCTCTCCAGTCAAAGTCCTTCACATAGAGCTGTATGTTGTGCTGTTATCTTGCTGTCTTGACTGGCTCCTGATCCACCACCATATCCTCAAGGATCACACGACGTAGACAGAGCACACAGAGCGTAAACAGCGCCCTCGTTTGGTCAGGGTTGCGTACTACAACCGGACTGTAACCAGACAGGATAAGTTGGAATTGCATCCGTTCATGGAAAGATTTTTTTTTTTTTATAAAAATATATTTTTAAATCATTGACATAAATATTTATTTTTCCATCAATCTGTGTCACAAACACTCCAGCTTGTTTTTGCCACAGATTTTTTATGAAACATATTTCCATAAAGAATTAATAGCATCTTATTAAAAAATTATGGAAAATATATTTTTAAATATTTTCTTATATTTCTTTCTATGAAGATTTTTTTTTCATATGAGCAAGTCAAAGTATTGGGTTCATATCACAAAATTAGTTAATAACTCCAAATTACCATTACCACTCACTTAGTAACTCAAAATTTTGAGTTAGGTAACTTGAAATTTTGAGATAACTAACTCGAATGTTTGACATACTATTTCAAAATGTTGAGTTATTATGTAAAAGAAAGCTCTTTAAATGTTACTCAGATGTTTCTTCAATTTCTAACATAATAACTCAAAATTCTGAGCTATCATATTAAAATGTCAGATTATTGTGTCCAAAAAAACTGTATCTTTAAATTTTGACTTATTTAGAAGTTACTTGAAATTTCAAGACAGTAAGTCTAAATACTGAGCCAATCGAAATAAAAATGTTGACATAATAACCAGAAATCTGATTCAACTCAAAATCAGAATCACCTTTATTGGTTGAGTATATGTGCACACTGGTTTTTTACATAGCTAAGTTAGAAACAAAACAATACAGCATGCTTTGGTTCAGTAGCAGGCACGCTGGATATTTTAGTAGTAGACAATATGTGAGTGACCTAAGTGTTCATCAGAGTGTGGCCTATGGAAAGAAACTGTACAGATGTCTGGTTGTTTTGGCATGCTATGCTCTGTAGCGCCTACCAGAGGGGAGCAGTTGGAACAGCTTGCGTCCAGCGTGTGATAGGTCTCCAGTGTAGTCCCGAATCAAGTCAACACCAATGAATTTTTCTGCAAACTTGACTGTCTGTTGTAGTCCATTTTTATCCTGTTAAGTGGCTGATCCAAACCATTCAGTAATGGATGAGCAGAGATCAAACTGGATTATTGCACAGTAGAACTGGATCAACAGCTCCTGAGCCAGGCTGACCTTTAACCTGATGCAGGAAGTCTATCCTCTGGTATGTCCTCACTTAAGATCCTGGGAGACTGCGGATCCCAAAATCTGAAGAATTCTACAGCAGATGCAGTGCCGTTCAACCCCACATCTTTATGCACGCTCACCACCATCCTCGATGAGGACATGACATGTCATCTGTGAACTTCACGACTTTACCGGACGGGTCTTTTGAGTTGCAGCAGTTTGCTTAGAGGGAGAAGAGCAGAGAGGAGAGGACACAACCCTGGGAGGCCCCTGTGATGATTTTCTGAATGCTTGATGTGATTCTTTCCAGCCTCATTTACAGCTTCCTGTCTGTAAAATTCCACTCAGGAGTCTTGACATATCAAATTACTCAGGAGTAACTTGAATTTTCGAGATAGTCTGTCAGTAAGTGAGCATTTTAACACAATAACCCAAAATTACGACATAACTCACGCTTTTGAGCTACCTCTGCCTGTTAATTTATTTATTAATTTATTTATTTAGTGGCAGTAACGAGTTTCCATACCCGATCATTCTTCATTGCACATACAGCAGCTATTCGATACAACTGCACGTATAAGCATCTCTGGGGAGGAGCATGACATGGCAGAAATGACCTTTTTATTTGTTCCTTTATGTTGTGAGCTGTAAGCCATCTCTGAGAAGAGGAACTGTGACGATTTTGCTGGACGTGGAGGAGGTTTTAGCACTTTACCAAATACGGCAGTGTGGGGCGTGGGACCCACAGCCCGCAGACAGATATCGCTGGATAACGGAGGGGATGCGCCGAGGAACTTTAAGCTTTAACATTATTGTGAAATAAAACTCCTGGCTCAGAAATCGGTAAGATCCCGCCTCAGAATGATATGTTGCTCTGAAAGATTGTAAGTAAAACTTAGCAGCTCGTGTTTATTGCGGTCTATTCTTGGAATAGAGCTCATTACAAAGGCATAGCACCGAGGCGCGGTATGTCCGCTATCTGACATGGAAAACCTTTTAATTACTCAGTTAAACGCTTGTTAAACGCGTCTGTTATGCAGAACATACTCTTAGAAGTAAAGACGCCTCCTCTGGTAGGGTATCTGCATGAAAACGAGCACAGATTTCTTTCGTAGCTTTATTATCTTAAGAGAGTTAAGAAATCCTGCAATAGCCTGTTTGATTTAACATAACCTGTTATTTGAGAGAAACTTTCTTTGCCCCCATTTCACACCGATGTGGGTGGTTCCCTTTAACTTTTAAGCTTTATATGGCACTACCCCCTCGACTGGGTTGTGTTCAGAAACGAGGTATGCATGGTATGCGCACTACCAAACAAAAAGCGTAAACCCAAACCTGGTTTACTGTCAGCGGCAGAGGCCACAAAACCTACACCGCACAACCACACCTTATTTTCAGTTGTCTCAGTACCATGCTGCAGCTGCAATATTACCAGTCATCTCTCTATGTTTAGATCACCATGCATGGAGTGTGTTTAAACCGAGAGAATTCAACAGGAACAACAGGAAAGGCATGGATCAAAACCTTTATGGATGTTGAGCCCTGTTAAAAAATATACCTGAAAAGAGTCCTAATTCTATATTCTGGACTGATTACCATTCAGTCTGAAAAACTACTTCGATGTTGCTACTGTTGCTTCCTGGATACAGGCTGTTAGCCCTTCAGAGCTGCTTCCTGTTATGTATGAGTCACTTTTTGTGCAACAGGATATGTGACACCGGAGTTAATGGCAATTGAACGGGACCTATGGGGGCGGGGGTGAGCTAGAGTTCATCTTCAAGTGAAATTCGCCACACCCCAGAAATCCAACAGATGTTTCACTCTTTTGTATTAAAAAAATGATATAGGGAAAGGAGTATTTCCTTACTCACCCAATCTGCAAAAACATCTACTTTTACCTATCTTGTAAGTACATGAGGATTTGGCTAAAATGCAGAATGCAGAATTTGGCGACACACGCAGTCCTCACGGTGAGTGTTTAAAGGCGAGCCCCACTTAATGCGCCTCAATAATAATCGGAATTTCGAGCAGAAATGAACTGAGCTGGGGCTTTTCTCAGCGGTGTGCACACAGTGCGCGACTCACCTGCTAAATCTGAAATGAATAAAATAAATGTCAGTGAAAATGCAGGTGTCAGATTACTGTACAAATATTGCATTTGCCATTATTAGAATGCGATTTTTAAGTGATTTACAGATACGGTGCCGTAACATAGTAACCAGGACAGCTTGAGGTGTAATGCTCAATAATATTTGGTATTTTTCTGGTCAGCAGTTCCACACAGATTTCCGTTTGTAATAATGAAGCTTTCCTCCGGATAAATACTGGGCACAACCTGAGTACTAATCCTCAGAACCTTTTACATAGTGCCCAGTGACAGTTATTTCTCATGTCAAAAGCATACAGATTTTCCTTTATCCCCCCCTCATTTACCTGAACTGCCTTGTTGTTTCCTGAGAGAAACACATGTGAAACCTGAGCTTACACTTGATTATTTTTGTTAAAAGTCATTCATCAATCTCTCTCATGCTCCTGTCTTGGGATTTTTTAAAGCACTAATTCACACGGTTCTTAGCTGTGCCTTTTTACTGAACTGAACAGCCCTCATCTTTGCATATAAATTAAAGAACACTGTTATCAACCTGTAATTATGTAATAATGTGACATAATATTTACCCCACTCAGTAAATCTGTCCTATATTCTTTAACCTCCACATATGTGGACATCACATTTTGGGTTGTCTAGACCACAATCTCCAAAAGTTGATTCTGTTCATCTGGACGTAGCGTTTTCAGTGGGAGAAACGTTTCGTCACTCATCCAAGTGACTTCTTCAGTCTCAGCTGACTGCAGGTTTCCCCAATCTTATAAACAGTACATTTGCATAATGACTGAAACCAGCCCACTGAAGGAACAATGGGCTGTGAGGTCAGTTCCTTAATCTTAATTATGCAAATTCTCATGACCATTGATCAACAACCACTGATCAACTACACTATGTTGCTCTGTTTGTGTCGGGGGACCTGATCCTTGGGGTGGACTAATTTTTGGCGCAGCGTGTTTTGGCGTTTAAAAGCCACAGAGAAAAAAGTGCGTCTCAACTGCTCCGATACTCCTGACACATACGGGATCACTACAGGTTTTCGCTTAGTCAGTGGTTGTCCTTCTCTCCTGGATTGGCTGGAGCTTTCTTCGGCGCCTTCCCAGCTTTGACAAAAGTCCAGCTGGGATAACCACATTTACTCAGGGCCTTCTTGATGTGCTGTTCTTCTGCCTCCCTGGCCGCTGTGTCAGTGGGGATGGTGTTCGCTCTGTGTTGTAGTTTCCTGATGACACCCAGTTTGTGCTCCAGTGGATGATGAGAGTCAAACCTTACATACTGACCCGTATGTGTAGGTTTACGGTACACATCAGCTTTTAGATGTCCCCCATTACTGATGGAAATCTCACAGTCTAAGAAGGCTAACCTGCCACTTTTCATATCCTCCCTGGTGAATTTGATGTGTCACATCCTGAAATTTGATTTTCACCCAGGTGTCATCCACATATCTGAACCAATGGCTTGGTGGTGTTCCAGGGTAGGATAGCAAAGCCCTCTTTTCCACTTCTTGCATGTACAAATTAGCCACATTGAGTGAAACTGGGGAACCCATGGCACACCCATATTTCTGCCTGTAGAACTGACCCTTGTATGTGAAGTAGGTGGAATGAAGACACAGTTCCAAAAGCAAACACACTTGGTCGATGCTGAGAGTGGTCCTGTTGCTGAGGTTGGGGTCATCCTGTAATCTCTTACGAACTACCTCCAACGCTTCTGTGACTGGGATGCAAGTGAAGAGAGATGTAACATCGTACGAGACCATGGTTTCATCTGCCTCCATAATGACATCTCTCACCTTCTCAACAAAATCCAGGGTGTTCTGGATGTGGTGTTCAGAGCTGCCCACCAGCGGGTTGAGGATCGAAACCAGAAACTTGGAGATGTTACAGGTGATCGAGTTGATCATACAGACAATCGATCTTAAAGGTGCACCCTGTTTATGTATCTTTGTTAAACCATACAGACTTGGTGTAGATTCCCCTGGGTACAGCCTGTGGTATGAGGTCCGGTCAATAGAATTGTCTTGTTCTAGCTACTTCAGACAGTCTATGACCCTCTTCCTGTAGCCACTTTCTGGCTCTTGTTTCAGGGGCTCATACGTATTTTCATCACTGAGCAGGGACAAAATTTTCTCATGATAGTCTTTCTGGTTTAGCAAAACTGTGCACCCACCGTGTCTGCCGGAAGGATGATAATGTTGTTGTCATTACTAAGTGATGTGAGTGCCTTCCTCTCCTCCATGGTAATGTTGGATGCTGGGGGCTTTGCATTGCTCAGACAGGCCGAAACTTTTTTCCGTAGTTGCTCTGCTTCCACTTCTGCAATATTGTTGTTTCAAATTGCTGTTTCTGTGGCTGTGATCAGTTCCACTAGCGGGATTTGTCTCGGCGTGACAGCAAAATTCAACCCTTTAGCACGGATGTTTTTCTCTGTTTGGGTGAGCTGTCTGTCAAACAAATTCTTCACCCACTTGTCCACCTCCTCAGTATAATAGAACAGAATAGAGTAATCCTTTAATTGTCCCACAAGAGGAAATTTGGGTGTAACAACATGAAGAAAGACACATATACAAACAAACAGTACACAAGACACAGAACAGAAACATACACAATTTTTCCATATTTACATCAAGGACAATGGTTACCAAAAAAAAAAAAAAAGATGCGACTCAGTGTCGCATCCTTCTCTCTTCAGGACACTCTCTGTATTTTTGCTGAGAATTTGCATAATTACGATCAAGGAACTGACCTCCCAGCCCATTGTTCCTTCAGTGGGCTGGTTTCAGTCATTATGCAAATGTACTGTTTATAAGATTGGGGAAACCTGCAGTCAGCTGAGACTGAAGAAGTCACTTGGATGAGTGACTCCCACTGAAAATGCTACGTCCAGATGAACAGAATCAACTTTTGGAGATTTACTTACCTGGATGATTGAGCATGCATCAAGACGTCTAGACCACAATACAAAATTTTGCTCTACAAGGGCCTGATATCCACTTACGAGGACTTTATACTGCCACTGTTCTATCAAAATTTAAAATGAATGTCCTCATATGTGGATATCAGGCCCTTGTAGCGCAAAATCAGGTAAAAAGACAATTCTTTGTTTTTACATTCATTGGGTCAAAATCAGCCCAAATAGCAAAGAGAAATTAATAATCCATGCCATGAAAGAGTTCGGGTCTCAGGAGGTTAAAATTAAACACATTTCTTACATGATCTACACTTTGTTTATTATGCCTATTGTTTTTATGAATGTTTGAAGGGTCTGTCACAATGAATTATGGGATGGCTTTCTTCTTCTCCCCTTTCCTGAAGGATACTGTTGTATCCTATGCTAAAGGGGACAAAGGAAGCACTGAACCTCCTTTCCTTAATATTTGGAGGACTGGAACAGATCTCATTATTGCCACTACACAGATACTTCCAGGCCACTTCTGTCAGTTAGTAACATTCCTAGGGAAAAATTTACTTTTGGAACGCACCCCAGGTCAGCTCTTTATAAACCATTGGGTCACAATCAGCCCCTGATGACACCAAAGTGGCTAGAATTCCTCTTACGCATTCATGCAACAACTAGCTGCTCATAGAAGGTTGCACACACAGGCAATGAAGTATATTTGTAGAAAATATACAGTATAAATACAACCCAACCAGCCAACTAAAATGGCCATGCTTTGGATAACAGACCAGGGTCAAACTCCAGAGAGTTTGAAAGGCACTACGCCCACTATGGTTTACACTGAGGGACTTTCCAATTCCTTGAAGATTAAGCAGGCAGATCTCAGCTTCCTGCATACACAGGCCACAGCCTGAACACCAGACCTCACAAATTCCTTTAGCTTTGTGCAATTTAAGTTAGAGTCCAGACATGTTAGTCAGGAGTGAGCAACTTTTTAATAATTAGATTAGTAAGTTTGATGTTGCAGGTCACTAGGCATTGCATTCCCCCTGTACATTTGGCTGTTAGCTTATTTATGAACAGTCCAGTGGTAAAATTTTGCTAGTATAGCACTAATATAGCATAAGGATGGCATGTGATTTTAACAAGAAGGTTAAAGGTTAGACTTTAGAAAACTCAGCTACTCTTTGTTATGGACTGTACATAATTAAAGGAACAAAAAATTAAAAAAAAATCCAAAATTTTTAAAATTTCAAAAATAATTTTGTTTTTTCCACAGACGTACTGTACAGTTATTCCTTAACTGCATATTAAAACATTTTTGCTTCATTTTATTTTGATTATCTTTGTCTTCTTCCTGCAGATTATGAGACAAATGCCCACTCAGTAGAGAAGAAGCAGGATCTGACATTCAGTACAAGACTCATCTTAAATCTTGCAGGACTATTAAAGTCACTTTCACCTCCTGACAGACTGTAACATCCCATCATGCCATTGATTGTGGTCCCTACTTCCCAGTTGCTCTGGATGCGAGTAGCTGCCCTGTTATTCACCTGTGTGGCATTTAGTGTTGCTGCACATGGAGCTTATCTGCCCCACGGAGGCATGGCTGACTGGTGCATCTTCTGCTGGGCGTTCAGCTTCGCTTGCACTCTGCTGGTCCTCCTGGTAGAGTTGTTTGGCCTCCAGGCCCGGGTGCCAGTTTCCTGGTCCAACTTCCCCATCACTGTTGCCTGCTACGCTGCACTCCTCTGCCTTTCGGCATCCATCATCTTCCCAGTCTTCTTCCTTAAATACCATTCGGCCTCTGGTGAAACCCGTGACCATCGCATCGTTTCCACAGTCTTCTCCTGCCTGGCAGCGGTTGCCTACATGGGGGAGGTGAGCCTGTCTAAAGCAAGGCCAGGAGAGGTGGCAGGTTACATGGCTACAGCTCCGGGCTTAATGAAAGTGTGCCAGACCTTTTTGGCCTGTGTTATCTTCATCCTGATCAGCAGCCCCGTGACATACGACCATCATCCAGCTCTGAAGTGGTGCATGGCAGTGTACTGCATCTGCTTCATCCTCTCCATGGCTGTGGTGGTGCTGTGTGTGGGAGAGTGGACCGGCTGTCTCCCCATCTCATTCTCCAAATTCCTTTCGGCATACGGGCTCCTGGCGGTTATCATGTATTTGACTGCCACCATCCTCTGGCCCGTGTTCCAGTTTAACAACAGGAGAAACGATGACTCAAAAACAATCGCTGCAGCTGTGCTCACTGCCATCAATTTCCTGCTTTACGTTGCAGACCTAGTCTACAGTGCCAGGTTAGTGTTTGTCAGTGGCTGAGAAGAAGAGAGATGTAGTGAACAATAGCTTCGCAGAGCTAATGCTAACCCCTCCCTAATTTCAAAATCCTGAATTTTTTAAAAAAAATCTTGAAATCCTACAAAGGAGTCCCAAATTTGAAAAGCCTGTTTTGCCTGTGAGTATGTATTTATTTGAGTGGGATCAAATAATTGCCATACAGTATTTAAAATCTAATGTGAAATGATATGCGCAACACAACTCAAACATCAGCTATCAAAGTGTGAGATTTCACATAATCGTGTGGGGAAAAAGTACATTATATTCTATTAAAGCCAATAAAGTCAGCACACTGGAGCACAGGGGAGTGGCAAAATTGGGCACTTGCATTTCAACACGCTCTAACTGAAAGATCATCATCTTTTTTGTAATCTTTTGTTAATAGCGCTTTAAAATCATATCAGTATCAATATCATAATAATACCAACAAAGTGTTCTGATATTTGTATTTGTTAAAGAAATAAAGCTTTTACAAAAAAACAAATATATCTCAGACTTCTTACTCATTTGGAAAGGAAATGGAATGAATAAGTGAGATGAGCTGTCAAAGATGACAGGAAGTATCGATAATTAGTTATCCTTAATCATAAAAAGTACTTTTAATTCAAATAAGAATATACATCCTGAGTCATGTGTTTTCACCCTTTAAATAATTGCTACAATGAATACAAGAACTTTCATTTCATTGGAAATCTATATGTCTTTTTAAATACCCAACACTGATACATGAATCACTTGAGAGGAGACCCTGCAGGGCGGAAGGCACTAGTTAGTATTTTATGCAAAGTTCGGCATGTGTGCCACACTGCTGTGGTGAAAGTAGTGAAATTTGTTAATATTTATTGTTTACACCGTTGGTCTCTGCAGTAACTTTAAAGGATGAAAACCAGGTCCAGGTGGAGGAGCAACCTGAAGAAACAGGAAGTACATTGCAAGCAAACAAAGAACCAGTTACAGCAATGTGATACAGAAAGCAGGGCTGACAGAAATACAACAAGAAAATGGCTGAATTACACAGAAGCAGAGATCAGACGGTTTAGTTTTTAGTGCCTGTGGCGAAATTTTGACAGGCATTACAAAAAAGTGACACTATTGTGACACTGGGAGAGAACTATTAAAAATGTAAATTATTTTAATAAAAGGAAGATCAATAAAGGTTAACACTTAAAGGTGACTTTACAGGATGTAATGCAGCAGAAACATCACAGAAAAAGGTAAAAATGAAGCAGATGCTGCAAAGATTAATAATGTCCTGGTGTAAATGTGATTAAACCTTTAGGGAGACAGACACTTAGGAAAGAGGAATTTACCTATTTTAACATTTATATGTTTGTGTTTATTCATAATAGATTATACTTTCTTGTTTTGGCTTTCTGAAATTAGTGATATAGTAGCAAGGTGAATAAAACCAATATTAACAAGAAAACTTAAAATCTGACTTAACATTAAACATGAACGTCTTCTATCCTTTAATGTTCAGCATGTTTCTGCACAAAACATGTGTCTTACCTGCAACCAGTCATGTGTAGCTATATACTGTAATTTCTACTGGATTTACACCATGTGGCAAGGGCACAAAAAGAAAAGAATGCAACATTATACATTTACATCATCCACTTCATGTCATAGCAACATGCTATAATAACATATAGGGGCTCATAGCAAGACCAATGGAACATTTATCTTTTCTGTTCTATAGAAGAGAAAACCTCACATCTGTGTTGAGATATTCTGCAAATGCAGAATTCAGCAACTGAAAACAAACATTCAGCTGCACTTTTTTATTTCCACTCAAACCGAAACCAGCAGCTCTCTCCATGCCAACGTTTCAAACAGCAAGTGAAAGTAAACTCAGAGGAGACAAGCAACGGTCGTCAAGCTCTGCTCTTCGCTGATTTTCTGCAAACATGCCTGGTAAGTTATTTTAACCCTAATATTCTGCAGTCACAACAACCATGTGCATTTTGATAAATCTAATAAATAATCAAAGGAAACGAAACTTGGTTGGTGCTTTAAGACTAATGTGATAAAATCACAATCACAGAAATGTCGGAACAAACCAAGCACGTAGCCTGCTGGCGCTTTTGATTTTTTATGACACATGACTCATCATGTTAATATGTCAGCCAGACTGCATTAAATACATTTGATTTGAATGACCTTTCTAGCTTTTTTTAATTAAGCGAAAACAAACAAACAAATCAAATTAGCTCTTTTTTTGTCATTTCACCTAAAAAGGCCGCGCAGTGAATGCAGGAAAAAAGAGACCAAGAAATCAAAAGTGAAACCAACAAGAACAAAGCTTGATGACATAACATTGCATTATATCTCAGGAACCACTAGGTGGAGCTAAAACCAAACATTAGTAGAGCAGAGCTGTTGCTCACTGTCTTCTGTCACTGTCAAGATACATTTTCATCTGAAGGTGCCTGAAGACTTATTGACCTGTGTGAAAATTCAAGAGAGTTTAGTAATGCATGACAATGACACTTACACATATTTGGTGCTGAAAATAAATTTACAGAACACATAGATAGCCCATCTCATGCATGCATTTAAAATTTACATTTTCAGCCAAAACACATCCCTCACAGTCAGTTACAGTCTGGATTAAATTCATAGATTGTACAACTGAAATAAATGCAGCTCTAGAGTGGCTAAAGAGGTAGTTTAAAAATGTTCTTGTAAAGTTAGTGTTAAAACCATGACATCATATGAACATGAATGATTGGGGTTAGAAAAACTTTTCAAAAACTATCTTTGATTTTGGAGCTCGTGATCATGCTTTGCCAAACAAACTCGACATGCTGCATGAAGCCAGATATGTTACTTCGATTCTTATTGTGGCTGCACAGAATGCAATGTCATGTTTCTCCTATGCCGTCATTATTTTGTGGATGTTTTTAACCTCTTCTGGTGATTTAAGAATTTTACAAATATGTGCAATTGTTTCAGCAAAAGCATAAATGAGTGAAAATGGATTTTCCAGCTACATAAATGTATACTATTAATTAAACACTGCAATTTATGTCTTCTAGAACACCCAGGAATCCCCCAGCCCCACAGGGAAAGCATCTCTAAGCACGTATGGCTCAAATTAACAGGCCCTGCAGCTGGATCTCTGACAGAAGCTTTCTGTCAAAGTGTAGCAGGTTTGCAGGAAAACGTGAGCGCTAAAGTGGTTACACCACGAGAAGCACAGAAAGATGATGTGACAGGTATCCTGAATAACTAAACAAATAAATGCAGTATTTCTGTGTCATTTCATCTAATATCATTTTTGCAAAGCATGACCTTATTTCTCTCTATGGAATGTAGCAAATGTCCTGAGCTGATATTAGTAAAAAATGTTGACTAAACAGCTCTATAAAAACAGAATTATCGAATGTGTTATTTTCACTCGTTTTGCCTTTTTAGTGCCACCAACAATGATTGTCATGGAAGGAAAAGCAGCTGGGGCTCAAAAGTACATCAAAGGTAAGGAGACATGAGTTTGACTCAGTTGTGTACATGTAAATCATCATCACAGACTGCTCTCCTGGTCCTGTGTTTTTTTCTTTTTTGTAAATAAAATGGAGGAGTCTGGGGGAGCGTGTTGAAATGTCTATTTCATTTCATCCTTCATTGCTTCCTATTTTCATCTTCTTTTTTTTAGCACGAACCTCCAGTTAACAAACAATCATTCTCTAATGAGTGATGGCTTAACAACAGACACATTTATGAATATTTTTGATGTTTAATCTTCGAGCTTAATATTACAACATATGAGTACTCAAATGCTCTATTAATTTTCTTCCTTCACTTCTTTCCAGTGGAAAAATTGTACAGGATTGTCCTGCTGGGAAACACTGAAGCTGGGAAAAGCAGCCTAGCAAACATCATTTTTGGAGAAAACGTGTTCAAGGTTGACAACACTGAATGCCAAACTGAATCCAAATCTGTTCATGGAAGAAGAATTACCCTGATCAACACTCCTGATTTCTCAGACCCAGGTAGATCAGAGGAGGAGCTGAAGCCTGAAATACTGAGGTGTATCACTGAGTGCACTCCAGGGCCTCATGCTTTTCTTATTGTGCTCAAAGTGGGGAAATCCACAGAGCAGCAGCAGCAGGCTGTCATTGAGAAAATAAGCCAGTATTTCTCAGAGGAAGTTTTCAAATATGCTGCAGTTGTCTTTACTGAGGATGGCCCAGACTCAGATGAAATGAAGATCAAAGAGTTCATAGATCAGAATAAATATCTGAGAGATCTGGTGAAGAAGTGCAAGAACCGATACCACATCATTAATAAATACAACGGACAGGGTGACAGCAGCCAGTTTAAAGTGGTAGACCTGCTAAACACAGTAGATCAGGTAGTTAAAGAAAACAAGGGAGTGTGCTACACCAGCAAGATGTTGCCCCAAGCAGACACCCATAATAAGGCTAACAGCAGTGTCTCTAAGAATGAAATGATCAAACTTGCAGGCGCTGCAGCAGAATCCATGGCAAAGGCTTTCTCTGGGTCAGCTGTTGTAGTTTTAACTCCAGGATCAACAAATGCAATAGAGAAAGATGGCACTGAAACAGATAAAAAAGAAGAAAATGGAGATGGAAAAGCTACATCAGAAACAAATAACAATGGACACAAAGAAATGACAAACGAAGAAGAAGGAGGAGGAGGAGGAGGAAGAAAAAATCAACAGACACAAGTGACAAAAGAAGATAACAGACAAATAACAAAAGAAGAGGACGAAAGAAAAAGTGAAGGGGAAGTAGCAAAGGAAACAAAAGAAGCACAAGAAGGAAAAACAACTGGACAATCAAATGAACTAGAACAAGATGAAGGACCAAATGAAACACAAGAAGACAAAGAAGAAGAAGCAGGAGAAACAGTGCAAGAGGAAACTCAAGAAAAAAGAGAAGGAAAAGTGGAAGATAAGCCACAAAAAACAGTACAGGAGCATGCAACAGAAAAAGAACCATTAGGAGGTGGAGCATCTGCAGGCGGTGGAGCAGCTGCAGGAGGTGGTGTAGCTGCTGGAGTATTATTAACAGCTGCAAGTGGTATAGCTGGTGGAGTATTATCAGCAGCTGCAAGTGGTATAGGTGGTGGAGCATTATCAGCAGGCGCAAGTGGTATAGCTGGTGGAGCATTATCAGCAGCCGTAGAAAGTGTGGCAGCAGCAACAGGAGCAGGTGCAAGTGCTGGTACAGCAGGGATGGGAGGTGCAGCAGAAGCAGTAAAAGCAGCAGGAGCAGGTGCAAACGCTGGTACAGCAGGGGCTGGCGGTGCAGCAGAAGCAGTAGAAGCAGCAGGAGCAGGTGCAAATGCTGGTACAGCAGGGGCTCGAGGTGCAGCAGCATCTGGAATTACAGCAGCAGGATATGTGGCAGCATCAGCTGTAGCCACTGGAGGAGCAGTAGGCATAGCATGGCTAATACAAAAAATAAGAAATGTGATAGAGTTGATAAAACAACATCTTGGACTGGTATTACTGGTGCTTGTTTTCTACTCGTTGCTTCTGTCATGGTTTTTTCTCAAAGCACCATTTGCTGGGACCCTCCTCTTATCATTTTTGTTCCTGTTGCTTGTTATTATTCTTGTTATCATATAATCATACCATAAAAGTGGGCTATGTCCAATATCACACATGAATCAGAAACACAAAATCTGTGATACAACATGACAGGTTTTATAATTCCTTGTTTCAAAAATGAGATTTTATAAAACTGCCCAAATTATCCGTTATTTTCATGCTGCTCTGTAATGAGAATTATTTTTTTTCTCTCTGTTTTGTCTTTTTTTGTAAACTCAAGAAATGATTTCTTTATTTAAAGAATTATGTTTAATAAAGTAATAATCCATTTAAAATCAACTCTGTACTCTAGTATTTCTACCAAATCACAAAACCTGTTTCTCCAGAGTAATTAAGCTACTTTCTACTTTTAAATAATTATATTTTTCAATAAGAAAATCAACTATGTTCTGTCACACATCTTTCTTTGTGTTATGGAAAAATAAATTAATGAATAGTCATTGATATTTTTGGATGCATTTTTCCCCTTACTGACTTGCAATATATGTATATATATATATATATATGACACTATACTTTCTATATGTCGACTACATAAACCAGGCTTCATAACTGCCAAATTATAAAGCTTTTTGGTCAATTTTCAATCAATGAATCATTAAGTTGACCTTGATGACCATACGTCACTCATACTGCTGCATAATGTGAATGTGAATATAAATAATAGATTTTCTTTTACAGTAATTACATAAACAAACACAATTGTTATGTAACTGGGATCAAACCACCAACCTTCCAGTTGGTAAAAATACTAATCCTAACTTGCGCTATGATGCAGCTATTGGAGTGTGACTATATAAACCAGGCTTCATAGCTGCCAAATTATAAAGTTTTTTTTTGTCAATTTTCAATCAATGAATCATTAAGTTGACCTTGACGACCGTAGATGTAATTTTGGATGGATTGTTAACACAACACCACTCTACACCATTATTCTATCCTAGTGTTAGTAGTTAGAAAACATGTTTTAATCTTTTCTGGAAATATCATTTAAAAAATATTGTAACTTTAGGTTCAAGACCAAGTCTAAGTTTCTGTAAGGTACAAATCATAAAGGTTTTGTAGTTTTTTAATTTTAATTAATTAACTTTTTTATGGGGGAGTAAGTGCTGAAGCTGTTTTCACAAAGACAAAGCATTTTACACCAAAACTGCGATAAGATCATTTATTTTCTGACAATGTGCTGTAATTCTATACTTTTTCCACCACAGACCACTTTAAAGACATTTTGGGATTACTGCTTTCTTGCTTTCTTATAAATATAGTGTGGGTTTGTCTATTTACATTTTGTATTTGTCTAAAATGAGCTGATTGATACACCTTTTAAGGATACATTTTGAGAAATTGTCCCAGTTCATTTGCAGGCTTGACTGATTTTTAGGATGTAGATTAAAGAAATAATCAGTGCTATATGTACAGGTCCTTCTCAAAAAATTAGCATATTGTGATAAAGTTCATTATTTTCTGCAATGTACTGATAAACATTAGACTTTCATATGTTTTAGATTCATTACACACAACTGAAGTAGTTCAAGCCTTTCATTGTTTTAATATTGATGATTTTGGCATACATAACTCATGAAAACCCAAAATTCCTATCTCAAAAAAATAGCATATCATGAAAAGGTTCTCTAAACGAGCTATTAACCTAACCATCTGAATCAACGAATTAACTCTAAACACCTGCAAAAGATTCCTGAGGCTTTTAAAAACTCCCAGCCTGGTTCATTACTCAAAACCGCAATCATGGGTAAGACTGCCGACCTGTCTGCTGTCCAGAAGGCCATCACTGACACCCTCAAGCAAGAGGGTAAGACACAGAAAGAAATTTCTGAACGAATAGGCTCTTCCCAGAGTGCTGTATCAAGGCACCTCAGTGGGAAGTCTGTGGGAAGGAAAAAGTGTGGCAGAAAACGCTGCACAACGAGAAGAGGTGACCGGACCCTGAGGAAGATTGTGGAGAAGAACCGATTCCAGACCTTGGGGGACCTGTGGAAGCAGTGGACTGAGTCTGGAGTAGAAACATCCAGAGCCACCGCGTACAGGCGTGTGCAGGAAATGGGCTACAGGTGCCGCATTCCCCAGGTCAAGCCACTTTTGAACCAGAAACAGCGGCAGAAGCGCCTGACCTGAGCTACAGAGAAGCAGCACTGGACTGTTGCTCAGTGGTCCAAAGTACTTTTTTCGGATGAAAGCAACTTTTGCATGTCATTCGGAAATCAAGGTGCCAGAGTCTGGAGGAAGACTGGGGAGAGGGAAATGCCAAAATGCCTGAAGTCCAGTGTCAAGTACCCACAGTCAGTGATGGTCTGGGGTGCCATGTCAGCTGCCGGTGTTGGTCCACTGTGTTTTATCAAGGGCAGGATCAATGCAGCTAGCTATCAGGAGATTTTGGAGCACTTCATGCTTCCATCTGCTGAAAAGCTTTATGGAGATGAAGATTTCATTTGTCATTAAGATTAGATGGGGGCTGATTATTCAAGACCTTGTATGTGATGGGAGGAGTTTTTAATTCGATTCTGGTTTTAACAGAGAGCCAATGAAGAGAAGGCAGTATGGCTGATGTATGGCCCTTTTTTCTAGTCCCTATCAGTACTCTTGCTGCAGCATTTTGATCAAATGGAGGCACTCTTAGCTTCAATTCAAGTGTTTTAGTATTTAATATCTTAGCACCTTGGATGAGGTAGTCAAAGACTTTTTCAAGTCTAGAACCAATGGACATTGGCAAATGCAGTGCTTCCTCTTTTAAGATGCTCTGCCAAATCTTTAATAGAGCCACCTTCAGTTGTTTGCTTGTTGGAAGGAGGAACCCCCCCACCACCACCACCAGAAAAATGAGACAGAGCCTTACATGAACATGATATTTAAAGACTGCTTTAAGTCTAGAACCAATGGGCAGTGTTTCCCTCCTTGAGATGCTCTGCCAGGCCTTTGGTAGAGCCACCTTCAGTTGTTTGCTTGTTGGTGGGTCTCTCTGGATTCAGTTTTGTATTTATTTTGAACAGTTTATTCTCTCCTAAAGCATACTGGAACATCTAGTTCCAGGTAGAGGAAATGCTCAAGACAAGGAAGGAGGAATAAAACAGACAAAAAACCCCACACCAAACCAAACCAAAACAAAACAAAACAAAACAAAAAACAAAACAAAAGGAGGGTCATCAGGAAATACAGAGACAGAAGACAGGCGTCAGGCTAGAGTGCCTGAGATATTTGAGACCATTTGCATTCATGCCACTAGGCATTTATATTTTTAGGAGGTTTTGTTGGTTTGCTAATGCCATCCTAGAGTCATCCTATACTTGTCCTTTATGCAGCTTTTCAGTTCAGGCACACTCTCTAGGGCTTTAAGCATCAAGATGTAATAATACAGATAGGTCTGTAATTTAGTGGACAACAAGACATTTTTGCATCTGTACAAGACGACTGTGGACTTTAACTCAAGAACACAATACATGATTGAAGTGCAGACTTTCAACTATAATTCAAAGGGTTTAAGTTGAATAGTACTACTGAACTCTGAAACAAAGTCTTTCTTTATGGCTTATGCTGTGCAATAACAGTTTCCCATTGCATTGAGCAAAGCATAGCACAGTAACAGCCAGCTGACTGGAAAGCAATCAAATGTGCTGTGGTGTGTCATAAATTTGTGCCATGAATAAAAACCCTGGGATGTGGTGCATATACTACAAATAAAGATGATGAATGACTGCAAAAAAAATTAGATAGTACAGGCAAAGACCAGTGACCAGCTGCATGCAAACTTTAGACCTTTTGCTAATTAATTGCACTCATTTTAAAAACAGACTGATTTTAAAATTTGGATGAGCCAGTCATCCCTAGAAACCACAGACATCACTAAATGCATTATTTCATACAGTGTGTTGAGATGGTCTGCCAGGCTTTTTCTGCATTATGTTTAATAACTGAACAACAATCCTTCTTCAGGAGTATACAGAAGTGTTCTGTTCTAAGTGGAGGAAAAACTCAAAACAAGGAAGAAGAAAAAACAAAACAAAACAAAACAAAACACAAAAACAAGAGGAGAATTAAACAGTCATCAGCAAACATACCAGAGATCGTTATTAGACTTCCGCTTAGAGTTTTTGAGATTCTTGAGACCAAGTTTGCATGCGGGTGTAACTTTTGTTCATGCACTAGCGTCTGTTGTAATAACTTTTGAAAATTCCCATCAGACTAGTGCAAGTTAGTATTGGTTTCATGTCCAGAGAATCAGAGTGTCTCTTTCAGATATCTTAACATAACGAAGGAACAGACTTCAATAAATCAGGTAACTGCTTGTCAGTCAAAAAGTAATTTTGAGCTGCTGAAAATGTGAAAAATGTAATTCCTTAACAGCTGATCCAGTACTTTTGATATAAGCACTCATTAAACATGAAAGTCTGCACTTCATCACATATCGATTGCTTGATTTAAAATACATTTTGTTGTTATACACAAGCAAAAACTACAAAAATTAAAAGTTCCTAGCTGACTATAAGAGGGTAAGTAGCAGCTAGGTGCTGCTAATCATATGCACTTCATTATTTGTTCATTAGCGAGTTTAATCACTTCTAAAAAATCAGAAGTTTTGCCACTTTTCTGTTCTGGAGCATTAAGGCGTGTGTTAACACAATGCCAAGAAGATAAGACAGCAATGACACTTCTGAGAAAATATGAAATGATTGACAGGATCAATAGCTTCTGCCTATAAATTAGATGAAGGTTTAAATCATTTCTAAACAATATGATGACTATCTTTCTACAGTGAGAAACTTTATTGACAACTAGAAAACATTCAAGACAGCTTGTAATGTGTACTTTTGTTTACATGTCTGCACAGTCCTATGAAGACTTTCATTTTTGCAAGAACACATAGAGAGCCACCGCTCTGAAATGACATATTAAAAAAAATGTTGATGTCTGTATTTTTCTTGTGTGACCTTCAATTATTGTCCTTCACTCACTGAAAACTTTTTAAAAACAAGTATTTATTCACCTATGACATTCTCGAAAATTGGTGCAGTTGGTTGAAAGATTGAAAGACAAACTTGAATCAAAGCTGTTTAAAATGTGTTGAATGTTATTTTGTACACAATCAAAGCAATTAAATTACTGAAAAGAAGTATGCAACTGCATTTTATTTCCTCCTAAAGGGAAAAACCCAGCAATCCCCACCCCCTTTCGACATATATTTTAGCAGTAAGTGAAACTAAGCTTGTATCAAAAACATCAAGATACATGACAATTGTCAAACTCTTCTCTCCACTGATTAATTTTAAACAACATGTCTGGTAAGTTTTTTTTATTACCCTAATCCTTTGCAAACATAACAACAGTGAATTAAAAAATAAATAAATAAAATTGAAGATAAATGTCCTATGAAAATATACCTGGACGGTGCCTTAAGAATATTGTGAGCAAATTGTAAAATGTTGCACCTAGCCGTACAGTCTCATTTAATAAGGACACATAAATTTTGGGATTAATTATTTATGAATCATATTAATCTACTAACCTGACTACATTAAATATTTGATGTGAGTAATGTTTAGTGCCCTTCCTGGAATAAATAAATTAATGAAACATTAAATAAAATTTAAGAAAACACCGTTTTGACCACAAAGCTTTTGGTCAGGTGTTGTCAATGTATGGATCAACTTTCAGGGCCCTGAAGTTGGGGCTTTCACAAAGACTTTCTTTGGGCAAAGAATTACATTTTCTTCTAATTCATTTTTTGTCTTCACTTCCTTCCAGAGGAAAAAATGTACAGGATTGTTCTGCTGGGAGACAGTGAAGCTGGGAAAAGCAGCCTAGCAAACATCATATTGGGAGAGGACATATTTAAGGTTGACAATACTGAATGTCAAACTATGTCCAGATCTGTTCATGGAAGAAGGATTACCCTGATCAACACTCCTGATTTCTCTGACCCAGGTAGATCAGAGGAGCTGAAGCCTGAAATACTGAGGTGCATCACTGAGTGCACTCCAGGGCCTCATGCTTTTGTCATTGTGCTCAAAGTGGAGAAATCCACAGAGCAGCAGCAGAAGGCTGTCATTGAGAAAATAAGCCAGTATTTCTCAGAGGAGGTTTTCAAATATGCTGCAGTTGTCTTTACTCAGGATGGCCCAGACTCAGATGAAATGAAGATCAAAGAGTTCATAGATCAGAATAAATATCTGAGTGATCTGATGAAGAAGTTCAAGAGCCGATACCATCTCTACAACCAACAGGGTGATAACATCAGCAACCAGTCTAAAGTTGCAGAATTGCTCAACACAATAGACCAAATACTTAAAGAAAATAAAGGAGAGTTTGACATTAACAAGATGTTGCCCCAAGGAGACCCTTGCAATAAGGCTAACAGCAGTGGATTGTGGGATAGATTGTCCAACTTTGCAAGGCCTGCAGCAGAATTGGTCGCAAATGCTTTCTTTAAGCCAACCCCTGGAACAACAACTGAGGCAGAGGATGAAAGCAATGAACTAGAAAGAGAAACAGAACAAGCAGGAAAAGGAAAAGCAGAGGAAAAGACAAAAGAGACAGAAAAAGATGAAGAACCAAATGAAACGGGGAAAGAAATAGAAAAAAAACAAGCTGCACTAGATGCAAAAAAAGAAGGCCTGCAAAAAGAACCAAAAAAAGGAAAAAATAAAACAAAGCAACTAGTAAGCAATGGATTAGATATCATGCTGACTGCCTTATTTGGGATCTTTTTAGCAGGAGTGGTCTTGGGGGATAGAGTGGCATTCACAATAGGAGTCATAATAGCAATACTGATAGTAGCATGGATGATGCCAAAAATAAACAACCTACAAGAATGGGTAATGAAAGATACAAGCAAAGTACCAGAATGGGTGATGCAAGAAAAAAACAAATGGGTAATACAAAATTTAAGCATAATAGTCGAATGGGTAATAAAAGAAGTAAGCAAACTTGCAGAATGGTTAAAGCAAAAACTAAGCAATTGGGCAACGCAAAACATGATCAAAGTAGCAGAATGGGTAATGCAAAAAGTAAGCAAAGTTCTGGAATGGCTAATGGAAAAAACAAATAACATAGCAGAGCATGTAATAAAAAAAGTAAGAAAGTGGCTAATGGAAAAAATAAACAAAGTAGTAGAAGGGGCAATGCAAAAAATCAGAAAAGTAACAGAACTGGTAATGCCAAAAATACACAAGGTAGCAGAAGCGGTCATGCCAAAAATAAGCAAAGTAGCAGAGGTTGGTGGTGGATTAGTTAGCAATGTGGGTGCTTTATTTGGCTCCTTTTTAGGGTTGGGGGGAACAATATTAGGGGGTGGAGCAGCGATAACAGAAGTACTGAAAACAGCACTCCAAACAGCATCGGACATTAAAGCAGTAGGTATAGGACCATGGCTAAAGCAAAACCTAAGCAAAGTAACGGAATGGGTAATGGAAAAAGTAAGCAGAGTAGCCAAACGGGTATTTGAAGAAATAAGCAAGTGGTTAATGCAAACATTAAGACCAGTAGTAGAATGGATGATGCCAAAAATAAACAAAGTAGCAGAATGGGTAGGTGTCGGAGCAGAAGTACTGAAAACAGCACTCCAAATAGCATCGGACATTAAAGCAGTAGGGATAGGACCATGGCTAAAGCAAAAACTAAGCAAAGTAACAGAATGGGTAATGGAAAAAGTAAGCAAAGTAGCCAAACGGGTATTTGAAGAAATAAGCAAGCGGTTAATGCAAAAATTAAGCCCAGTAGTAGAATGGATGATGCCAAAAATAAATAAAGTAGCAGAATGGGTAGGTGTTGGAGCAGAAGTACTGAAAACAGCACTCCAAACAGCATCAGACATTAAAGCAGTAGGGATAGGACCATGGCTAAAGCAAAAACTAAGCAAAGTAACAGAATGGGTAATGGAAAAAGCAAACAAAGTAGCCAAACGGGTATTTGAAGAAATAAGCAAGCGGTTAATGCAAAAATTAAGCCCAGTAGTAGAATGGATGATGCCAAAAATAAATAAAGTAGCAGAATGGGTAGGTGTTGGAGCAGAAGTACTGAAAACAGCACTCCAAACAGCATCGGACATTAGAGCAGTAGGGATAGGACCATGGCTAAAGCAAAAACTAAGCAAAGTAACAGAATGGGTAATGCAAAAAGTAAGCAAAGTAGCCAAACGGGTATTTGAAGAAATAAGCAAGCGGTTAATGCAAACATTAAGACCAGTAGTAGAATGGATGATGCCAAAAATAAATAAAGTAGCAGAATGGGTAGGTGTCGGAGCCGAAGTACTGAAAACAGCACCCCAAATAGCATCAGACATTAAAGCAGTAGGGATAGGACCACTGCTAAAGCAAAAACTAAGCAAAGTAACAGAATGGGTAATGGGAAAAGCAAGCAAAGTAGCCAAACGGGTATTTGAAGAAATAAGCAAGTTGTTAATGCAAACATTAAGACCAGTAGTAGAATGGATGATGCCAAAAATAAACAAAGTAGCAGAATGGGTAGGTGTCGGAGCAGAAGTACTGAAAACAGCACTCCAAATAGCATCGGACATTAAAGCAGTAGGGATAGGACCATGGCTAAAGCAAAAACTAAGCAAAGTAACAGAATGGGTAATGGAAAAAGTAAGCAAAGTAGCCAAACCGGTATTTGAAGAAATAAGCAAGCGGTTAATGCAAAAATTAAGACCAGTAGCAGAATGGATGATGCCAAAAATAAATAAAGTAGCAGAATGGGTAGGTGTCGGAGCCGAAGTACTGAAAACAGCACTCCAAATAGCATCGGACATTAAAGCAGTAGGGATAGGACCATGGCTAAAGCAAAAACTAAGCAAAGTAACAGAATGGGTAATGGGAAAAGCAAGCAAAGTAGCCAAACGGGTATTTGAAGAAATAAGCAAGTTGTTAATGCAAAAATTAAGCCCAGTAGTAGAATGGATGATGCCAAAAGTAAATAAAGTAGCAGAATGGGTAAAGCAAAAACTAAACAAAGTAGAATGGTTAATACAAAATGTATACAAAATAATAGAGTGGATAAGAAAAACAAATCAGTCTCTGCAAAACCAGTCTCACAGGAGTGGAGTGATACTACTGGTGTTTCTTTTGTTCTCATTGCTTGTAGCATGGCTTTTTCACAAAGTGCCATATGCTGAGATCCTCATCTTATTACAGATTCTGTTGCTTGTTATTATTTTTTTTGTCAAACAACACTAGGCAGATATATTGTGCCAGATGTGCCTTATGTACAAGTCCTCACTAACACTGAACAAAGTTATAATCAATTAAAATTGGGATAGGGATTCTGTTTGGACTCTAGATAATTTTACCTGTTCATTCAGAGTATTTTAACTACTTTCTACATTTATGTATCTACATTAGTTAATATAATGAAGTCATGGAATCAGTGGATACTGTATAATGTAAGCTAAACATATGTAAGTTTGCACTATAATGTCTGATTTTGTTTTATCTCCAACAAATCTCCTATATTATGTGTTATCTAAAAATAAAAGAAAGGAATATCTTTGGTATTTTTTGTTGTACTGTGCATCTGGAAATACAGAGGCAGAAGACAGGCATCAGGCCTGAGTGCTTGAGATACTTGAGACCAAGTTTGCATTCATGCCACTAGGTGTATTTTTAGGAGTTTTTGTTGGTTTGATAATGCCATCCTAGAGACATCCTGTACTTGTCCTTTATTCAGCTTTTCAGTTCAGGAACAGTTTGAAAATCATAAAGTCAAGTGACTGGAGAGAGCACTCAGAATGAGACACAGCCTTAAATGAATATGATGTTCAACAAACTTGAAGTTAAACTATGCACTGTCACCAGCAGACTCCAGTGTCAGACATCAGAGGTTTACTGTGGACTGATATGATAAACAAATTAAAAGTTAGATTGATGAAGTGCTTGTGATAAAGAATCGAAAGAAGGCACACTCTCTGGGGCTAAGCATCAGGATGTAATAATACAGATCGGTCTGTAATTTTGTGGACAACAAGACATTTTTGCATCTGTACAAGACCACTGTGGACTTTAAATCAAATCATCATCATCATCATCATCATCATCGTTTATTTATATAGCACTTTAAAAACACACAAGGCTGACCAAAGTGCTGAACAATAGAAACATAATAGATACCATAAGAATAATAAATACGATAAAAATAATAAACATAATAAACATAGCAAAAACAATAAAATATAAGTAAATACAAGTCAGTCAACCACTGAGTCAAAAGCCAGTGAATAAAAATGCGTTTTCAATCTGGATTTAAAAACCAGCACTGATGTCGATTGCCTAATGTGAAGAGGAAGGTTATTCCAAAGCTTAGGAGCCACAATAGAGAACGCTCGGTCGCCTCTCAGTTTCAGCCGTGATTTGGGGACTGAGAGCAACAGCTGCTCAGCTGACCGGAGCGAACGAGTGGGGACATAGGGCTTCAGCAAATCAGACATATATGCAGGTGCCAGACCATTTAAAGATTTAAAAACCAATAAAAGAACTTTAAAATGAATCCTAAATTCAATTGGAAGCCAGTGCAGGGAGGCCAGAACTGGAGTAATGTGCTCAAATTTCCTTTTACCAGATAAAAACCGTGCCGCAGCATTCTGTACTGAATTAAAGTTGAAAGTCTGTACTCAATACATGATTGAAGTGCAGACTTTCAACTTTAATTCAAAGGGTTAAATTTTAATAGTACTACTGGACTCTGAAACACACACACTTTTTATAGTTTGTGCTGTGCAATAACAGTTTCCCATTGCATTGAGCAAAGCATAGCACAATAACAGCCAACTGGCTGGAAAGCAATCAAATGTGCTGTGGTGCGTCATACATCTGTGCCACAACTAAAAACAGTCAGCAGTGCTCCACCTGCATGATACACAGTGTAGGTAGAGCAATGCTTTTCCACTCCTGAGTTGCCTGTTGTTTTGCCAGAATCTCTCTGAGGCAGTCTGAAAGTCCATGGCCTCTCTGAACTCCTCCCACACCCGAGTTTTTGTTTCAGCCACCACCAGAGCTGCGTTCCACTTGGGCTGTCGGTACCTATAGGCTGCCTCTGAAGTCCCACAGGCTAACCAAGCCTGATAGGACTCCTTCTTCAGTCTAATGGTTCCCTTCACCTCTGGTGTCACCATCTAGTTCAGGGGTTCCCACCACAACAGGCACCAACCAACACATCTCTTCACCTGAGTGTACAGAACTTACAGCTATATATCTGATGATGCGATTACATGATTGATCATCAACATGCGACCAAACTGCGGTTTGCACAGAAGTCTCACTCTCGTTGCCCATTGAAATCTCCCATAAGGATGACAGTCTCCAGGAGGAGCACCCTCAAGAGTCTCCACCCCTGGATGGATGAATGGATGGATTAGTTAGGGGAGTGAAACACTTGCTGAGGCAGGAGAGACTGTTAAGTTTGTTGAGTTTAACACAAAAAATAACAGCTGTGTATCATCTGCATAGCAAAGGCAGGAAATTCCATTAAAACCATTAATTATATGGCCCAAAGGTAACAAACAAACAAATGAAAAAACAACAACAAAAACTGAACTGCTCCAAGGGTTAAGCCCTGGGGAACTCCATCTACGAGGAGTGCAGATAAGAACATACATTGATTAATATGAATTCTGAATGATATCTTGGATAGGTATGATGAGAACCATTTGAGCGCACCAACCCAATTTTATAATATGTTAAGAAGAGTAGAATGATCAATGGTATCAAAGGCTGAAGTGAAATAAAGCAGGATTAAAAGTAGAACTTAATCCGATTGCATAAGAATAACATTAGGGATTTTTAATAAGCGAGGGCTGTGGTTTTGTTGTTACCTGGATTGAAATTTATCAGAGATGCTGTTTCTTAAACTAGTTAAAGGAGCTGGTGAGTGACAACTAAGGATTTTAGAAATAAATAGGAGTTTGTAAATGTCTGTGTAATTATCTAAAACAGAGGGATCTAAGGAGCTTTTTTTGAGCAGGGGAAGACACTGGCTGTTTTAAAGTAATCTGGTACGCAGCCAGATGAAAGGGGCCTGATTTTTTATGGAGCTGGAAGAAGATGAAAAGTAGGGAGAGACAACAGGCAGAAACTCTGTGTGTGAATCTGTGTGTGAACTCTGTGAATGTTCTAGAGGTAATTATTTCATTGTATTCTGACCCATTATGATGATATTACAGAAATATCTACTGTTTTTGTCACGGTTCTGGGTCTTTGACACAGAGTTTTTAAATTAGAATTTTGAATCTTGTTAAGTCTAATTGTTCTAAGTTTTGAGAAATAGTTTACATTCTTAGGTTCTATTTATACAGTTTGGGTACTCTGTGGTTATGAGTTATTCTGATACCTATATTGTTCTCCCCCTTTGTATTATGCATCTCTAGTTTAGTTTAGAGGGGTTTTTTTTGTTTATTTGTTCCCTTTAGCATTTCCATCTTGTCCTCTCATCTTTTTTTTTTTATTTATTTCTTCTATGTTGCATCAGTTTTGTCGTTCTGCCTGTTTATTGTTTTGTTTGTGCAATGCTCATGTATCTTAGTCATGGTCTCTCTAGTAGTTACTTCCTGTGTTTTTTGATAGTTCCTCGTCTGGTGTGCATTATGTTATACCAAGTTTAAATTTTGGGGTTTAACCTGTTAAGGACAAAAACGTAAAGAAAATTCTTCATCAAGACTTGTAATCAGAGCTGTCCTACTTAAGTAGTGGGTTAACAGCTTGGTGGTGCGGTGGTTAGCGCGGTGGTTAGCACTGTGGCCTCACAGCAAGAAGGTCCTTGGTTCAAATCTGCAATCCTGCTAGTTTTCATTGGATTCTCTCTGGCTACTTAGGTTTCTTCCCACATTTAAGAGTTATGTAGTTATTGACAGTGTTGGGAAGGTTACTTTTAAAATGTATTCCATTACAGAATACTGAATACATGCCCCAAAATGTATTCTGTAACGTATTCCGTTACGTTACTCGATGAGAGTAATGTATTCTGAATACTTTGGATTACTTAATATATTATTGTGCTGTTTACAACTACGTGAATGTACTATTCCTGTGATTTATTACTGATACTGAAGGTCCACGGCTCCGAACCGTAGTAAAGGGACCTGTGGCTAATACGGTGGGTTCCCTGTCGGGCTGGTAGCCGAAAAATAGCTTTACTTCGTTGTCTGGGTCAACTTTGCTTGCCAGAGACAGAGAGAGGCGCTGAAAGACTGCTCCAACGGAACTTATTTTTTTCCGGAGGAAAACACGAACACAGTGTACAGTTGAGTCTTAATAGCTTACTTACAAATGGGTTCGTCAGGCACTCTTCTTGGCTGCAGTGGTTATTATTATATTTACATGCTTCCAGCTCCCGTTTTTGCTCCGTGACAGCTCGGACTTTTCCTTTCTCTCCCTCCCTCGCTCACAGACACATAACGTGTATGGTAGTCCATTCTCCCTGCAGCACGGACTACACTGCCCATGAGGCTACATTCTTTAGGGCCATGCCTGTAGCATTCTGTCTATTAGCTTAGCACAACAACAACAACAAAAAAGCGCTCTCTCACCCAGGAAACACGCGGAGAGAGAGCGCGTCACCCTGTAACCATGGCAACCGTAACGCTGCCGCCTGGAACAACAGAACATAGCTGTCAAACAAACCCAAACAGTCCTGACCCGCGACAATATGAAACAGGAAAATACCGCCGTGTAATCCATTTATTTCAACAAAGTAACGGTATTCTGAATACCACCTTTTTAAACGGTAACTGTAACGGAATACAGTTACTCATATTTTGTATTCTAAATAACGTAACGGCGGTACATGTATTCCGTTACTCCCCAACACTGCCAGTATTATAGAATGAAACCAAAGATCAAACCCTGTTTTCAGGTCTAGAACATGGGAATAGAGAAGCTGCCAGAGAATTCAACTTTAATGAATCATTGGTACGGAAGTAGAGGAAGCAAGAAGAATGAGTTGAGTAAAGTTTGACTTATCTGACTGTTTTGTTTTGCTTAATGCGCTTTATAAAATATGGTAACTTCTACCTTCCTTTAGCATGTCCAGAAGTCGAACTTTTTGTGCGATGGTTAACATCTTCCTCTGCCTTTTGGGTGCTACTGCAGGTGCCTTTGACTGTGCAAAATGTTTCGTCGACTGTTGTGTTTGTTGGGGAGAAAACTTACAAACATACAGTACAGCAGTTTAGAGTCACACTGTCATGAAACACTGTGTGCAGGCAGGAGAAGGACCCAAACTCAGCAGAAAGGGGACTTAAGTCAAAATATAGCTTTATTAACGGAATGGGAAAATGGTGATACAAACATCAGTATGAAGCTAAACTGGGAAAACTACACTCACGGGGAAGGTCACACAGCTAAGATGGAGGATGCGACACAGAACTGAGGGAGATGGAGACATACATACACATAAGGATAACGAGGGACGTGGGAGCACACAGGAAGCACAGCTGATGCTAATAATTGTAACAAGACAGGGCAGGAGCAAACACAACGTGATATAAACTGATGGGAGACTATCAAAGTAAAACAGAGAGTAGTACACAGAGAGGCAGACAGGAGGAGAGAGAGAACACGGGGAGAGCACAGACATAACGGGCTGGGGAAAACATGCAATAAAACACAAGGAGGAGAAACGAGGCATGGGAATTCACAGATACACGGAGGGGGAGACAGGGGGTAAAGACACAAGGGGAAATCTAATAAACTAAACTGAACAACCTAGGAACCGTGGAATAAATAATGAACAAAATATAAAAACACAAGAAAACTAAGAACACTGGGTCAAAATGACCATGACATACACTGCTAACAATCGAAGATTTATGTAAATTTGACAAGCTGAACGCATTCTGTACTTTACAGGAGACACGGCACGAGATTGATTGACAATGGTCTACAGCCAATCGGGACGCAGAACACAATGCGCTGTAAAAAAACAAAACAAAAAGCATGCGAGGCCGCAAAAGGTGAACCGCGTTATAGCGGTATTTGTGTTATTTCATCTATTACATTATATACGGTATACAGCACCTGGACCACAAAAATATGAATATGCACAGAAACATTAATAAACAATCTTAATGTTGTGTGTGTGTGTGGTCGAGAGGCTGTAGAGTCCGAGTGTGTATGTGTCTGAGTCAAGAAATGTACTTGATAATGAGGGTGGGAAGCCGCAATAACGGACAGACAGAGATGGATCTGGGAGAACTGGGCCATTTGCAGCCCCCAAGAGTACCGAAGACCTGAGAGGTTTCAAAATTATTTTGAGACCTTGCCTCACCCTATCAGGCCTATTGACATCACCTGATGCAAGATGGGAGTAGGGATTGAGGATCCTGGGAATGGATCTCAAAACTGCA
Source organism: Oreochromis niloticus (assembly GCF_001858045.2). Lineage (NCBI taxonomy): Eukaryota > Metazoa > Chordata > Actinopteri > Cichliformes > Cichlidae > Oreochromis > Oreochromis niloticus. Next base: position 26,849,069 of record NC_031967.2, read on the forward strand.
TTGTAGGTGGCAGATAGTAAGGGATGCCACCGCTAGGATTTAAACACATGCATTCTCCATCTTTTGGTTTTAGAACTGTAGAAATTTCTCAGATGAGAGGTGAAACATCTTCACAAAACTTAAAGAAGTAAAGTCGTTTTCTGTCCAAGCTCCGTAGACACTCAAATAAATAAAACACTTGGGGTTTTACCAGTGTCTACTATGATTTGTGACATTTTATATTCAAATGTAAAATTCATTAAATCATCACTGATGGAGAAACAAACCTTTCTTAGATAAACTAAACCAGCTCCACTCTGATCTGAGTCAGTGCACTAAAATCTAATCCAGTCTACAAACAACCATGTTGGTAACAAACATGAGAGTCCTCTGATCACATGACCTGAAATGGTACAAATGACTGATGCTCTGTTCTTCTTACTAAAACGTGTTTATGGATCAGTATGAATCAAACAATAGAAGTCAGTGATGTACTCACAGAATAGGCCCAGCTCACAGAGCAAAGTGGCTCCCATCCTCACATCCAGCAGTGACACGTCTGAAAACTTCTACAACTTTCTGTAAAGAGAGAGAGTGAAGCAGCAGCACAGCAGATACCAAAGAACTGTGAAGGAAACAAAGAGTTTTTAAAACTTCTCTCTGCTTCCTTCCTTTTCTCACAGAAATAAAACACCTTAACAGGATCTCACCACAGCATGACGTGTTTATGCTCTTTTATATTTTTGGTGTACCCCATCTCTCATCCTAAACCAGCTGAGATAGGCTCCAATCCATCTGAGAACCAGAACTTTATAAACAATTAAGAAAATAGATTCATAGAAGAATTAAGTAAACCTAAAAATACATCTGAACTGACAAAGCTGAGCTTGACTCATTTAAAGTATTTCATTACACTAATTTTTTTAACATGAAATTGTGGTTTGGTGATAAATTCACCCACATGATGTGAGTGAGCTCAAGCTAAACAGAAATAGTGTCCTTAACCAGAAGTGGGCATGAGGCAAGAGGAAGTCCTGCCCCCTCTCTCAGATTATATCTGTGTTACTTTAAAAGTGCTGCTGTGTTCATGGTGATGTCAGCTGGGCTGAGTTCCTGAGGCTCATGGGTAATGGTTTTGAAAACAAATAAACTTTAAACATGTGACAGAGGTGTAAGTGTGGCATGCTAAACTTGACATTTGTTGCCCACATCAGTGTGACAAAGTTTCACTTTGTACTTCATACTTTACAGAAGAAGAGGAAGAAAATGGAAAAAAAAAGCAGAAAAACGATGTTGCTTCACATGCAGTTACACCTGTTTTTTTATTTCACCTGTATTTTTATTTATATTTATTCTTAAATGGGCATCTGCTACACACGGAGTGTGCCCACTTAATACAAACAGGACAACTCACTGGCAGTGGGTGTTTCCCCTTTTCTGGCTTCTGGAAACCCTTAAAGAGACAGAAGCTTTAATTTCATAAAAAAAAAATAAACTCACAAGAGATACCACAGAGTGGGATTTCTTCAGCACCTTTCTAGTTTTAATGACTATTAAAAGTTAAAACTGCCACATTTAAAAAGCAGTTTATTCTGTACAATTTAAGTATTTTAAATTTCACAGCAATTCTGAGATCACCAGATAACCTGAGATGCACAGCTGTGGACTGGAAAATCAGCTTACTATTTTTATGCAGTACAAATATATGATGCAGATGAGCTAAACAGCTTCTGTTGAGGAGCTAAATAAAGCTCTATTATAACTTAAAGAATAATCCTCAGTACAGAGTAGAGTATGACCTTCTGAATTTAGTTCTTTTATTTAGTTAACGATAGTTTTTATGTGGTCCTTAGTGACTTACACACAGTGTTGGGAAGGTTACTTTTAAAATGTATTCCATTACAGAATACTGAATACATGCCCCAAAATGTATTCTGTAACGTATTCCGTTACGTTACTCAACGACAGTAACGTATTCTGAATACTTTGGATTACTTAATATATTATCATGCTGTTTACAACTACGTGAATGTACTATTCCTGTGATTTATTACTGATACTGAAGGTCCACGGCTCCGAACCGTAGTAAAGGGACCTCTGGCTAATACGGTGTCGGGCTGGTAGCCGAAAACTAGCTTTACTTTGTTGTCTGGGTCAACTTTGCTTGCCAGAGACAGAGAGAGGCGTTGAAAGGCTTCTCCAACGGAACTTATTTTTTCCGGAGGAAAACACGAACACAGTGTACAGTTGAGTCTTAATAGCTTACTTACAGCTGGGCTCGTCAGGCACTCTTCTTGGCTGCAGTGGTTATTATTATATTTACATGCTTCCAGCTCCCGTTTTTGCTCCGTGACAGCTCGGACTTCCTTTCTCTCCCTCCCTCGCTCACAGACACATAACGTGTATGGTAGTCCATTCTCCCTGCAGCACGGACTACACTGCCCATGAGGCTACATTCTTTAGGGCCATGCCTGTAGCATTCTGCCTTTTAGCTTAGCACAACAACAACAACAAAAAAGCGCTCTCTCACCCAGGAAACACGCAGAGAGAGAGCGCGTCACCCTGTAACCATGGCAACCGTAACGCTGCCGCCTGGAACAACAGAACACAGCTGTCAAACAAACCCAAACAGTCCTGACCCGCGACAATATGAAACAGAAAAGTACCGCCGTGTAATCCATTTATTTCAACAAAGTAACTGTATTCTGAATACCACCTTTTTAAACGGTAACTGTAACGGAATACAGTTACTCATATTTTGTATTCTAAATACGTAACGGCGGTACATGTATTCCGTTACTCCCCAACACTGGTTATTGAAGATAAAATAGGTTAATTGGTGAACATTCTCTCTGTGTTAGCCCTGCAATAGACTGGTGACATTATGTATCCTGGCTCTAGCCCTATCACATCTGGGATAGGGTCCCTGCAACCCTGATAAAGATAAGAGGATGGATGGAGTGGAATGTATGTTATTATAAACCAATTAAACTCTAAACATGTAGTTTTTAAGTGACCAAGTAGTATTGGGGTTAAAAGCTATTGAATAGTGTTGGAATAAAGTGAGAAAATTGTGAAGGATTAAAATATTCCAAGAGCTCAAATTACTTAATATGAATATGTTCCAATCACATTTTATCAACACAAAATGCACAGGGTTGCTGAATATTAATAACTTGTGTTGATTTAACTCAGGTGTTTAAGTTGCTGCCAAAGCAAAACATCTGTGTGTCCACTATTGAATTAAGTAAATCCAACATGTTCTTTTTTCAGTGTGGCAGAGGCCGTAGCCCCAACAACCAGAATAACATTGAAACAACTAGCTTAGTGTACCAACACACAAAAGAAGCAACTGCTATCACAAATACAGATTAACAAGGTGCAACACAAATGCGATGGCAAGGGGAAACCAGGACATCAGGTCAGGTGGAGATATAATCCAAGTAAGAATCTGACTGCACTCCATTTTTGAACCAGCTGCTTTTTCTAAAGATGCACCCAGCATGGCTAACTGAAGGTCGGACAGTCTTGATCCTGATCCCATCCAATTACCACCAATAACTTGCCTCAGCACAACCTGGAAGCTCCTGTAGGGCATCATAGCAGCTAAGATAAACAGGCAGATGGCTCATTACATTAGTGGGGCACAAAAAGGAATTGGCAGAAACACCAGAGGGATACCACCTACTGGTAGATAGAGCTTTCACTCTACTGTGTAAACAGACTGACCAACTTGTGCACCACCTGGATTTACTACAAGAAATCAAATGATTCACACTTGGAATATAATAGAGCTTTATAAAACTAATTAAATCTATACAAGAGCAAAAGGATCCTAAGAGTCTTCTTCAGGAATTCGATGGGAGTACAGCCTGGTGTTGTTTGACTGAGGTAATTGACTATAACAAAGCAGATGCACTGTAGGACTGTTTACTGTTTGCTTTAAAAATAACAGCTATAATATTATAAACCTGTTTAGAGTAAACTATTTCAAAACAGAAATCCTGCAAACCTAATTATAGGATAAAATACAAAAAAATCTTTAACCATAATATATGTAAAATATATTATGGTTACTACTTGTTTGTGGGTCTTTGTACATCCAGTTTTGTATTTAATAACTGAATAGCATACTTTCTCCTGAAGCATACAGGAGCAACAAGTTCAAGGTGGGGGAACGTCTCAACACAAGGAAGAAGGGGAAAAAAGGCTGTCACGTTAGAGTGTTTGAAATACTTGTGACCAACTTTTCATGAATGTCAACAAGTGAAATGTTACTTTCATTTTTTTGGTGCAGTAGTACCTGTTGTAATAATTTTGCTGAAGTAGCAGAAAAAGTAGAGGAATTCTAATAACAAATAAAAAGGTATTTGACAAAGCAAGAGCAGTGCAACCTTGTATGATTTCAAAAAGCCGAAATCTTTAGGATTCTGGAATTGTTCTTTGTGCAGTGAGAAAATAGAAACAAAAACAAGTTAGATGCAGTACTTATGTATACAAAGAGTCAACAGAAAAAAGTAAGTATGCCCTTTTTAAAATTTTAATTTTACCTGAAAGAACACAAAAACAACACAAATTACACTGAGTCATTATTCATTTAATAAAAACTAAGTGAAAATGCAGAAATAATAATTTCACCTTTAATTCAAGGACTTTTGGATGAACCATTTAGTAATTACAGTGATATTTTTTATACAGAAGGTCTTGTCACATCCAAGAAAACAACAGCACAATAGAACAAAAGCTCTGAAAGACAATAATTTCCTGGTTGAGCAAAGTGTAGCACAGCACAATCATGCCAACCAGGGAGCATTCACGCACAGCGTGGTTTGACACTCATACACATTTGCCCTGAACATTAGGCTAATGGTCAGGGCAGAAACTGTAACATATTTTAAGATGCTCAAAATTAAATACACAAACTAAAATAGATTTGCCATCAGAGCCACCTTCAGTTTACTTAATTTACTTAATGATGGCACCTTCACTTTCTTCTTGTTTGTTAGTTTTTTTGTTTTGTATTTAAAAAGTGAAAGCATCCTCTCTTAGAGCATACAAGAAAAAAACAGTTCTGGGTAGAGGAAGTACTAAGAACAAGGAAGGAGGAAGAAAACAAAAAAACATAAAATAATAAGATAAGGCAGACATCTTTGAGAGTCTTTGAGATACTTGTGACCAACTTTGCAAAACAGTTAATGCAAAGTTTTTGTAAAACCCTTGAATTAAAGATGAAAGTCTACAAAGTATACAGAAGCAAAACTGTGGACAAACTGTTTAGTAAATACAGTGATTTTTCTGTACAAAAGGTCTTGTCACATACAATACAACAATGGCCCTGCTGAACTCAGAAAGACAATAATTAGTTGAGCAAAGTGTAGCACAGCACAATCATGCCAACCAGGGAGCATTTACACATGGCGTGGTTTGACACATTTGCACTATCAACAAAAATAAAGGGTATGGGAGCATGTAGGACACGTACAGTAAAGACCATGAGAGATGATGTGCAGTGCCAATTTTGGGATAAGTGGTCATTGCAGTGCACACTTCTTTCTTCATTAAATACAGAAACTAAAATAATTTTAATATAATAATTTACTATCACATCCACCTTCAGTTTACTTACTGATGGCAGCTTCAGTTCCTCCTTGTTTGTTTGTTTTTTGTTTTGTATTCAAAAAGTGAAAGCATCCTCTCTTGGAGCATTCGGGACAAACCAGTTCTGGGTAGAGGAAGTACTGAAAACAAGGAAGGAGGAAGAAAAACAAAGAATGAAAAAGATGCTTATGGTTTTAGAGTTTGTTGATCTGTGAAATTCATGAATGTGTCAGCAATGTCAATAAGGAAAGCCATCAATTTCAGAAAGGCTCATTATTCACAAGTGAAAAAACAAAATATATATAAAAAATAAAACAAAGCTCTAAATCTCAGACTCCACAGGCTTCATTTACCATTCATGAGTTTAATTAGAAAAAAAAAAAGACTGAACATGTATGGCTTGTTTGTTCTCTAAAAAAAATATGAAAGCTGAAAAAACCCCTCATAACTATTGGAATAATGTTCTTTGGAGAGAAGAGACTGAGGTGGAGGTGTTAGGTGTGCAACATGTGGAGAAATCCAAACCCAGCATATCAGCATAAACACCTCACAGCACCACACGGTGGTGGGTTAGTTTTGCAAACACAAGAAATGAAAACTTTGCAGTTATTGATTTGACCATAAGCTCCTCTGTATGTCAAAGCATTCTAGAGTAAAGTTTGTGATGCCATCTGTCCAACAGTTAAAATTTGATAGAAATTGAGTCATGCAACTTCAACAGCACTGTGCATAAACCATTCATGACAAAATCTGGAATTTCAGTCATTAGATTACATGTATTTTCCAAATAATTTTATTATGTAAGTGAAAGTAAAACATTACATTTAAGGTAATCAGGTTGCATGTACTAAAATCTACTTGTTTTACTTTATTATGCACCATACATATTTTTCAAAATTATTATTATTCAAAATTATTGCTTCATGTTTATAAAGGCAAACAATCATTGTTTCATTTTTTATTATTTGAAAGCAGAGTGAAGTAATTACACCCGTGGAAGAATACCAGGACTGGGAGATTGGTGTTACCCCTTGAAAGACTGAAAGAAAAACTTAAATCCCAACAAAGAAATTAAATGAGTGGCAATTAAGTTATTTGTTTTAAGACTTTATTAATGCAAAGAGGAAACAAAATGCTGCATATATTTAGTTTCCTCATGAAGGGAAACCCCCAGCTGTCCACACCCCCAAAATGCACATATTTCTAACAGCAGGTGAAACTAACCTGGAGAAGCAACAAGACACACAACAGATATCAAGCTCTGCTCTTTGCTGATTCACTGCAACCAACATGCCTGGTGAGTTCTTTTAATGCTAAACTTCTGCAGAAATAACATATTTGACATATTAAATATTTTAGATAAATTATTATTAGAAACGATGTGCCCACACAGCCTGTTTAAAGAAATTAAGTTAAGTATACAGACCTCTGCAAAATAAAAAGCCAATAACAAATTTTATATTTGAATTTAACCCTGTAAAACCCAATAGCCAGAAAATTCAGATTTTTTGGAACTGAGATGTTTTTTAATCCTTATAACAAAATCCACAGATTGTGCTATATCATGCTGTGTATGATATATTTATATTATATATTTATTATATATTTTTTGTATCACATTTGGTACATTGGGCATTTTTGGCAACTTTTGCAAGTACTGATCATGTCAATGAGAAAAAAGTCACAGAAACTCACGTATCAAATATGATACAAAGGGGATTATAAGGCTAAAGTGAAAGTCACAGGACTGTTTTGAACTTCATTTTTTGGTGATGTTTTATTAGGCAACTCCAGAAGACGCATAAAGACAGATTATTACTTTAATGGTTGTTATTTGCATGGTCTGTATGGCAACACAGAATGAAGCTTTGAGTTTGCCTTTAGTAAATGCCTTTTCTCTCAATCTTTGTGTGTATATGTGTGTGTGTTGTTGTTGTATCTATTAATTATAAACTGCTATTAATCTGTTGTACAAGGGTCAGAGAAGTTGTCAAAGGATGTATGGATGAACTTAACAGGCCCTGGAGTTGGGCCTTTGAGTGAGGCTTTCTTTGGGCCAAGTGTCACAGTTTTGCAGGAAAACATAGGACCAAAAGGAGTAACAGCGCAAGCAGAAGACACAGGTATTCCAAAAAAAATGAATAAATAAACACAGTATTTGTGTTTCTGTGTGTATCATTAAGCAATATAATCTACACCATCTATCACTAACTATTTCCTCTCTACATAATGTTGCAAATGATCTGAAATGGCATTAGTAATCATTTATGTGACAATATGAAAAAAAAGTCATAACAAATAACGCTATTCTTACGCATTTTGCCTTTTTTAGTTCCACCAAAAATGATTGTCATGGAAGGAAAAACAGCTCGGGCTCAAAAGTACATCAAAGGTAACAACATAATTGAGGAGTCATGAGTTTGACTAAGTTGCATTCCTTAAGTAAACCAAGCTTGGCCTGTTACAACAGAGTGCTCTCTTATTCTTATGCTTTGCTTAAATGAAATAACACAGGAGTCCTGGAGAGCATATTTAAATTTGGAATGTTTCTCCTTCTATGCTTTCTTTTCCCTCTAGTAACAGGACACACATTTTGCTATTTACTTATTGTCTTCACTCCCTTTCAGTGGAAAAAATGTACAGGATTGTTCTGCTGGGAGACAGTGAAGCTGGGAAAAGGAGCCTAGCAAGCACCATGTTTGGAGAAGATACATTTATGGTTGACAACACTAAATGTCAAACTAAATCCAAATCTCTCCATGGAAGAAGGATTACCCTGATCAACACTCCTGATTTCTCAGACACAGGTAGATCAGAGGAGGAGCTGAAGCCTGAAATACTGAGGTGTATCACTGAGTGCACTCCGGGGCCTCATGCTTTTCTTATTGTACTCAAAGTGGAGAAATCCACAGGGCAGCAGCAGAAGGCTGTTATTGAGAAAATAAGCCAGTATTTCTCAGAGGAAGTTTTCAAATATGCTGCAGTTGTCTTTATTCAGGATGGACCAGACTCAGATGAAATGAAGATCAAAGAGTTTATAGATCAGAATAAATATCTGAGTGATCTGGTGAAGAAGTGCAAGAGCCGATACCACATCATTAATAATTACACCCGACAGGGTGACAACATCAGCAACCAGTCCCAGGTTGCAAAGCTGCTCAACACAATAGACCAGATAGCTGCACAGAACAAAGGTTGGTGCTACACTAGCAAGATGTTGCCACAAGGAGGCACCCACAATAAGGCTAACAACAGTGTCTCTAAGAATAAGATGATCAAATTGACAGGCTGTGCAGCAACTTCAGTGGCAAAGGCTTTCTCTGGGCCAGCTGTTGTAGTTTTAACCCCAGGGACAACAAACAGAGCAGAGGAACCAAATGAACAGGAAGAAGCTATATCAGAAATGAAAAACAAAGGTTCCCTGACAGAAGTGACAAGCAAGGTAGATGGAGAAACAACAAAGAAAACAGGAGAAGAAGAAGAAGCAGTGAAGACAAAAGAAGATCTTCTTCTCCAAGGAGAAAGAGAAGACGGCAATGCTCCTCGAAAAGCAGAAGCAGCAGGAGGACTGGAGTGCTTTGTACGTTTTCTGTTTGGTGTTGCTGTAGCAGTAGGAGTACCATTATTAAAGGAGGGAGCCGTATTTATAGTATCAGTCATAGCAAGAGGGATAGCATTAGTGACTTCAGCTTTGGACTCTACACAAAATGCAGCAGAAACAACAGATGTAGACACAGTAAGAGCTGGAGGGCCAGCAGCAAATGTGGTAGTCTTAGGTGATGGTAACGTACCAGAATGGGCAAGATGGGCAATAGAAAAAACATTCACTATAATAGAGTGGATAAGAAGTGATTTTGAATTGGTGATAATTGTTTTCCTCTCATTACTTCTGACATGGTTTTTACTCAAAGTACCGTTTTTTGGGACCCTTCTGGTAATTTTGCTGTTTGTGGGTTTTTTTAAGATTCATGACATGATATAATTACAACACTAGACAGAACTGTATGATTGTGTGACTGGTTTAATTTAAAGACCAACACCATACATGTTTTAAAAGATACAGGATGCATGATATGGTCACAAATATTGTTTAAGTCGTTGTTTCTTTTGATTTGTTGTTTTTCTTAAAAATAGATATTCTACTCCATGAAGAAAAAAATCATTTTTTTCTCTTTGTCTATCTTTTTTGTCGTAAAATCATATTTTCAACAGAAATTATATTCCAAACATGTATACATGTCTTGTAGTTGATTCAGTTTACTATAGGTTACTGTACTTGTGCCCAAGTCTACTTTTAGATTTTAAAAATAAAAGCTATAATCCGATCAGAAATTAGTGTGGACTCAGTTTAGGCTTTCTCTTTTTTATCATATGCTGATGTTCCACCAAAGATTTATATCTGCTTTTATGTAACGCTCTAAAATAATGCAATAATATGGAATTAGTAATTACATCTTAACATATATTTTGTCTTTTAGTCTGTATGTCTTTGAGTAAAGTGTATCAACCTGGTATAAAGTTTCTTTATTATGTGTAAACAAGCAATAAAACAAATAATTTAGTGTGTTTTCATTGTTTCATTAATCACACCTAAGGCTGAAACCACGCCCCCAAAAACCTTATCTGGCGTCTCTATAATGACATCAAACTCTAAAAATCTTGGTGCATTATATTTACATTCTCAGAAATAGTGTAATGTAAAAAGGACCGAGATAGACACAAATATATCCCATCAAGCCTGCTGATGGGCAGCAAAGTATGCATATAATCCAAACCACTGATTTTTTATATATTTGTACTGTTTTGGTCAGCTTGTAAAGTTCACTTTCACTCTGCCAAATACAGAAAACAAACAAGTAGCACTCGAGGAGTCAGAACTCAATAAAACTATCATGTTTTTATTACAACATGCTGATGTCTGACCTTTGAACTATGACCTTAAAGCATTACATACTAAAATGGTGTGTATTATAATCTTTATACATATGACTGGAGCAGAACTAGTTGAAATCTTTGGCCTCTATGAGCTGTAAAAGCTTCAGATTTTAAGTTATATTCATGCAGTGTGAGACTTTGCGAAGAGTTATGGCGTCACTGTGATGTCACAGGGCGTTGTTTTGAAACAAAGTATGTTGCACAGCTCTCTCTATGCCCTTTCTTATGAGTAATTATTTATTTAATCAAAACTAAGTGAAAATGCAGAAAACTATATTCTTACTGCTTCCATATGAATTACAGTTTGGATTTTTTTTTTCTTTTCTTAATTTTGCTTTGTATTCCCACTGTAGTATGTTTTAAATGATGTGTAATTGAAGTGCATAATTCCAACTTTAATTCAAGGACTTTTGGATAAAAGGGTCTTGTCACAATACAACACTTAAGTACTACAGTAAAACAACAGCACTGCTGAGCAATGAAAGACAATAATTTCCTGGTCGAGCACAGTGTAGCACAGCTCAATCACGCCAATCAGGGAGCATTCACACATGGCGTGGTTTGACACATTTGCACTGTAAACAAAATAATGTGTATTGGAGCATGCAGGACACATACATACAGTAAAGACCCTGAGAGGCCACAAAAATAATGTGCAATGCCAATTTTGGGCCTAATACTCGGGGCAGTTCATCCTTCTATGTGAAAGGTCAGAAACAGTAACCCTATTTTAAGACACTCACAATTAAATACACAAACTAAAATAAGTTTAATATAATGATTTACCATCATAGCCACCTACAGTTTATGTCATGAATCGCTGTGTGGCAGGCAGGAATTGGACCCAAAATGCAGGCTCTTAGACACAAGGGATGAACTCAAAACCACAGCTTTATTCACGGGCTGGGAAAGCATACAAAGTAAACTAAACTGGGGAATAACACACTAAACTTACAGGGAGACACCAGGAGATCCACACAGCATGAGGGACGACGCGACACTGACTCAGAGAAACACAGGGTTTAAATACACTGGGAAGTAACGAGGGGAATGAGACACAGGAGGACACAGCTGGGAGAAATCAGGATTGACGAGACAAGGAAGCAAAGTAGGACACATTCACATAAGACACAGACCTTCAAAGTAAAACAGGAAGTATGACACAGAGACACGAACTTGACACGGTGGAGACAGCAACTAAGAAACACGGAGACAAACCACGAGACAGAGGATTCTAAGAACCGAAAGACACAGAGGGAAACTAAAACAAGCAGACAGACTTACACAGAACAGAGGGGACACAGAGAAACACGAAGGGCAAGGGATCGAAACTAGACACGATAGAATAACTCACACAAGTACAATAATACAAAATCACAAAGAACTAAACATGCTGGGTCAGGGGACCCAGGACCCTGACAGTTTACCTCAGCTCTTCGTTGTTTGTTTGTTTTTGTTTTGTATTCAAAAGTGAAAGCATCCTCTCTTGGAGCATTCAGGACAAACCAGTTCTGGGTAGAGGAAGTACTGAAAACAAGGAAGGAGGAAGAAAAACAAAGAATGAAAAAGATGCTTATGGTTTTAGAGTTTGTTGATCTGTGAAATTCATGAATGTGTCAGCACAACATCAATTTCAGAAAGGCTTATTATTCAAAAGCGGAAAACAAAATATAAAAAAACCCCCAAAGCTCTAAATCTCAGACTCCACAGGCTTCATTTACCATTTATGAGTTCAATTAAAAATGAAGAAAAAATGAATTTTTGGAAAAGAAAAGACTTAAATGCTCTGGCAGGACTTCACCAGCACTGTACTTAAACCATTCATGACAAAATCTGGAATTTCAGTCATTAGATTACGTGTACATTTTCCAAAAAAATGTATTATTATCAGCTCAAACGAAATTTATTTGGTTTTACTTTAGTACACACCATCGTATTTTTCTTAATGGTCATCTGTTTCAATAAATGAACATTTGATCTTATTTTTTTCATTTGCATTTTATTCAAAATCATTACTTCGTGTTTATAAATAGAAACAACCATAGTTTCAGTGCATTTTTTTATTATTTAAAGCCCTGGAAGAATACCAGGACTGGAAGATTGGCTACTAAAAAGACTGAAAGAAAAACTTAAATCACAACAATGAAACAGAATGAGTGACATTTAAGTTATTTGTCTTAAGACTTTATAAATGCAAAGAGGAAACAAAATGTTGCTTACATTGTGTTTCCCCGTAAAGGAAAATCTCCAGTTATCCACACCCCCAAATATTTCTTACAGCAGGTGAAACTAACCTGGAGAAGGGTTGGTCAAAAGAAACAAGACACACAACAGTTATCAAGCTCTGCTCTTTGCTGATTCACTGCAACCAACATGCCTGGTGAGTTATTTTAATGCTAAACTTCTGCAGATATAACATCTACATATTTTAGATAAATTGTTATTGGGCTCGATGGGCCAACACAGCCTGTTTAAAGAAATGACAAATCACTTTTGGGTATTTGTGAAGCTTGAATCATTGAATTATTCTGTTAACCAGGTGACATTGCATTTTTGATCAGCGTAAATACAGACCTCTCCAAAAAAACAGCCAAAAAAATTCATATTTAATTTAAATGGAAAATTATATAGAGCAAAACATTGTTTCAAACTTTTTTGTTGATGTTTTATCAAGAAAACTCCAGAGTCAGCATAAAGACAGATTATTACTTGAATGTTTGTTTTTTGCGTGCTCTGTATGGTGACACAGGCTCGAGCTTTGAGTTTGTCTTTATTAGATGCCTTTTCTCTCGATCTTTGTGTGTATTTGTATTTGTGTTTCTGTGTGTATCATTAAGCAATACAATCTATGGAATGTATGATTAACTATTTCCTCTCTATGTAATGTAGTAAATTAACTGACGTGTCATTAGTTATAATTTATGTGACAATATGAATAAACAGTCCTGAATAAACTGAATAATGTTATTCTTGCTCATTTTGCTTTTTTAGTTCCATCAAAAAAAGGAAAAACAGCTCAGCCTCAAAAGTACATCAAAGGTAACAACATCTTTGAGAAGTCATGAGTGTGACTCAGTTGCATTCCTTAAGTAACCAAACTTGTTCTGTTACAACAGAGTAATAACTCAGAGTAGCCAAGGAGTGTCAAGTTTCTGACTTGTAACGTAAATCCTTCCTGTTTTCTTTCCCCTCCAATAACAGACGCACATGTTGCTATTTATTTATTGTCTTCACTTCCTTTCAGAGGAAAAAATGTACAGGATTGTCCTGCTGGGAGACAGTGAAGCTGGGAAAAGGAGCCTAGTGAACATGTTTGCAGAAGATGCATTTGTAGTTAACAACACGGAATGCCAAACTAAGTCCAAATCTCTCCATGGAAGAAGAATTACCCTGATCAACACTCCTGATTTCTCAGACACAGGTAGATCAGAGGAGGAGCTGAAGCCTGAAATACTGAGGTGTATCACTGAGTGCACTCCGGGGCCTCATGCTTTTCTTATTGTGCTCAAAGTGGAGAAATCCACAGAGGAGCAGCAGCAGCAACAGACTGTCATTAGGAAAATAAGTCAGTATTTCTCAGAGGAAGTTTTCAGATATGCTGCAGTTGTCTTTATTCAGGATCGCCCAGACTCAGATGAAATGAAAATCAAAGAGTTTATAGATCAAAATCAATATCTGACTGATTTATTGAGGAAATGCAAGAGCCGATACCACATCATTAATAAATACAACCAACAGGGTGACAACATCAGCAACCGGTCCCAGGTTAAAGAGCTGCTCAACACAATAGACCAGATAGTTGCAGAAAACAAAGATTGGCGCTACACCAGCGAGATGTTGCCACAAGGAAACACCCACAATAAGGCTAACAGTGTCTCTGCAGACACTCCGGACACAGCAAATGCAGAATTAAGAAGAGCCTTAGGTGATGGTAGCGTACCAGAATGGGTAAAATGGGTAATAGAAAAAATATTCAATTTATTAGAGTGGGTAAGAAATGATTGTGACTTGTGGATAATTGTTTTCATCTCGTTACTTCTGACATGGTATCTTCTCAAAGTACCCTTTTTTGGGACCCTTGTGATAATTTTGCTGTTTGTGTTTCTCTTTGAGATTCGTGACATGGTATAATTACAACACCAGACAGAACTGTATGATCCTGTGACAGATTTTTCAGCCTCTATGAGGTGTAAAAACAAACAATTATTAGATATATTTATGCATTTGAGATTTTGCAAAATGTTATGGAATCATTATGACGTCAAAAAGGCAGTTTTTTTTTAAGTGTGTTGCACATCGCTCTCCATACCTTTCCATATATATGATATATGGAAAGTCTGTCAGTATTTTTTATATTTTTTTGCTTTACACAATGTAGATAAAACTTGGACTGTGACTTGCACTTCATTTGGTTTCTTGAGGGTGCCTTTTTAGGTGAACATTGACCTTGGGTGCTAACAATGAAGGTCAAATTCAAACGCTTAGCCAACCTAAGCCTATTAACAAACAGACAGACAGAAAAGAAACAGAAAACAATTACATGCTCCCTCCGTTCCACGGGGGAGAATGAGGTAACATTCATTTTTTTCATGTCAAAGGTTGCTTGTAGCATATGTGTGTATGACAGATGTTTGCATTAGTGCTGGGTGACCAGTTTGCTGAGAAGCTGACATGAAACACATAAAGCTGTGAATGATAAACAAGAGCGTATCCAAGTGTGTGAACAACAAAATATTTAAATCAGCAGTTAGGCTAACTGGCTAATTTACACTAATTTCACTTAAGTTTAAGTGATTATCTGCTACTTTTAATCAATATGCAATACCCCTATAATAAAATCACTAACATCTTATACTCTTATTCAAAGCAAAACGAAGAGGCAGACAGGTGACTGGTGGCTGACCGGTCATTGATGCACTCAAAAAAAAAAAAACTATTAAGCATTTAAAATAATAACACATGAACTTGTAAGGAGTGAGTTTTGCAGCTCTGCATGATGATAATACAGCTTTGGAGGAAAAGAAAAAGTTACTGACAAAGAGGAAGAGACAACAGGATTGTGTATTCTTTTTGAAATCTGTATTCTATTTGGATTTCCATTTTATGTGCAAAGTTTGTTTTTACTCTAAATCCTTAAAAAGCAGTGATAAAAAATCAGTTTGCCTTTAAAATTTGAATACAGATTGTTTCTGCAATTCCTGCAGGTACAGTGTTGTTTTTGCCAGAAACATCAGCAGTGTTGGGGAGTAACGGAATAGTTGTACCGGCTTATTTAAAATACAAAACATGAGTAACTGTATTCTGTCACAGTTGCCGTTTAAAAAGGTGGTATTCATAATACAGTTACGGCATCATGGCCTTGGACTCATCTTTACAGCTTTTTAAAAGGAAAAAAAAGAGGAATTTTAATTTTAAAAAATGTTTGACATTTGTGAAAATGTAATTATTTTTCCTTTAATTTTTTTTAAAACATTTGTTTTGGTTTTCAATCAAAATTCTTTAGATGCAGACGTTTGGTTTCCTGGTATTTCAAGACATTTATGTGATGAAGGGGGATACAAAAAGAAACAGAAACAAAAAGAAACAGCACTTAATACTTATTTTAAAGCTTTAGTTGTTTTTGTATTATAGCTCAATAAGTGCAATAACTATGGTACTAATTACAAAAAGTTGGCAAACTGTACAACATAAACAGAATGTATATGTATATTATAGCAGCAAATCACAGTAAAAATCACCTCAAGCTGCTTTATGTTGAAACAAAAAACCCCCCAACTACAATCATATGATCCCCTTCATGCAAGCACTCGGTGAAAGTGCAAAAAGGAAAAACTCCTTTTAACAGGAAGAAACCAGGCTCGGAGGGTGAGGGTGGTGGTGCGATGATGATTGTAAGACTAGCATGACCTGTGCACAGACAACAACTGTTCCATGTTCTGATTATTTGAGTGATCTTCTCATTATTTTCTGTTTCACAAATGGTTGAATTTCACCCCAAATTATGTGGCATGGCGGCCAAGTGGCAAGGCAGCGGTCTCATAAATTAAATATCATGGGTTCAATCCCCATCTGTGCCTTTACTACGGGCAGAAAATCTATAATGATTAAAAGTCTTGATTCGGTGTTTGGGTGAACAAGTTGCTTTGAGTGGGCAAAAACTCTGCTCCCAACAACCAGAAACACTGAACAGAACTTCAGACGTGACACAACATGTCCATTGTTAGCGCTTCACTCAGTGTGAGTACCAGTTTGCTTACTCACAGGTTTATATATTTAACAGAATATAACACACCATATGAGGAGTCAAAGTGGACGATCCAAACAGGATATCTGACAATAGGAGACATTCACAAATGCATATTTACACTGACAACTCATATTAATGTTAACAATAACATTTTAAATAATTGGTTGAAACAATAAAGGGAAAGGAGAGTCTTCTAGTATGACAATCATTTTTGCAATTGTTCATCCAAACACTTTTTTCTATGTTTCAAAAAACAATCACACAAACACACTCATCTAAAAAAAAATTCATTGGACTAAAGTTTTAATGCTCATGCTACATGTTTATTAAGATAGTCTAATGTCTGCGACGGTATCTTCTCCCACGTCTGCGGACACCGGAGGCCTTGTGGGGTCTCCTGCGTCTGCGGACGGGGCGAGTAGACCTCGCATATCTGCGTCTGTGTCCACACGGCATTGTGAGTAGACGTGACCTGCTCCGTGTCACGGGTTCTATTTATGGACTCACCTGGCAACTTTAGTGATGTCACTGCTGTTGTCACTATTGGTGATGCTATACCTTGTTTATAGCATAATATCTGAACTGTGATGTCACTGTGAAGTCACCCTGCAATGTGATATAGTTATGACTGAAAGGTCATAACTGAAGCAGATCAGTCATTTTGTTGTGACCATGTAACCAAGCATGGATGCAACCCTTTCTCCACGGCGACTTTGGTAGAATAAGAAAAATCTTGTCTGTTAATTTAATCTTCTGCTTAATCTTCTGATTAGAAGCAAAGCACTGTATAAACACACATCCATGCAGAATGTTGTCATTAACAGAGAAAAGCCCATTAACAGATTAAAGTTTTCCACCACATTTTGAAGTCAATATTATCATTTCAGAATAAACTTTGTCCAAACTAAATTCAAACCTAAATAAAGCGGTTTCCCACCCTTGGTCTCAGACTCTCAGGGCTCCACTGCATGTCAGAAAAGATGTTATACCTTTTCCTTTCAGCACACTGATCTGACAAGTTCAGCTGATGTTTCATCAGAAAGAGTCTTTCTACAATAAAAACCTCCAGGAAGTATCAGATCAGTATTTAAAATCAGCTTAACATCATGGAAGCAGTAAAGCAGAGGGAATGAGAATGAATGGCACGTGACAAGAGAGGAGATGCTTCATCTGTAAACTATTACAGCCAACAAGGCAGCTTAACACAGCACTGCTTTTCAAATGAAGTGGAAGGCTTTCCAAGAAGGTCAAGGTTCATTCATTACTGAATCATTAAATACTACACATTAATCAGAATCAAAATACTTTATTAATCCCTAAGAAAATTTGTCATGCAGCCACTTTAAAGTTACTTACACTGGAAACAACATCAGCAAGAAGAGATATAAGACTGTGTGTAACTGTAAAATAAAATGACAATGATATATGTACAATAAAATAATATAAATCACACACCAAACTATACACGGGACTTTTTATTAGTAAGTTACAATGCAGACACATGCGCTGCCAAGGACATTTCAAAAATAATGTAATGATATTTCATCATGTTTCATTTAAACAAGAATCACGCAGTGAATTGAGAAAACATTTGTTCTGTTTATAACAATTACAAAATGCAGGGGCGATTCAAGGATCAGAGCTTTGGGGGTGCTGAGCACCCAGAGAGCTGCCCATCCAGGCAAGGTAAACTTTACTCGTCACGATGAGACTTCTTCCCTGTCTCTGTCAGTCCCTGCATCCTTAAATGTCTCCAGTTGTCCCGAGTTCCCTCTGACTGTCTCCTTGGTGCATTTAAACCTGTTCCTCCCTGTCCTCATCGTCTGTTGTCTTCATCTCCGTTATCAGTCATCATAATTTTACCCTCTCTGTGCAAGTCTGCAAATTTTTTTATTAAGTCATAAGATTCTTAAATTCATCAAGTCTCTCTGTGCCTGGGTCCTCGTCACAAAACATGACATCACTGTTTTGTACATTTTAACACAATTGAATCCCCACATTTGTGAAAGAAAAGCAAAACACTTTTTTGAAAAGTCTGTAACAAAACCATCAAATCTGATAAAGGTTATTTAAATGCAGCAAAAGAAGAATGGATTGGAATTAAAAAAAAAATACATATCCTAACCTTAATTACTGGGGGAGAATAATGAATGATGCTCATAGTCAGTAAAAAGTAAACTGAGTGCATTTTTTGCACAGAGATTCACTTTTAAAGTGTATGTATAATATAATACAGATACATAAAAAATACACTCCAAAAATAGAAGAGTCCTTGAAATGTACAAAATATTATTAAAAAATTTAAAAAAAATTGAGACACCTTGGCCTATGGTACAATGTATACAATGTATGAAAAGATCTTTACTGCAGATACTACTATGGCTCTGCAGATTTTTTCTTTTCTTTTAACCTATGTCGCCTCACCTTGAGGTTGGCAAATCTGTCGATCACATTTTGGTGGTCAAGTCTCTCAAGCATCTCTTTCTCAACTGACATCACAGCCAGGTGCTGGAGTCTGCTTTGACCCATGGTCCTTCTCAGCCAGGTATGGAGCTGAGTCAAGACACTAGGCAAGGCAAGGCAAGTTTATTTATATAGCACAATTCAACAACAAGGTGATTCAAAGTGCTTAAAGACACTTTGAAGACCTTTCACAGCTACAGCTGCTAACTGGGTTTGTTAGGGCAACCTGAATAACAGTTTTCAGTGTGGGGAAGATCTGATTATCCAGAAGATGTTAACATATCTGGAACGGCACCAGCCTCACTCTTGAGCTTCAAAAAGTTTTTGGCAACCGTGACTTCCTCTGACTGAAGCTCAATATGGTAATGCAGTGCCAGGGCTGACAACCCAGTTTGTTTTGCAGATTCTGTATAGCAGCTTTAATATAGGGAGAACACAACTTCCAGATTGTATGAGTAAAATTAGTTGGGTTTTTTTTCTTTGCCAGTTTAACAGTTTCTGTTTTGCCTGTTAGTATTCCCTGTCTGTTTTCTTACCTGGTTCTTCCTGACCCTGTACTTTCTCCTCAGGTTCTCCTCTTTCCTCTCTCCCTCTTTGGACTGACAATCATACACAAATAGATTGTATTCAATTAGATTAAAAAAAATACTATTAAGATCACTAATAAAAAAAGTCCTCTCTCAGTGTATTTTCAACCAAAAGGTAAATAACCAAACCACATGTACATCCAATAAAGGATATAAATATTGAAACACTGATCCAACATTATCCTTTATTAAGGGATAATTTGACCTTACACTTTTACCTAAATGTGGATTCTTTTTTTGAAAAAACTTCCTCATATCCATTATGAACCTGGCTGTCTCTCTGTACACAAACACACACACACAACAGTGGAGTTATAAGGTTAATGGGTATCCAGCCAGTTAGCTAGTTAGTACCTTGTACATAGGACAAAATAACCAGTTTCTCTCATTACATTTCAAACAGGACAGTGGTAACAACAGCAGGCTACGGACAATGTTAAGTTTTAGATTTTAAATAGGCTGTATACATTTAAATGGGAGCAACAGGACGGTCAAATGTCGCTGATGTTACTACAGAGTAGGACGGATTGTAGGATAGCAAACATAGTCGGGAAACACGTTTTCAACACAGCAGGTTACCTGGGTGTAATGTTTTTCAGCTAAAACGAAACATGGCCTGACTCCTACCTAACTATATAAAGAGTAACTGAAGGTTAAATGCAGCTAACATGTCCTGTTTTAAGGCAGGTGCTTTCACCTCCGCTCCGCTGCGTCTCAGCCACCATCGCTCTGGCAGCAACGGCGCAAGAGCCAGAGCAGGCCCCAAGAGCAGGGGAGAGCCGAGCTGGAACAAACCACTTTGGGAGGGGGAGAGGGGTTATCTATGCTTTTGTTGTTAAAGTGTTCCATCTCAATTACGTACTGTATGCGTTTTATATTTTTAGTGTGTCCCACAAACAGCAAATATTGTCAAAAAAAGTAAGAAATCTTTGGGGGTGCTTTGAAAATGGGCTAAAATCGCCCCTGACAAAATGTATGATTGAACACAGATGAAATGTGCACTTTACTGCACATAGAACACTTGATGCTACAAATGTGTTTGCAGTGACTGACTCACTGAGTTTGTTCCGGAAGCCATGCTCTTTGGACACTTTTTCAGTGCAGCAGTCTGAGAAAATATCATAAGCTGTCTGAATATCACCGGTGAGTGTGTGAGTCAACGGTGTGAGCAGGGATTCCTTCAATTACGTCACGAACGCTCGATGGTTGCCATGGGAACGAAGATTACGTGACGCGTCACAACGCTGAGTGCTTTGAAGTGCGGTCGTGCTTTGAAGTGCGGTCGTTAGGTCACGCCTCCTGAGGGCATAAATACAGGTCAAAAACCACATTAGTGTGTGTCTGTGTGGGTCTCTGTATGTGAGTCTGCTTCTTTCGTTCTGGTCTTGGTTTCTTATCGCTTTGTCCATTTCCATCAGCATCGGGGGGCGGAAACCAAGTGCTTCTCTCCCTCTGAGATTGTTGCAACTTAGTTCACAGCACTTTAAGTAGCTTGGAAAGCGACGGGAGTTTTTCACATTTTTATGAAGCTTCATCAGTTCAAATTAAGAAAAAAAAGAAAGAAAAAAAAAGGAAGAGAGTCCCAGGAACTAAAATAGCTTCTTGGGTGGGTGGGAGGTAAGTTAGTTTTCCTTAATGGTAGACCTTATTTGCTCCCAATAGCAATTCTTTTCTTTTCACATACCACCAGATTACTTAATGAGGAGCAGCTATGCAGGACCTGGAAAAACAGCAACTTATATTTATAAAAAAATAATACTAGGGTAAGGGAGTCCTCTTCCTTACACTACAACTAAACTCTCAGTGAACATTTAAACGCCGCCTGGTTGTGACAGATGGCCACCCCTCCCTGAGCCCGGTTCTGTTGGAGGTTTCCCCCCATTAAAGGGGGGTTTTTCTTCCCCGCAGTCGCCAAGTGCTTGCTCATAGAGGATTTGGGGGCTTTTTAAAAAGGTTCACTGGCATCAAATTTAGGACTCAGCAAATATGTAAATGGATGATTCCTCATCAAATGAGGAATCATCCCTTTAAAACATATTTGCGAGTCATTTTCTTCTGAGCATGGAACCAAGCATGCCGACGTAAGGAGTCACGCTAAAACGAGGAATTTTGCGCAGATTACATTTAAACGCCGCCAAATATGTTTTAAAGGGATGAGGAATCATCTATTTAAAACATATTTGCAAGTCATTTTGTTGTGATCATGCAACAAAGTATCCTGACGTAAGGATTCACGCTAAAACTAGGAATATTGCGCATATTACATTTAAACGCCACCAAATATGTTTTAAAGGGATGAGGAATCATCCCTTTAAAATATATTTGCAAGTCATTTTGTTGTGATCATGCAACCAAGCATGCCGACGTAAGGATTCGCCCCAAAAGGAGGAATTTTGCGCCGATTACATTTAAACGCCGCCAAATATGTTTTAAAGGGATGAGGAATCATCCCTTTAAAACATATTTACAAGTCATTTTGTTGTGATCATGCAACCAAGCATGCCGACGTAAGGATTCGCCCCAAAAGGAGGAATTTTGCGCCGATTACATTTAAACGCCGCCAAATATGTTTTAAAGGGATGAGGAATCATCTATTTAAAACATATTTGCAAGTCATTTTGTTGTGATCATGCAACAAAGCATGCCGACGTAAGGATTCACGCTAAAACGAGGAATTTTGCGCCGATTACATTTAAACGCCGCCAAATATGTTTTAAAGGGATGAGGAATCATCCCTTTAAAACATATTTACAAGTCATTTTGTTGTGATCATGCAACCAAGCATGCCGACGTAAGGATTCGCCCCAAAAGGAGGAATTTTGCACCGATTACATTTAAACGCCGTCAAATATGTTTTAAAGGGATGAGGAATCATCCCTTTAAAACATATTTGCAAGTCATTTTGTTGTGATCATGGAAACAAGCATGACGACCTAAGGATTCGCCCCAAAAGGAGGAATTTTGCGCCGATTACATTTAAACGCCGCCAAATATGTTTTAAAGGGATGAGGAATCATCCCTTTAAAACATATTTGCAAGTCATTTTGTTGTGATCATGCAACCAAGCATGCCGACGTAAGGATTCGCCCCAAAAGGAGGAATTTTGCGCCGATTACATTTAAACGCCGCCAAATATGTTTTAAAGGGATGAGGAATCATCCCTTTAAAACATATTTACAAGTCATTTTGTTGTGATCATGCAACCAAGCATGCCGACGTAAGGATTTGCCCCAAAAGGAGGAATTTTGCACCGATTACATTTAAACGCCGTCAAATATGTTTTAAAGGGATGAGGAATCATCCCTTTAAAACATATTTGCAAGTCATTTTGTTGTGATCATGCAACCAAGCATGCCGACGTAAGGATTCGCCCTAAAAGGAGGAATTTTCTGCCGATTACATTTAAACGCCGTCAAATATGTTTTCAAGGGATGAGGAATCATCTATTTAAAACATATTTGCAAGACATTTTGTTGTGATCATGGAAACAAGCATGCCGACGTAAGGAGTCGCGAGTATAACGAGGAATTTTGCGCATATTACATTTAAACGCCGTCAAATATGTTTTCAAGGAATGAGGAATCATCTATTTAAAACATATTTGCAAGACATTTTGTTGTGATCATGCAACCAAGCATGCCGACGTAAGGATTCGCCCCAAAAGGAGGAATTTTGCGCCGATTACATTTAAACGCCGCCAAATATGTTTTAAAGGGATGAGGAATCATCCCTTTAAAACATATTTACAAGTCATTTTGTTGTGATCATGCAACCAAGCATGCCGACGTAAGGATTCGCCCCAAAAGGAGGAATTTTGCGCCGATTACATTTAAACGCCGCCAAATATGTTTTAAAGGGATGAGGAATCATCTATTTAAAACATATTTGCAAGTCATTTTGTTGTGATCATGCAACAAAGCATGCCGACGTAAGGATTCACGCTAAAACGAGGAATTTTGCGCCGATTACATTTAAACGCCGCCAAATATGTTTTAAAGGGATGAGGAATCATCCCTGTAAAACATATTTACAAGTCATTTTGTTGTGATCATGCAACCAAGCATGCCGACGTAAGGATTCGCCCCAAAAGGAGGAATTTTGCACCGATTACATTTAAACGCCGTCAAATATGTTTTAAAGGGATGAGGAATCATCCCTTTAAAACATATTTACAAGTCATTTTGTTGTGATCATGGAAACAAGCATGACGACCTAAGGATTCACCCCAAAAGGAGGAATTTTGCGCCGATTACATTTAAACGCCGCCAAATATGTTTTAAAGGGATGAGGAATCATCCCTTTAAAACATATTTGCAAGTCATTTTGTTGTGATCATGCAACCAAGCATGCCGACGTAAGGATTCGCCCCAAAAGGAGGAATTTTGCGCCGATTACATTTAAACGCCGCCAAATATGTTTTAAAGGGATGAGGAATCATCCCTTTAAAACATATTTACAAGTCATTTTGTTGTGATCATGCAACCAAGCATGCCGACGTAAGGATTCGCCCCAAAAGGAGGAATTTTGCACCGATTACATTTAAACGCCGTCAAATATGTTTTAAAGGGATGAGGAATCATCCCTTTAAAACATATTTACAAGTCATTTTGTTGTGATCATGCAACCAAGCATGCCGACGTAAGGATTCGCCCTAAAAGGAGGAATTTTCTGCCGATTACATTTAAACGCCGTCAAATATGTTTTCAAGGGATGAGGAATCATCTATTTAAAACATATTTGCAAGACATTTTGTTGTGATCATGGAAACAAGCATGCCGACGTAAGGAGTCGCGAGTATAACGAGGAATTTTGCGCATATTACATTTAAACGCCGTCAAATATGTTTTCAAGGAATGAGGAATCATCTATTTAAAACATATTTGCAAGACATTTTGTTGTGATCATGCAACCAAGCATGCCGACGTAAGGATTCACGCTAAAATGAGGAATTTTGCGCATATTACATTTAAACGCCGCCAAATATGTTTTCAAGGTGTCACAGTGCGGCTGTGTGTAGGCAGGAGAAGGACCCAAACGCAAAACTCACCGAGACAAAAGTGAACTCAAAACACTGCTTTATTGCAGGCTAGCACGAAAAACAATACAAAACTAAACTGGGAAAACTAAAGCGCAAGGAGCCACAGGGAGAATCACACAGCTATGAGGGAGAACGCGACACAGAACTGAGGGAGAGGCAGACATAAATACACAGAGGGTTAACGAGGGAAGTGGGAGCACACGGGGAACACAGGTGACACTGATAATCATAACAAGACACAACAGGAGTGAACGCAACACTGACGGGAGACTGTCAAAGTAAAACAGGAAGTGCACAGAGGTTCAGACAGGAGGAGAGAGAGCACGGGGAGAGCACAGACATAACAGGCTGGGTAAAACATGGAATAAAACACAAGGAGAGGCAAGGGCTCACAGATACACAGAGGGGCACACAGGGGGTAAGAGTCACAAGGGGAAAAACACATAAGGAAACAACGTAACAGAGCAACTCAGGAAGCATGGCCTAAATAAGGAACAAAATACATGAAAACTAAGAATACTGGGCCAACGTGGCCCAGGACCATGACACAAGGGATGAGGAATCATCTATTTAAAACATATTTGCAAGTCATTTTGTTGTGATCATGCAACAAAGCATGCCGACGTAAGGATTCACGCATAAACAAAGAATTTTGCACATATTACATTTAAACGCCGCCAAATATGTTTTAAAGGGATGAGGAATCATCCCTTTAAAACATATTTGCAAGTCATTTTGTTGTGATCATGGAAACAAGCATGCCGACGTAAGGAGTCGCTAGTACAACGAGGAATTTTGCGCATATTACATTTAAACGCCGTCAAATATGTTTTCAAGGGATGAGGAATCATCTATTTAAAACATATTTGCAAGACATTTTGTTGTGATCATGCAACAAAGCATGCCGACGTAAGGAGTCGCAAGTACAACGAGGAATTTTGCGCATATTACATTCAAACGCCGCCAAATATGTTTTCAAGGGATGAGGAATCATCTATTTAAAACATATTTGCAAGTCATTTTGTTGTGATCATGCAACAAAGTTTACTGACGTAAGGATTCATGCTAAAACGACGAATATTGCGCATATTACATTTAAACGCCGCCAAATATGTTTTAAAGGGATGAGGAATCATCCCTTTAAAACATATTTGCAAGTCATTTTGTTGTGATCATGGAAACAAGCATGCCGACGTAAGGATTCGCCCCAAAAGGAGGAATTTTCTGCCAATTACATTTAAACGCCATCAAATATGTTTTAAAGGGATGAGGAATCATCTATTTAAAACATATTTGCGAGTCATTTTGTTGTGATCATGCAACAAAGTTTACTGACGTAAGGATTCATGCTAAAACGACGAATATTGCGCATATTACATTTAAACGCCGCCAAATATGTTTTAAAGGGATGAGGAATCATCCCTTTAAAACATATTTGCAAGTCATTTTGTTGTGATCATGGAAACAAGCATGCCGACGTAAGGATTCGCCCCAAAAGGAGGAATTTTCTGCCAATTACATTTAAACGCCATCAAATATGTTTTAAAGGGATGAGGAATCATCTATTTAAAACATATTTGCAAGTCATTTTGTTGTGATCATGCAACCAAGCATGCCGACGTAAGGATTCGCAAGTACAACGAGGAATTTTGCGCATATTACATTTAAACGCCACCAAATATGTTTTAAATGGATGAGGAATCATCTATTTAAAATATATTTCCAAGTCATTTTGTTGTGATCATGCAATCAAGCATGCCGACGTAAGGATTCACGCCAAAAGGAGGAATTTTGCGCATATTACATTTAAACGCCGCCAAATATGTTTTAAAGGGATGAGGAATCATCTATTTAAAACATATTTGCGAGTCATTTTGTTGTGATCATGGAAACAAGCATGCCGACGTAAGGATTCACGTGTAAAACTAGCAGTGATGGGAATAACGGCGTTACAAGTAACGGCGTTACTAACGGCGTTACTTTTTTCAGTAACGAGTAATCTAACTAATTACTATTCCTATCGTTACAACGGCGTTACAGTTACTAACAAGAAAACGCGGTCCGTTACTATTTTTCAACAAACAGACGGTTGAAGCTGTGTTCAGCTTACCGCATCTTATATCAGCTGCAGGAAGTAGCTGTAAGTAATCTGGACGCTACAGCTTTAAGCAGCTGCGCGCTCCCGCGGACGGTAATCACGATCACTGTCTAGCACAACACCTGGAGCTAAGGAGGCAAAACAATCGCATGAGTGCTGCTGTTTGACTGAGGAAGAATAAAGTAGTCGTGGTAAGTCAATCACATGACCACTTAAAGACAAAGCAACAAGGTGCCAGTTTTTAAATTGTGTCGATAGGCCCAGTGTTGCCAACTTAGCGACTTTGTCGCTATATTTAGCGAGTTTTCAGACCCCCTAGCGACTTTTTTTCTTAAAAAAGTCGCTAAAAAAAGACGTGAAAGCGCGTATCGCTTTTACTCTCAACAAGCAGCGGGTGCTGTAACACAGTCAGTTCTTCTTTTACTCTTTTACTCTTATGCTGTTTTGTGGATCACAAGGTTTAAAACTACTTATAAACACACACACACAAAGTAACTCCACCAGACTGCCTATTTCAGATCACTTTTGCCGGTCCAAGCCCGGGTAAAGGAGCAGGGTTGGAATTGTGACATTAAAAAACCAATAATTGCTAAAAGAAATTTAATTTGTAGTTCTAAATAAACTCTAAATGCATTTAGGACGTTTTTTACTCACTTTATGTCTCTTCCACGATGTTATTTCTCTCTCCAACAACATAGGTTACAATTATATTAGCATGATCAATTATGCAAATTAGGTGATGACGTCATTTAGCGACTTCTAGCGACTTTTAGGACAGCCAATAGCGATTTTCCTTACTGAGGAGTTGGCAACACTGGATAGGCCACGTAAAACCAGAGTCAGGATAAACAAGATATACGCGGCGTTTTTTCCTCAATAGTTTCGCCACGTTAGCGCTAGCAAGCACTCTCTGCTTATGAGCAAAAAAAAAAAAAAGTTTTAGGAGTGACGGAGAGAGAAAGAGAGAGAGAGAAAGAGAGAGAGAGCAGGAAAAGAGAGAGAGCGAGTTTTGAGATGTGAGAGATTTGTGACGTTTAGCGTGTTTGGAGTGTGTAGTTAATGTGTTGTCTTGTGTAGTTAGTGTGTAGTGTTGTGGATAGTTTTGTGATGTGTGTCAGAACAATGAGGCGACTGCTGTCTCCAGGTAGAAACAGGAGTGATACACCTGCTGCTGTCAGACCTGCAGGTATCAGGCTGTGATGTTCTCCTTTATAGTGGACAGAAATGATTTTTTTGCAGTGGCACAAATAATTTGTGTGGTTTCTTATTGAAGAACAGCTGATTGTTTTGTAAATAGTTTGAAATGGTTACTTAAAAAAAGGGTAAAAGGTAAATGGATGCAAATAACTTTGTTGTTTGCAAAACTTGTGCATAGGATTTTAAAATTGACAATTAATATTTGCATTTGAAGTTATGAAATATGATTCATTAATCATGTTTATGGTTGTTACAGTAAAAATATAACTTTTTCTACTGTGATTTATATGTTTTTTGTCTGATTTTAGATCAATTCTGGTTATACAGTATGACAAAATGACAACATAACTGTAAATTCAGGCACGTGAGGTTGTGCTAAAAAGAATGATACCAAACAAGGCAAAGTAAATAGTTTTTAAAGGTAAAATGTGGAGGGAAAATCAAGAGTAGTAAAAAAATGGCCAATTATACCCTGGACCCCACAGGGTTAAACGTTTTTTTTTTTTTTTTTTAAAGTAACGCAATAGTTACTTTTCCAAGTAATTAATTACTTTTAGAATATTGTAACTCAGTTACTAACTCAGTTACTTTTTTGAAGAAGTAACTAGTAACTATAATTGAATTACTTTTTCAAAGTAACTTGCCCAACACTGAAAACTAGGAATTTTGCGCATATTACATTTAAACGCCTCCTGGTCGCGACAGATGGCCACCCCTTCCTGAGCCCGGTTCTGTCGGAGGTTTCCCCCCATTAAAGGGGGGTTTTTCCTCCCCGCTGTTGCCAAGTGCTTGCTCATAGGGTATTTGGGGGCTTTTTAAAACGGCTCACTGGCTTGAAATTTTGGATTCAGCAAATATGTAAATAGATGATTCCTCATCAAATGAGGAATCAGATATATATCGCAGATATGCGAGGTCTTCTCACCCCGTTCGCAGACACAGGTTACCCCACAAGGCCGTCGGTGTCCACAGACGTGGGAGAAGATACCGTCGCAGACATTAGACAATCTCAATAAACATGTAGCTTGAGCATTTAAACTATAGTCCAATGAATATTTTTTAGATGAGTGTTTGTGTGTTCTTGTTAACAGTAATGTGTACAAACTCTGTACATCCCAAAACTTGTTGTTTTTGTTTTGTTTTTGTGTGTTTGTTTTTTAGAAATATAGAAAAAGTGTTTGGGTGAGCAGTTACAAAAATGATTGTCCCACTGGAAGACTCTCCTTTCCGTTTATTATATAAAACATTTTTTTATGTTAATATTAAGATAAATATGAATTATCAGTGTAAATATGCATTCGTAAATGTCTCCTGTTGTCAGATATCCTGTTTGGATCGTCCACTTTGACTCCTCATATGGTGTGTTATATTCTGTTAAATATATAAACCTGCGTGTAAAGCAAACTGATACTCACACTGAGTAAAGCGCTAACAATAGTGATGTTGTGGCACCGGAGTCATGTCTAAAGTTCTGTGTTTCTGGTTAGGAGCAGAGTGTTTGCCCCACTTGTTCCCCCAAGCACAGAAATAAACAGGTTTTAATTACTGTAGGATTTCTGCTCCTACTAAAGGCACGGATGGGGATTGAACCCATGGTCTTTGGTTTACAAGACCAACGCCTTGCCACTTGGTCACCATGCCACACATGTGAAACTTTGTCTATACTGTAACATCACATTCCTCTTGAATTGTTCAATTAACGTTGATGAACATGTTATCCCAATAATCATTTATTCATTTACTTCTTTTACATTTAAGGTTATTCAGTTCAGATACTGGCATTCGGCCTGGGTGTCTGATGATTTCTTAAAAAAAAAATTCAATTCTGATTTACAAGGTCCTGATTCAAGATTGATTTCAATTCAATTTAGACTCTGTCAGAAATATTATAATTATGATCATTTATCTTGGATATGTACTGTCCAAAGAACCCTTATTATGATTTCTGTGACACTTTCTGTGTCAGACTAATTTGAACAATTAATAAAAAATATTCGAAAAAAAATATGTTTCATTGTTTCATATAGATTTCAAATAACATACCATTTGATGTTAACATATATTTGTTACATTTGCAGTGCTCGTGGTCTTATATCCTTATGATTCTGTTCATTTTATGATTTTATCCTTCTGCCTTGCTTCGCATATTTGCTGCTGCTTGGTTAGCTTTAGTCATGCCAGCATCAGCACAGGTAGAGGCAGGTACCCATTAGAGATATCACGTGTAGCTTGTGTTTATGTTCACAGTGACATCTGATTTAAAATCAGGGAGCAAAGGACACTGAGATGTTCAGATGTTTTCTTTTTCTTCTTTTTTCATTACTCAGCCTTTTTACCTTTTAAGGATGTTCAGCTGCTTTTCAACTTTGAAACTTCCTCTGTGTGTCACAATGCGGCTGTGTGCAGACAGGAGAAGGACCCAAACGCAAAACTCACCACACAGGAATTAAACTCAAAAAGGTGCTTTATTGCAGAATGTCACAAAAAATATAACAAAACTAAACTGGGACATGGATAACTAACACACAAGGAAACACAGCCATGAGGGAGACTACGACACTGACAAACAGAAACATAGGGCTTAAATACACTGAGGGATAACGAGGGAATGAGACACAGGAGAGCACAGCTGGGAGTAATCAGGCTGGACGAGACAAGGGAAGCAAAACTAGAATCACTGACATGAGGCACGGACCTTCAAAGTAAAACAGGAAACACTGACTGAACTCTAGCCATGTAAACTTAACAGCAACTGGGGAGACAGAACATAGGAACCTAAAACATGGTACAGAAAGGTACAGCAAACACAACATGGAACACAGGGAAGCCAGATTACAAAACCTATGAAATAAACCTATGAAGACCATAACTGAAACCTAGGGAAATAACACAGTGCAACAAAGGACTCAAAACATAAACCATAATATAAAAAACACAAGAACTCAAAAAGCTGGGTCAGAAAGACCCAGAACCGTGACACTGTGTAAACGTCAGCTTTTAACATTTCTGCACTTTTGTTTTCAAGTGAAAAATTCTCTTTTTCAGCTCATCCAACATTTTTAACTTAACATTCAGCAATCTTTTTTTTTTTTTTGAGGCAACAAGTTTGCATAGTTTTTTGTTTTTTTTTAAGTTTTGGGAACTAATTAGATTTTACAATACAACAGCTACAGTCACCCTGTGGAAATCGAGCAAGAGCAACCATCAGGGCCTAGCTGGGTCCAGTGGTTTGTAGAAAAATCTCATCAAACTGTGTGTCGTTGATAACAATCACACACAAAACCAACAACAAGTATTGGGATGTAAAGTTTGTACAAATTACTGTTACATGGAACACAGTTACAGATTGACTTCTCCCATTATTCTTTACAAACAAAAGAAAAAAGTGGACAGTCCAAGGAACTAAAATAGCTTCTGGGGTGGGCAAAAGCACAAATTGTCTTAAAGCTACTTTGGAGTCGTGAAGTGAAAGGTCTGAAGACATTCAGAGACCCGGTGATCTGCTGTCTGCTAAATGCTGTTGGTCACCTTTTACAAGCCGCCTGAGGGGAAAAGAAACAAAACAAGGTTACTTCCAAATTAAATAAGGTGCTAAGATTCAGGTTATGTATGCATGTGTGTATATGTATGTGTGTGTGTGTGTGTGTGTGGGCGCCAGAGGGAGTGTTCGCCCAGGACGCCAAACAGGCTAAGACCGCCACTGCAGTTACTTGTTGAAAAAAATGGATTACACGATGGTCTTTTCTTTTTTTATATCTTATGCTATGCCCTCTCTATTTTTGATTCCACGCCAGTGGAAACCCAAACAAAACATGCATTAAGAGGCTCAAATGCCTGTGTCTCAATCTCGCGTCCCATGCCACTCCTGCCCGCATAGCGAAGTGAAGAAATTAAAAAAAAAAAAAGATTTAATATGAAGGCAATAGGCAGAATGCTACAGGCACAGCCCTAAAGAATGTAGCCTCATGGGCAGTGTAGTCCGTGCTGCAGACAGAATGGACTGCCATACCCGTTATGTGTCTGTGAGCGAGGGAGGGAGAAAATGGAGAGTGGAAAAGTACGAGTAGTCACGGACCAGAAACAGATGGAAGCATGTAAATATAATAATAATCACTGCAGCCAAGAAGAGTGCCTGATGAGCCCAGTTGTAAGTAAGCTATTAAGACTCAACTGTACACTGTGTTCGTGTTTTCCTCTGAAACAACAAGTTCTGTTGAAGCAGCCTTTCTACGCCTCTCTCCGTCTCTCGCTAGCAAAGTTGACCCAGACAATAAAGTAAAGCTATTTTTTGGCTAACAGCCCGACATGAACCCGACGTATTAGCCAGAGGTCCCTTTACCACGGCCCGGAGCCGTGGACCTGTTTTATATACGCGCAGAATAGTTTTCTATATGAGATCACTGCAAAAAGTGCAGCCTTACATTGTAAAAAAAAAATCCTAGAAAAACAGTAATATTCCAGCAGCTGGGGCGCCAAAATAATACCATGAAATAACAGAAAATAACTTTCTCATAAAAATACGGTTATTTTCAGTAATGACAATACAGTTTATTGCCCTAATTTTACATGGGATTTTGCCTTTTTCAAGTACTTTTAAACATTAAATTAGGAACATTTTAATGTGATTAAACAATGAAATTACCTATAAAAAAGGTCAATGAATGTGGCAATATGAATAATAACACTTAAATGTACAGAAATATACAGTTGGTTTAAATCATAATGGATTGCATGCCCTGGGACAGACTGACAGAGGTGAGGCCGCCATATCGCATCATTGGCCCCTCTGGCCATCACCAGTAGGTGGTAGGTGAAGTGTCTTGACCAAGGACACAACGAGTGAGAGTGTCCGAGCCGGGGCTCGAACCGGCAACCTTCTGATTACAAAGCAAACTGCCAACTCTTGAGCCACGATTGCCGTAAATAACAATGATAATAATAATTATTTGATGTAAAAAAAAGTTTATAAGAATCATTTTATATATTTTTCCATAGCATTACATTTGAATTTAACAGTTCAATCTTTCAAATAACGGACAAATATTTGTGAAATTATGATACATTTGTGAATGTATTTTAACAATCTAAATATGCATATGTACAGAAAAATATATTTAAAAACAAGAATATTGTGTTTTATTACATTTACAGTGATTTTATGTTAATTTACATTTGAAATGTAAAATCAGTCTATTTATGTAAATTTAATGATATTCTAGAAAAACAGTACAAAACTGTGAAATACACAGTAAAATACTTTTATTTTACTTTTATTTGTTTGCCACTCCTCTGAGCGCACGTAAAAAACATTTGCAGGTGCAAGTGTTGCATTTTGAGGAGGAATTTATTTTGAGTGAAGAAAAGCTAAATTTGAGTGAACAAAATTCATTGCTGCGTGCAAAAAATGTATTTCAGTGTTTGCTATTATCCATACACAGTTTTTGCACTTGCGCTTGCTCGCAATGTGTTGCTTGCGCTCTCAACATTTCTGCCCGTGCGCGCTCAACTTTTTCTGCACACCGTTATATTTGTGCCACAAAACCAGCCAATCACACACTTGGATGCAAAAAAATCTGATTGGCTGTTTTGGTCTCCAATCAGCTCGAAATGACGAAATGCAATATCCCAGAATCCATTTCGTCCAAAACTCAAACAAGGCAGTGGCGGAGGAACACAGAGTGGCGGAGTGTGAAATATTACTCTTTCTGGGTCACAAAATAAACTTTTAAGATATTTTCATGCGAGAATGTTGGGTGTGTAAACTTCAAATACCTGCTCGATTTATCAAGACATCACACATTTGCATAAGTGCCCTAACTTTTTCGGAGATGCCTGTTACCCACCAGCTGACCGGGTGGTCACTCAGGTTAAACGTAATATATAAGGCTGAACTGACAAACAATCGGCCGACTACACCACCAGGTATTATAGGAAAACCATAAAGCCTAAAACAAACGCTGTTGTGACAGTGATGTACACTGTCTTGTTGGTATATATATATATATATGATTTGTATCATCTTCATGTTTCCCTCTCACCACATATCCAAACCGGTATCATGACCAGCAGCTTTTACAGCTGTGGCTCCAGTAAACATCAGCTGATACTAGAAAGTAATAAGAACAGCTGATCAAGCTTAAACGTGCTGCTGTTGTTTAGCGCAACATCCGCTTGTTTCCTCTTTCTGGCGCAAAGTGGGCGATAAACAAACAAGAGAGACAATCAGCTGATCATTGATCAGTTTCATGATTGAAGTAGCAACAGGAGAGGGAGGGGGAGAGAATGAGAGAAGAAGAAGCAGCTGACAGCGTAAAGACAGAATAACTCCAGCTTTGTGTCTTTTTCATTCTAGCTGAAGTACGGGACGAATCGCGTTCCTTTTCCCCTCAATACGATGTATTGTAATTTGTCCAGCCCAGAGTTGATCATGACCAATTAGCTAATCCACCACCTTTCATTGTTTATACCGTTACAAAAACAAACAAACATAAAAATGAAAAATCATTATTGGCTCACCGGGCAAATGCCCAATGGACAGTCCAGCTATGCGGTCAGCTGGTGGGTAACAGGCATCTCCAAAAACGTTAGAGCACTTATGCAAATATGTGATGTCTCGATAAATCGAGCAGACATTTGAAGTTTACACAGCACCATTCTCGCACGAAAATATCTTAAAAGTTTATTTTGTGACCCAGAAAGAGTAATATTTCAAACTCCGCCACTCTGTGTTCCTCCGCCACTGCCTCGTTTGAGTTTTAGACGAAATGGATTCTGGGATATTGCATTTCGTCATTTCGAGCTGACTGGAGACCAAAACAGCCAATCAGGTTTTTTTGCATCCAAGTCTGTGATTGGCTGGTTTTGTGGCACAAATATAATGGTGTGCAGAAAGAGTTGAGCGTGCACGGGCAGAAATGTTGAGAGCGCGAACAACACATTGCGAGCGAGCGCAAATGCAAAAACTGAGCGAGAGGGGCTGCTATTGTGTGTGTGTGTGTGTGTGTGTATGTATGGATAATGGCAAACACTGAAATACATTTTTTGCACGCAGCAATGAATTTTGTTCACTCAATTTTAGCTTTTCTTCGCTCAAAATAAATTTCTCCTCAAAATGCGACACTTGCACCTGCAAATGTTTTTTACGTGTGCTTGAACTTTTTTTTACGTGCGCTCAGAATAGTGGCACAAAAATAACGCCATACCTACCTGGTACAAAGAAAACAGCAGAGTCGTCATCACCAGTGTGAAAAGCAAATGCAGAGATGAGTGCAAGTCAAAAAGCACCCGACTAGCTCATGAGTATTAGCTTAGCATGCTAACTAAAAATGCTACTCGTGAATAAAGTTACTACCCATGCATCAAAATGCCTGTAACTTTCAGGGTACATGCTAGTACTGCTTACAATCAAAATACATGTTGACACTTACAACTATGAGAATGTTTTCCATTAATATACATACACAATTGACAACAGCATGGCCCACAAGCACCTACTACCAGCTTATTTTCCTTTGCTGAGGCATTCACTGTGCAGCAATTTGAAACCTTAACAGTTGCAGTTGTGGTATTTGTCCACCGCAAGGTGGCTCCAACTATTCACAAAGCACGTCAATTTGGAGGAATATCGTTAAGCTGTTTTCTAACTCAGTTACACATGCAGTATGTGACCCCATGACGTAACAATGATATCGTAACAGGCTGAAGTAAATGCATTGTAAAAAATATTTATAAAACATAGAAGTTTTTGCCTTTTCCTTTCAACAGGAGTTCCACTTTCTGAGTGCTCTTATTTATTACAAGTTATTTTCCTTTTTTTAATCTGCTGCCAATCACTCATTGAAATACATCTTGATCTGAGATTTCCTGTTTAAATTAAAGATACATGCGTAATATATTTAGCTGCTTTAGAGAAGCTGCCACTTTTAAGCTCTCAAAAGCGAATTTCATAGGTTATGAAATTGTTATATATGTTTTGTATAAATACAACCTATCTGATTTGGACTAAAACCATCACATTTTGGACACTAGATGGCACCAGCATCAAGCTCTCCTGTCAAAAATGCACTACTCTGCTTACGTTTATCATTATGTTTATTTTGCTTTACACAATGTAAATAAAACTTGGACTGTGACTTGTATATTGATTTATTATTAATTATATATTTCCAGATACATTGCTCAGAGATGCCTTAATTGCATTTTTAATAATTAAGTTTCAGCTCAGTTTATTCTGGTTATCTTAATATTCTTTTTGCTATATGAGAGAAAGGTCAGGACAAGCAGTACATTCAGTACAAGCATCAGTTATATCTTTTGTAGGATCATAAAATTCATTTTCACCTCCCGCAGCAAGTATCATCCCAGCATGTTCACAAGTAGCAACTTTAAAAACAGAATTTGTATTATTATCATGAAAAGTGAAGTGCAGAGTTGGACTCAAATGCAGTTGAAATGATAAAGGGTCCAAATGTCTAAGAAAAAAAAAGTCCAAAAAATAAGATATTACAAAAAATAACCAGTTAAAAGATGCACATGGCAACTTAAATAGAGGGAGAACTAAATCAGGCAACTTTCAGGGAAGAGATATAAATAAGTTCTGACTTACTAATTATCATTTTCAGAAGCTATCTGTCAGTTACACACCACCACATGCACGATTAGTAAATGAGTAAAAACCAGTGAGTAAAATAGAG
The DNA here is from genome assembly GCF_001858045.2 of Oreochromis niloticus. NCBI lineage: Eukaryota > Metazoa > Chordata > Actinopteri > Cichliformes > Cichlidae > Oreochromis > Oreochromis niloticus. The sequence continues at coordinate 26,885,904 of NC_031967.2, forward strand.
TTTAAAACTTAGAACACATAAAATTAAACTTCTCATTATCATTTTTTGAACCACTTATGTTGTCCTTGTGTGCCCATGGCTCCACAAGTGTCACACTAATTGATGTATCCTTCAGAAGCCCAGTTTTTATACATGACCACTTCATTGTTGACCCAGAACCAGAATTCCAGAGTACAGGTGTACCACAGTCCCAGCCAGACATGAGGAGTGGAGGCATTTCTGGCTCTCTCCTCGACCCATTTCTGTTCTTCTAGGTTAGTAATGGAGACCAGATCATGGTAATTCTCTCTGCAGCAGAATAAAGCCTCTTCCCAGGTCTTGTTTTCTGTGATCAGGATCACTTTATGTGCCATTAACAAATACAGATTGTTGAGTTCAGTTCATTGAGCTCAAATGTGGACTTGCAAAGTCCAAATCAACTTTGGAGGGAACCTGATTGCACTATAAGAAAAATACGAATATGTTATGCACATATTAAACAAATATGTAAGACTGCTTTCTTCCATTTGCGCAACATCTCCAAAGTTAGAAATATCCTGTCTCAGAGTGATGCTGAAAAACTAGTTCATGCATTTATTACTTCCAGGCTTGACTACTGTAATTCTTTATTATCAGGATGTCCTAAAAACTCTCTGAAAAGTCTTCAGTTAATCCAAAATGCTGCAGCAAGAGTACTGACAGGGACTAGAAAGAGAGAGCATATTTCTCCTGTTTTGGCTTCCCTTCATTGGCTTCCTGTTAAATCCAGAATTGAATTCAAAATCCTGCTCCTCACATACAAGGTCTTAAATAATCAGGCCCCATCTTATCTTAATAACCTTGTAGTACCATATCACCCTATTAGAGCACTCCGCTCTCGCACTGCAGGCCTACTTGTTGTTCCTAGAGTATTAAAAGTAGAATGGGAGCCTTCAGTTTTCAGGCCCCTCTTCTGTGGAACCAGCTTCCAGTTTGGATTCGGGAGACAGACACTATCTCTACTTTCAAGATTAGGCTTAAAACTTTCCTTTTGCTAAAGCATATAGTTAGGGCTGGACCAGGTGACCCTGAATCCTCCCTTAGTTATGCTGCAATAGACGTAGGCTGCCGGGGATTCCCATGATGCATTGAGTTTTTCCTTTCCAGTCAGCTTTCTCACTCACTATGTGTTAACAGACCTCTCTGCATCGAATCATATCTGTTATTAATCTCTGTCTCTCTTCCACAGCATGTCTTTATCCTGTCTTCCTTCTCTCACCCCCAACCGGTCTCAGCAGATGAGACCGGTCAACTCCCTGAGCCTGGTTCTGCGGGAGGTTTCTTCCTGTTAAAAGGGAGTTTTTCCTTCCCACTGTTGCCAAAGTGCTTGCTCATAGGGGGTCATATGATTGTTGGGTTTTTCTCTGTATCTATTGTACAATATAAAGCGCCTTGAGGCAACTTTTGTTGTGATTTGGTGCTATATAAATAAAATTGAATTTAATTGAATTATGTGGCAGTATACATCATAATTTATTTGGCAAATTGTGTATAAATTCAGGATAATTGTTCATTTCTTTTCATTCATACAGTAGCAAAGCAGGTGACGCAAATACTCACCATCATAACAGAAGAAGCGTTTTTGTTCATCACACTTATCTGTGCCCCATTTTCCTGAACTGTTCACAGTCATTGCACATGTAGTTTTTCCATTGTCCTGTGAATCAACATTGCTCTGTTGAACACTTTCCCAATATCTGAAAGAGGAGTTGTTTCCATCTGACCATCTCCAAGTATCTTGGAACAGGCCGATCCATAAATAATTGTTATACATGGTCTCATTTTTAAACCATGCGTCATCTAACTGTGCAACTCCACTGACAAGGTCTGTGTGATATTCTCTGCAGTAGCTCTGAGTCTCTTGCCACATTTTTGACTTTTCACTCAAAATGAATATGTTGTTGGAAGGATTTTTTTTTTTTGTGGAAGACACAAAATGCAATTTTATTAAACTAATTGCCTATTTTATAACTTAAAAAATGATACTAGCCGAATTAAAGTTTCAGATTTAACTTGAATTTTTTTTTTAATTTTCAAAATTATCACCCATGTTTCCCTGATGATAATCATTAATCGCCAAATATTTATACCATTGTAGCAGATAAATGTGTACTTTTCAGTACATTTGTCATCTTTCCATTCATTTGGTTTGTCCATTGGTGCACAATTTTCTGAGCCAGACCGGCTCTCCGATGTTTTACCTTTAGTCATGGACGGCCCCATCTCTCTATTCACATGTTATTCACATGTTCTCCCTTCTCGTCTTTTTAAAATTGCCTTTGGTTGATGTTGTTTTATGTTATGTGCTTTGTTCTAGCTTCTGTGAAGCACTTTGTGATTTTATCTTGAAAGGTGCTGTATAAATAAAATTTTACTTTACTTACTATGTGTTTATACACCTCTTTGGATTTAAGCATTAGTTACAATTAATCTGTCTTTTGTCCTGTCTTCATTTTCTGAGACTGAGACTGTCCAAGACGGGGGCTCGAACCGGCAACCGGCAACCTTCCGATTATAAGACGAACTACCAACTCTTGAGCGTCAATGGCCTCAATGGGAGAGTGTTGGTGTAACAGAGGAGGAAGCTGGGGTTAGGGTGAGATGGAAGCCAATGACCAATTGAGGCAACCCCTAAAGGAAACAGCTGCTAGAAGATTTCAAATACGTAACACACCCCTTTTACGTACATATGGTAAAACTTTGAATTATAGTATTATAGACTTGATAAACAGTATCAAGTGTCATTTACTAATGTCATATTTACTACAGGCATATTTAACTTTGGGTTAAAACAATAGGGTTGCCGAGATTTTAATTAAAAATTAAAAGAAAATTTGTGTTTGTGTTATATTACTACATTTAGATGTGCACATGCTCTTGGCCAAGTGTGGGGAAAAAAAAGAGACACACTATGAGGTAAGCTCATCGCTTCAGTTTGCTGCTGAGAAACAAGTTCAACAGGTGCAGAAGCAACCGAAGGGCGCAGTCACAACGTCCACAGGATCTGAGTAATCGTGTGTCTCTGCGCTGGTTTTGCTTTCAAAAACATGGACGGTAAGTTTCAGTTATTAGCATTTTTCTGTATTAATGATTAACAGATGTGGGATCACAAAGGAAGAAAGTTCTCTGAAAGTGACTGTTTTTCTCAGCTAATGTGATCTACTCCACTGAATCCCTAAAGTAGTTGTGTAAATGTTACCTAATATATTCACAGCTGTAAATTTGAATATTATAACAGAATAATACAGAGTATATGCTTGATAGAGTTAATAATTCTAACTTACTTATTATCCACATTTGAAGCTAGGTCTGAACTGTGAATAACAATCAGAGAAATTAAATATTTCTACTCTTCCATGTTTACTTATAAACCAGTACTGCAAACTTCATGCAGTTTTACTTTCATCTCAATTTACTGTTTATTTCTTGCACTGTTTTATACAAAGTAATAGGTAAATAACTGACACAGAATCATTATTGTTTCATAGAGTCAGCAAGAAGGATTGTGGTCCTGGGAAAAACTGGAGCTGGAAAGAGCAGTATTGCCAACACCCTGTGTGGGGAGCCTGTGTTTAAAGTAAATCATACTCCGAAATCTGGAACAAAGGAATGTCAATCAAAGTTCATATCTATCAGTGGAAAAACTGTCCACTTTATTGACACTCCTGGATTTTTTGACACAGACAGATCTGAGGAGGACATGAAGTCTGAAATATTGAGGTGTATCACAGAATGTGCTCCTGGTCCTCATGTTTTTCTCATTGTGCTTAAAGTGGAGAAATACACAGAGCATGAAAAAGGTGTAATAGAGAAAATGAGCCAATATTTCTCAGATGAAACATTTAGATTTACTACAATAATCTTTACTCACGGTGACCAGCTTCCTGAGGGAATGAAGATCGAAGAGTTTGTTAATGCAAGTGAAGCTCTAAGCAATCTGATCAAGAAGTGTGGGGGGCGCTGCCACGTCATTGATAATAAATACTGGACGAACAAACAGGGAGATGAATACAGGACCAACCAGTACCAAGTGGCAGAATTACTAAAAACCATTGACAACATTATTGATGCAAACAAAGGAGGTTACTTCACCCATGAGATGCTGCAAAAAGTGAAGAGAGAAATTCAACAAGAGGAAGGCTGCATCAAACAGTCATCTCCAGACTTTACAGAAGAGGAAACTGCAACAAAGGCAAAACAGTCTGTGGTTAAAAATCTGTTGTCAAAAGCTGTTGGAGTTACAACAGTGGATCTGTTAGGTGCATTCCTTAGTGGGACGATACAATTAGGGAAAGAAGACAGCACCGTAGGTTTAGTAGGAGTAGGAGTAGGAGTAGCATTGGGAATAGCAGCTGCAGCAAAAGTAGCTAAAAACAATGCAGCAACATCATCTAACACAGTTCCTGCTGCATCTGCAGAGCCAGCAGCCAAATAAAATTAGGACTACCACGTTTGACAGACATGAAACTGATGCACAGTGACGAAGCAAAGAAAGCAGAATACAGCATTAAAGCACTCTGTTTATTTTTGTAATGTAAAAACAGGTTAGAAATAAAATATCAGAAGTACCTTTACAATCCACAGATGTACAGGATCAGCATACTGTATATTGCTAGGAAACTGGGCACAACTACTCACATTCACCTTCATAAGTTGCCATCATAGAGTCATTATTAAAATTGTTGAATTAGAAATTTTGGAATCGTTTTGTTCATCATGATTGGATTTCTGTATTTTCAGACTTTACCCATGAATATGTCCATTACTCCAGCTTAAAAAAATCTCTGGGTATTACCACAGATCCATAACTGTCAAATAGCATTTGCTTCTGTTTCATGATGTTCTCTTTGCTACAAATCTTCACTAATAAAACAACTAATCATTTCACATGTAACCAAGTGTCTTCAATTTCTTGACAATTTTCCATTATTAGCCATATGGCCTCATGTTAATTCAGCTGAACTTGTTGAACCTCCTGTGCAGGTTCAGCCAAACATGTTTAAGTGGCAGTGACATGAGGTTTAACAGGGTCAGGCCACCTTTTTGAAGCAGATTTGATCTAAGACAAGCTTTATTGTAATGGCAGTTTTAATGTTTTTAAGTGTTGCTCATGTTTCCAGACTGGTACAAAAGTTACTAATTGAAAAATGCAGCAACAAATGAGACTAAATAAATCAAAAGAAAAAAATAGATGTTTGTATTCTGTGACTATAAATCCAAACTTTAAATAAGTTATGTGTAGTTGACAGAACAAAGGAATATGGAGTTCTAGTGAAAGGTATGGGTTTGAAGGCCAATATAAAACGTATTCATATATTCAAACAGAAATAAATTACGCTTTTCTGAAGAATAGAAATAAAACTATTAAGAAATCCCTAAGGGCAATGAAATACAGCTTAACTTTTTCTTTTTTCTTGCATCACCAACTTTTTGTGTCATATAACTATTTATTATCTTTATCTCTGTGTTGCAGCACTGCAGATTATTATATGTAAACGTACAATGTGCAGTGCAGAGTGTTACAGTGTGGAGAGTGTTTTGTTCACTTCTTCTGGCTAAAAAACAGAGAACAAGTTAGACAGGTAGCAGAAGCGAAGCATGAGTCAAGTCGCAGTACAAGAACAAAAGCAAGCGACTCACTGCAGAGACACATCGTGACTATATTTTTGACAGATTTCTATTTTCTCAGCATGGAGGGTAAGTTCTTTTAAACAGACATTACTTCAAAGTATGAGTTTTTGTTTCTCTAGTAATCAAAATCCTAAACTGTGAGCTATTTGTATTTTTTATCTTTTTTATCTGAAGAACTATTTCGCAATGAAAAGAATGTTGAACAGTATTGGTGCTCTAAGCTTTATCAATCTTATAACTACAAGCACGATTTCTGGGTTATCAAGCCTTGTTTGCTTATACATGACTTGCAGTGTAGTACTGCATTAAGTTCATGCTTTTCTTTTAAAATCTGAAACATGCTTTAAATGTGCTTTTACTTGCATTAGTTTCTATCTATTTTGTAAAAACCTATATTTGAAGTTGTTCATGCAAAATCTTGTGGAGAGAGGGGTACAGTTTAAGGCAAGGATGTCAAAATCCAGGCCTCGAGGGCCGATGCCCTGCAGGTTTTAGATATAACCCTGGGCCAATACACTTTAATCAAATGATTCATTCATTACCAGGCCTCTGGAGAACTTCAAGACATGTTGAGGAGGTCATTCAGCCATTTAAATCAGCTGTGTTGAATCAAGGACACATCTAAAACCTGCAGGACACCAACCCTTAACGCCTGGAGTTCAACACCTGTGCTTTAAAGGGACAGAGTACATACAGACACATATATCCACCATGTCTATTTAACACTTTGCCTCTCCAAAGCGTGACAAAGACAAGCATGCAGAAGTTGCAGTAACACCAGAGGGAGCTATTTTATTTCATGCCAACATGAGAAAATAATCTGGGGAAAGCGTTAAACAGAAATAATTAACATATTTACATATATATACATATTAGACGCCTATCTTAATAGTTTCTGATTATTCAGGACTGTCGAATTTACTTATGTAATTATGTTTTTAGTTTATTACTGACTTCTTGGCTTAATATATTATTGCCCCCAGCTGGTCGTGCAAATTCTACATGAATCTACGTTTTGGAGAGGCAAAGTGTGAAGTAGACACGATGGTCTGGCGTGTCTATTACAGTAGTTTGCCATCACCAGTGTGTGAATGTGTGCATGAATGGGTGGATGACTGGATGTGTAAAGCGCTTTGGGGTCCTTAGGGACTAGTAAAGCGCTTTACAAATACAGGCCATTTACCATTTGCCATTTTATTACACGTTTAGCTGTGATTGATAGATTTTTGATCCTAAATTCGAAAATTGATCAGAAATGAGTTAAACAGATATTTTTATCTATGCATTTTTTCTTCCAGTGACAAAGACAAGGAGAATTGTCCTGCTGGGAAAAACTGGATCTGGGAAAAGCAGTCTGGCGAATACCATATTTGGACAGACCAAATTCAAGATTAATAATTTTAATGACTCAAACGCATGTTTGTCTCAGAGCGAGACCAAGACTGTTGATGGAAGAAGCCTAACTTTAATCGACACTCCTGGTTTCTTTGATCCAAGCAGGTCTAAGAAGTTGGAGCATGAGATGTTTAGCTGTATTACAGAGTGTGCTCCGGGGCCTCATGCTTTTCTTATTGTGCTTAAAGCAGAGAAATTCACAGAGCATGAAAAGGCTGTCATCACACAATTATGTGAACATTTTTCTGAAGATGTTCTTAAATATGCTGCAGTTGTTTTTACTCATGGTGACCAGCTCCCTGAAGGAATGAAGATCAAGGATTTTGTTAATGAAAGTGAAGCTCTGAGTGATCTGGTGAGGAAGTGTGGGAGTCGGTGCCACGTCATTGACAATAAATACTGGAAGAACAACCAGGAAGATGAATATAGAAGCAACAAGTTCCAGGTGGCAGAGCTGCTCAATAGCATAGAAGATATAGTGACAGAAAACAATGGAAGATACTACACTAATGAAAAGCTCCAGACATTGGAGATAGAAATACAAAAAGAGGAAAATCGGGTTCGAAAGTCATCAGAAAATCTGTCACAGAAGGAAATCAGAAAGCAGGCTAAAGTTAACATCATTAAGAAACACACGGAAAATGCACAAAAATCATGGTTTAAATATTTTGTGGGATTTGCAGTCATCACAGGATTATTTGCAATTGTCTCAGCTATGTGGATTAGATCAAAGTTTGGGAAGGGATCAGTTCCATGTGGTCCATCTGTTCCATCTGTTCCTGTTCCATCTGTTCCACCTGTTCCATCTTGTCCATCTGTTCCTGTTCCATCTGTTCCATCTGGTCCATCTGTTCCATCTGGTCCATCTGTTCCTGTTCCACCTGTTCCATCTTGTCCATCTGTTCCTGTTCCATCTGTTCCATCTGTTCCTGTTCCATCTGGTCCATCTGTTCCTGTTCCATCTGTTCCATCTGTTCCTGTTCCATCTGGTCCATCTGTTCCTGTTCCATCTGTTCCATCTGTTCCATCTGTTCCTGTTCCATCTGGTCCATCTGTTCCTGTTCCATCTGTTCCATCTGTTCCACCTGTTCCATCTTGTCCATCTGTTCCTGTTCCATCTGTTCCATCTTGTCCATCTGTTCCATCTGGTCCATCTGTTCCTGTTCCATCTGGTCCATCTGGTCCATCTGTTCCTGTTCCATCTGGTCCATCTGTTCCACCTGTTCCATCTGTTCCCGTTCCATCTAATCGTGCTCCATCTAATTCCTGTTCATGTTCCATCTGTTAATGTTCCATCTGAATCATTCCCCATTTTAGTCCCAGAACCTTTTGAAAAGGAAGTTGTGGGGGGTTTTGAGGCCATTTGTATGAGAGAATATACAATCCATGGAATTCATTTTACAGACTGTTTTATAATGTTTTATAATCCACAGTGAGATTTTAAAACAGTTTACTCATTATATATTGTCCTTAAAATAAAGCTTACATAAAAATAACGTCATTAATCAGAGTGAATAAACCATTAGATTAAAATGGTTTAATAATTTAGTCCCATTTAGAATCTTTATCAAAAGCATAAAAAATTGTATTCTATTTTGTAATGTCCTAAATATGTTGAGTACATAAAAAATAGTGGTCATATATTAAAACGTGTAATAAAATATAAACAAGTGTTCCTGGCAATTGTAACTTTATTATTTCAGAACTGAATTTGTTTGATATTCTCAGCTTTTTGATATTTCAAATCTTTTACATGCAGCAGTACCATCACTATTTAACCCGTTAAACCTGTATCATGTCATCTGCAGCTCCATAACAATTCCAATCAAACACCCATCCTGTTATCAAAAGGTATCATCTGTGTATCCATGAATACACAGGTTTACCTGTAATGTTTACCCATAAACCTCTTTGTCAAACAGCTCTACGTACTACACTAAGAAATATGTTTGTCATGGGATTGTTACCTTATAACAATGACAACATTTAATTCCACCCGTATTTAATTGCTTCTCACTATTACTCACTAAAGCACAGTTGTTGTTCAGTGTTGGTCAAGTTACTTGAAAAAAGCAATCAGTAACTAATTACTGATTACTTCCCCCCAAAAGTAATAATGTTACTTTACTGATTACCTGTTTTCAAAGTAATTAGTTACTTAGTTACTTTTTAAAACATGATTTACAATCTGAATAGGTGATAAATCAATAATCTTTGAGCCCAATTCTACTTTTTCTGCATAATCCATCATTTAAAATGTAATCAGATGAAAACAGTAACAATGAATTAAAAGATTACAACTAATAAAACTAGATTTATTAGTTTTAATCTTTTAACTTTATGCATCAATCAAAAATTTAATTATATGCAACATTCTCTGACTGGAAGAAAGGCAAACAAACAAAGGAGGTTACTTTACCAATGACATGCTGCAAGAAGTGAAGAGAGATATTCAACAAGAGGAATGTCGCATTAAACAGTTATCTCCAGACTTAACAGAGGAGAAAAGTGCAACAAAACCAAAACATGCTGTGTTTGAGAATCTGATGTCAAAAGCTGCAGGAGTTACAACAGGAGCTCTACTGGGTGCATTCCTTGGTGGAGCAATAAAATTAATCAAAGAAGAAAGAAGTCTGGGTTAGCTGTAGGAATAGCATTAGGAACAGCAGCAGGAGTAGCTGCAGCAAAAGGAATAATGACAGATGCAGCAACAGGATCTGGCACATCTGTCACAGTTCCTGCTGAACAGCATCAGTAACATAGGTTTGAAATGGGTGATAGAGCTAACACACAGGTGAAGAAGCAAAGAAAGCAAACTCCAGCACCATCCAACATTTTTTAAAGTAAAAACAGATTAGGAATTAAATATCAGATTTTTTTTCCATCCTCTGTTAAGCTCTCCATAAAGTACCTTTACAATCCACAGAAGTACAGGATCAGTATATAATGCTTAGTAATTTGGCATGACTACTCACATTCACCTTTACAAGTTGCTATCACAGAGTCGTTATTAAATTTATAAAACAGGAATTTTTGGAATCCTTTTTTCATCATGATTGGATTTCTGTATTTGCATGGTACAAAGTTTCTTACTTAAGAGTTTTTGTTGAATACTTACTGTTAACATTTAAATGAAATAATTTATGCTTATTATATTTAAGCATGTGATTTTCCCTGCTCTCCATATGCTATTAAAAGCCTTTATGTTGTAGTTTATATTTTGAACTTTACTCATGAATATGCGTATCACTCCAGCTTAAAAATCTATGACTTTCAAATAACTTTTGCTTCTGTTTCATGGTCTGCTTTTTGTTACAAAAATGTTCAATAATAAAACAGCTATTTTTTTCACATGTAACCAAGTGCCTTCAATTTTTCTTGACAGTATTCACTTTTTAGCAGGATGGCCTAATGTTAATGATGAGCAGTAACTAAAGTATTAAGTTTCTAACATTTTAATTAAATAATTCAGCTAAACCTGTTGAACGTTCTCAGCAGGTTCAGCCAAAAATGCTCAAGAGACAGTGGCATCTTAAACTGCCACTGCCAAACAATAACTGTCATTTTACTTAGTTTGGCTTCCACTGACTTCACTTCAGCTGAACCTGCTGATGAGGTTTAAAAGGTTCAGCCAAAACTACCACGGTCATTTTCAAACCAGAACAGCAATGGAAATTGCTGGAATGAGTGGACAAACCACATTAAGTTGTTCTTTTCTTTTAAAAAACAGATTTTATCTTAAATAAACCTTATTATAATATTAGTGTTAATGCTTTTAAGTGTTGCCAGACTGCTATCACTTATTCAAAACAGCGAAACAAGTTAGACAGTGTCAGGGTCTTTTATGCGAGAAGATGATCCAAACTCAAGATATAACTTTTTTTTTCTTTATTCAAGCAGTCAAAGGTTCGAGTTAAAACCAGCTGCCATGTCTTTTTTTACTACCTCTTAGATCAAGATGGACAAAGAGCACCACACCCAGGCAGTAAATGTTTTTTTTTATTATATGTGGTAAAAAGGACACTAAGGTGATTCGTAAAAAGTTGGAGGAAAGCCACAGTTCTCCTTATCTGGCTGAGATCCAGTACTTCGGCTCATGTTTCTTCTGCCGTTCTCTGGCCACTTCCTATGTGTAGATGCCGCCTCACCCATCACCATGGCAACCACCTGATATTTTTGGTCAGTCCTGCATAGAGATAGGGAGAAAGAAAGAAAGAGAAAAGGAGGAGGAAAGGAAAGAGCTCCTCTAGCCCAGAGACAAAGTTTTGTTTTTCTCTAAGAGAACCAGACTCAAAAAGGTACAACTTGTGAGGCCCACACTAGTAAGAGGGGCCTTCTCGCTCTAAAATATCCAATGGTGTCTGTGTGTAGCAAACTACTTCTACTATACTTCCCACTATATTTTTGTCAGATTTCTATTGTCTCAGTATGGAAGACATTACTCAAAACTATGAGCCATTATATTAATCAAAATGCTAATTAATTGCATTAATGTCAATGGAATTTCCTATGAAGAAAAGTGTTAATACTGGTGTTTCAACCCTTATTAATCTTATTAATACAAATAATATCTGTGGTTATCAAGACTTTGGTGACACATGGTTTGCAGTGTAGCACTGCATTAATGTTGTTTGTAGCATCATACAAGGACTGATGTCGATTAGCTATAACAATTGACACATTCTTCTAAGGTTAATTCAGTGATATTTTTTTTCACCTCCTGAAGAAGAGTCTTGCATGTACACAGACTAATGATAAGCACAATGATAATAGGATAGACGTACTTGCCTTTGTGTGCAATTCAAAGCGCAAATAGAAAAAGAACAAACAGCTCTGTTGTGACTTGGACTTATAAACCAGAAATTAGTATTTTTCAAGTTTTCTTAATAATCAGATCATAACTACATGAAAATTAATTTGATTTATCAAATTTATCAAAAAAAGAAATTGGATTTGATGCACTGATTGATTGTTTAATAACTGCAGTTATGCATTAATGGTGAAGCATTACAGTAAACCTTCACATACATTCCAGTAAACTGTCAAGAGGGAGTGAATGCATCACTGAACTTCATTAAAAATACCTTCTTTGTTTGAAACTTGTTTAACTAGAATGAGAAACAGAAACATTTCACCACTCCCTTATTCAAGGCACTGAGAGGATTTACTAACACTGTGTCACAGTTCAATGTGCAATCACAGTTATTGAAGTATCTCCATGACACTAATTTTTTTATTAATCATGTTTTAAAAAATAAATAGTTTTGATGTTATATGCAGCTTTTGAATTTCAGCACTATTACCACTTACACAAGAAACAAAATGGTCCACATTTCGTATATCAGAACTGGTCATCACATAGTTTAATGTGATGACCAGTTCTGATACAGAAAATGTGAACAGTTACACAGCGACATGTTGTGGGTTTGCATGGATTTACGGCAAAAAAAATATTCTCTGGGTGTACTGCAGCCTGCAGCATGAGGTGTTGCTCATTGTTTTGTGTAGTTGCAGTGTCAGTTAACAAGTCTGACCGGTGACAAACGAAAGCACAGCCAAAATGCAGCAGGAGAGCAGGTGGAAATACACACGGCAAGGACATCGTGAGGTCCCGGTGACGACTGTGATTTCTCTTTGACAACATGGACGGTCAGTCGAGCTTACTTTATATCAAATATGATTAAAGGGAACAAATATATGGTTAAAGAAATATTTTGTTTTGACAAACACAGTTATTAGCTTCTGATTAATTGAAAAAACTAAAAGAATCAGTTCATTGCTCCACATATTAGAGAGGGGCAGCCTTGTCATCAGGATCACCAGGATGTTTCTGAAGTGGTCTGAGGGTCGTTTTGGTCTGCTGTGAACAGTCAGTGTGATGTGATATAGAAACCACATATGTGTACTTTCTCATTCTATGTTCAGTCTCCATGATGCACAAGGGCAAATGACAAAGATCAATGCAACTCATGGCATGTAGCCTTTCTTTCTCTTAATGGTAACACACATTATGACTATAATTGTGCTAATTGTGCAGTTGTAGTTACAGGTCCTGTCCTCTTTTCTACACTTTATTTTAATTATATATAATCTGATGGTAATAAAACTGTTGTGAATTCTTTTGGTTACATGTAGGGCTGAATCTGACATTGTGGCAGCCCTTAACAGCAGGTAATTCATCTTCAGAATCAGCAAACTGGTGTTTTGGAGTCGCTAATCTGACAAAGCTGTGATAAAAAAATTTACCAAACCATGAATTTTTTTTAATGGAATGAGACATGACCTGAAAACCCCTGACCTTAAAGTACTCACGATAGAAGAGGCAACAAAATTTCTTTCATCTCTTCAGTTTTTGGCGTTGGGGTCTTTTCAGCATAGTGTGGCTTCTGTAACAGCAGTTTCACAGCCTGTAAAGTGGAGTTTGAAGGTATAATATGGCTGAAGAACAAAGAGAACCAAGGGTGACTTTGACTTCGGATGTTAAGTTGTGACCCTATCTTGATGGGCTTCAGTCTGATCTGTGTGTTTACATCAAAAATGTTTAAAAAAAATGTCTTTTTATTACACTCAGATTGAACTGTTATCATTTCAGGAACACAGCACACACAAGCTGTGTCCCAAAACGTCGGCTGCATCCTTTGGAGGACCCGGCCTTCGCGGTCTACGTGGGCCGGGTCCTTCGAAGACCGAGAAGTCCGGAAGTCCGAGGCTGTGAAATGGGACGGTCTAGCCTTCAGTTTTGCATCACCGCTGTGTCGGTGGAGTTTAATAAACTCCACCTAAACCTTGCTATCTAAAGTTAACAGGACACTGGCGTAAATTCTCGACCATCTCACACTTATGTTTAATCAGTTTTCTTTTTGACGTTTATTCAGCTGTGTGAAAATCCTGAAGGAACCCACCCGATGGATTAATAAAGTTTTATTTAATCTAATCTAAGATAATAACTTTGATCCCAGCCAAACCGATTTACTCCGGAACAAATAAAACACACAAGAAAGCCAAACAATTACATTTTAAGTTATCCGAGTGACTTATATATCATGTTTAACCTGAATAGCGAAAGACAGCGGGGGTCTGAAAACGATGAAGCCGGGAGGCCGGTCAAGTGACCATTGAAACCCCCAGCAAGCTATCAAGCGGGTGGGTAACAGACGTCTCCGAAAACGTCAGAGCACTTTTGCAAATATGCGATGTCTTAATAAACCAAGCAGATATTTAAAGTTTGCACGGCTATTTTCCAAAATGTGTTAAAAGTTTATTTTGTGACCCAGAAAGATTAATAAGACTAATATTAAAACTTAGTAGCGCCCGCCATTGTTGAAAACTGGAATTTGCTGGGCCACGCTATGAATTCTGGGATGTGGTGGGCCACGAAGGACACATCCGACCCATCCTTCAAATTCGGGAAAATGAAGGCCGCATTTGTCGGCCGCATTTGAAGGAGTCGACGAATTGGAACAGCCTTCGTCACCTGGCTGTGATGTAATCGGCCTTCAAATGCGACCTCCGACGTTTTGGGACACAGCTACAGTTTTCACCATAACTTATTCCTGCTTGTTACTATGTTTTTACTGTTTTTAGTGATGGAGCTACACAAATTCAGCTGCATGCACTTTGACCATATGTGACACAGACACAGGCTCTCTGCAAATCAACTGTTAACACTATCAGTCGCAAAATACAGACATAAAGTTTTTTCAATCAGGCATTCCCAGTTCAATCCCTTGAAGTGATGAAAGTTGTCTGTACATGAATGTTAATGGATGTGATGTCAAAATCTTGTCATACAGTTTACAGTGCTGCGTCTGAGCCTCTCAGTTGTTGAAGCCTGTTTCTATTGTAACAATTCTGTAACACTGTGTACTACATTTAACGTACACATACATAACCTATGTTACTTAATTTGTTCTTATTACAATTAGGAAACTGCATCTGTCCTATAAGTAAATTACCCACAGCTAAATATTATCTCTTATTCTGACACTTTGCTGTAAATTCTAAACAATAAAACTCTCCTGTTACCTTTAAGGTCATCCCCAACCTCGCTTCTGCTACAGTTCTGAGCTTCTACATAACACACCCGATAACATCCTCAGGTCTTCTTCTTCTGTCCACTTCACTACTCCTGTTTCAGTACGTTTTACAGTCGCCGTTGCCCCTATTTCTGGAACTTTCTTCCACCAGTAGTATTCAATATTGATCTTGGTCTCTAATTTCAAAGCCCATGTTAAAACACATCTCTTTAAACTAACACACTCTGATCATTATCTGTCATACAAATTTTCCATTGTCTTATTTTACATGATGTAAAACAAAATTTATTGATTTTAGTGATATTTTCTTGTTATTGGGTTTTTAACTCTCCCATGTAAGGTGATGTCTCTTGTTTTGAAAGGTGCCTAAAATAAAATGTAGTATCATTATTATTGTTATTTTTATTAGTAGTGGTAGCAGTAGAGGTATTAGTATTACTGTTAGTATTAGTTTGATTTACACATGCAAAATTAATGCATTTCCCATCATCATCTCATCACTTATTTCTAGTTAACAAATTAAGGCCAGCAACCCAGGTATCAGTGGTGAATATCATGAGCACACATCCACTAAATATCCATTTAAACATTTTGACTGCAGATGTAATAGCAGGAAATTTCAGAGAAAATACATCTACTCAAGCAAACACATAAACTAAAACATAACCAGCGGATTATTCAGCAGCAAACCAACAAGACTTTTTGAAATTGACTTCTACATCCCTTCATTTACACAAGTGCTTCTTTTCTTCTAGCATTGGATTCAAGGAGGATTGTGGTACTTGGAAAAACTGGGGCTGGGAAAAGCAGCCTGGCTAACACCATACTGGGAGAGAATGTCTTCAACGTATGCCATTCATCCGTTTCTGAAAGAAGTTCATCTCGTTTAGTAATTAAGTCAGTAAATGGAAAAAACATCAGTTTTATTGACACTCGTAGTATTTTTGACACAGGCATGTCTGAGCAATTACTCAGGGATGAGATAGTGAGGTGCATGACAGAGTGCGCTCCCGGACCTCATGCTTTTCTCATCGTCCTTAAAGTGGAGAAATTTACACAGCAGGAGCGAGATGTAATCAAAAGAATATGTCAAGATTTCTCTGAAGATGCTATGAAATACGCTGCCGTTGTCTTCACTCATGGCGACCAGCTCCAAGAGGGAATGAGAATAGAGGAATTCATCAGTTATAACAATGAGCTCAGCAATCTGGTGGAGAAGTGTGGAGGCAGATGCCATGTCGTTGATAATAAATACTGGAAAAACAACAAAGAAGATGACTACAGGAGCAATCGGTTCCAAGTGGCAGAGATACTCAGGACAATAGACAAAATAAGTGAGGCAAACAATGGAAGCTGCTACACCAATAAGATGCTACAGACGATAGAAAGTGAGCTACAGATACAGGAAGAGCTTATTAGAAAGTCATCAGCAAACATGTCGGTTGAACAGATTGCAATTGAAGCTAAAAAGGGTGTGATGAACAAGCTGCTGATTATATTTGCAGGTACGGCAACAGGCGTATTGGTTGGAGCCTTTCTTGGTGTGGCGAAGATGGTCACATCAACTTTTTTGAATCTACAGGAGCACACAGATGCAACAGTTTCACTGGCTGCACAGAAAGGGTTAGTAGAGGGAGGTCGGTTAGGATATGCTGCAGCTGAACAATCAGAAAGTGCATCGGAAGCCATTCAGAAAGCTGCTAAAGCTGTCCTCGAACACACTGTTAAATAATTGTTAGGATCATGACAAAGACAGAGTGGACAGCAAAGAAAGCAGAGAAAGGAATGTTGTTTTCTGATGTCTTGGGTAATTACTTTATAAGTAGAGATAGTGGCAGTAGAAGAACTGTTGAGATATGTAGTCAAGGAAAAGTAGCATTTGCTAAACACTTACACTATTTTGTTCCAATTAAATATTAGCAAGTGGAGCTACTTTTCAAGAAGAATTTTCTTTATACAATTGGTTATAGATGCTGATGCATTTCTTTTTTTTACAATCTATCAAAGTACATCAATAAACAGATGTAAAACAATATATTTGTAAAAAAATATATTTGTAAAAAATTATATTTGTTGGTATTCACTTCTTAATCATTTCTGTCAGCTGTAAGCAGAGTAATAAATTACTATGAATTTGAAAAAATATTTTAAGCAACTTATAAATAAACACACATTTTAAGATCTTCAGGAGTGAACTTGTGTAAATGTTTTGATTACAATTCAATGAAACATGAACATATTAAATGGAAATGTATATATCTTTTTCTTTCTGTTCTTTTCTTTTCTTTTCTTCCAGCAAAAAAACAAAAACAAAAATTTATTGATGAATCTTTGTAGTTTCTTAGGGTGAACAATATTATATCGACCTGGGAGCTGGTTATACCGGGATTTGGTATTTATAGTATTTGTTATGCTTTAGCCTTCAAAATTTATTACATTGTCTCTCCTAGAGATTGGCATGTTTTTTAAATAACTCCTTCTTTTACAAGCCTTTAAGATGTTTCCACTCTGTTTGTTTATGAAAGACAGACGGTCCAACTTTCCATTATTATTATGAGAAACCCCAGTATACTAGAAAGACATGCATATGGTAAGGACACAATTAATACCGGTTTTTCATTATGCTTATAAAGCCTGTAAACACAAATTTAATTCTTTCTTTCATTTCTTTCAAATCACAGTCACAGTATCATCTATTAAAAGACGCAGACACCACCCCCTTAATCCTTTCTTCTATCCCAAACCTGTATGCCCATTATGTAAACACAACCACATTCAGCATGTCAGCACATAAGCCACAGACAAAAAGACAAGTCTTACTAGTTTGACAAAGTAAGTCAGATAAATCAAGTCAAGTCACTTTTATTTAAATAGTAAATATAGTTCTGGGAGGAGTTGTTATAACAATATAACCATGTGACTTAATCTTCTCTTTTTTTCTGAGTACAAGTCGATACACGCACCAGAAATGAGCAGGGTGTGTGGGCTCTCTCTTTGAAATATGGTAAAAAGAAGAGATGTTATTTCTTCATGTTGAAAATAAAACAGTTAACGTAGTGCAAGAATCTAACAAGGATGACTCCTAAATACCTGCTAGGTGGGTTGTTTCGTCCTGCCAGGAGGAGACCCCGGAGTGGACCCCCGACATGCTGATAAGAATATATCTTTCAGTTGGCTCTGTTTCATGGAAGAGCTAGAGGAGGTGGCTGGGGAAAAGCTTGGACTCCTGTCCCCACCACCCAGACATAGATAAGATGTAGCGTATGTATGGATGGACTGAATGTTAATTTTTATAAGTCAATGACCTCCGTTCCTTATGTGTACTATGTAAGGCCACGCCCATACTGTTTTACTATTTTACTATCATCTATCTATCACACATATATCTAATACATACAGTTAGGTCATGTACAGTTTCACAGTTTTTCACAGTTTGCCTTAAATTTTCAATTCAACAATATCACTAGGGATGGGTACCGTGTCCGGTGCCATGATGGCACCGGTTCTGACATAAACGGTAGTAACCAGACCGAAAAGCAGCGCACATTTCGGTGCTTTATTTCGGTGCTTTTTTTCCCTGAGCCAATTCTAGCCAATCATTTTACGTTTCTGAGGATAGTAGGCGGGTCCAGGTACGTACGTTCTTTTAGAGCAGAGCTACAGATTAAAAATGCCCAAGGCGAAGCGATCAAAAGTCTGGCTGTACTTCACAGCAAAAGATGCAAACCCAGCAGCCTGCAACAAGTGCTTTAAGGTGATACTGTGATACTGTCAAAGGAGGTAACACCTCGAATCTGATGAAACACCTGGCGACGCATAGCGTTTTGTTTTTAAAGCCGAGAAATGCGCCGTGTTTGATAGCTTGCTGTGAGACCTCACACCGTGCACATCTACTGCGGGTGTGGTGCCTGTTATCGGACCCGGAGTTAGCAACATCCCCCAAAAACCCGAAGAGGAGAGTCCTGGCCCCTAGCCCTGTCAGTGAAGCAGAAATGATGACGGATGATGATGGCAGCAGCAGCCATTCTCCTCTGCGTGAGTAGCTTCATGTTGTTCGTGTGTAATTTACGTTGAGTACGCTAACCACATTATTACATTAATGCATGTAAGGTGAACTAGCAAACACCGTCGTAGTTACATGCGGCTGTCTTCTTGTTTGATGGCAGATACTCCCTTCACCCTGGCCAAAAATACGGTGGCCCTGAGAGGCCAAACGGACTGCAACTTCAGAAAACACTTGCAAAAAGAAAAATGCTGCAAAAAGGAAAACGCTGCAAACACAAAAACGCTGCACTGCAACTTCAAGAAAAACGCTGCACTGCAAGAGAGGCCAAACGGACTGCAACTTCAGAAAACACTTGCAAAAAGAAAAATGCTGCAAAAAGGAAAACGCTGCAAAAACAAAAACGCTGCACTGCAACTTCAAGAAAAACGCTGCACTGCAACTTCAGAAAACACCTGCAAAAAGAAAAATGCTGCAAAAAGAAAAACGCTGCAAAAAGAAAAGCGCTGCAAAAAGAAAAAATGCTGCAAAAAGAAAAACGCTGCAAAAGCACACAAAGCACAACGGAAATAGGAAAAGACACAACGGAAATAGGAAAAGACACAACGGAAATAGGAAAAGACACAACGGAAATAGGAAAAGACACAACGGAAATGTTCCTGGGGAGACAATAACCCGACGGACCATTTGCACGAACCAAAACATGCTAGCCAGTGCGCTGGGACTGCGAGACACTTCAAAGAAGTGGAGGAGAGGTAAATGTGTTTTAATCTCATGATTCTAATAATACTACAGATATACAGATAGGTGGTATTCAGAATACAGTTACTTTGTTGAAATAAATAGATTACACATCATTCTTTTCCTATTTCGTATGTTAGGTTATGCCCTCTCTATTTTTTTTTTAATTCCACTCTGGTGGAAACCCAAACAAAACACGCATTAAGAGGCTCTAATCCCTGTGTCTCAGTTTCGCGGCCCATGCCACCTCTACTTGCGGCAGTATAATGACATGACAAAATATGTTCAATAATTATTGTTCAAAAAATTATTTAATATGAAGGCAATAGGCAGAGTGTTACAGGCATAGCGATAAAGAATGTGCCCTCATGGGCAGTGTAGTCTGTGCTGCAGGGAGAATGGACTGCCATACACGTTAAGTTTCTGTGAGCGAGGGAGGGAGAAAAAGGAAAGTGGAAAAGTATGAGTTCTCACGTAGCAGAAAAGGGAGATGGAAGCATGTAAATATAATAATAACCACTGCAGCCAAAAACAGTGCCTGACGAGTCCAGATGTAAGTACACTGTTTAGACTCGACTGTACACTGTGTTCGTGTTTTCCTCCGAAACAATAAGTTCGGTTGGAGCAGGCTTTCAACGCCTCTCTCTGTCTCTCGCTAGCAAAGTTGACCAAAACTGTAAAGCTAGTTACAGGTGCGAGCCAGACACTGAACCCGACGTATTAGCCAGAGGTCCCTTTACAACAGTTCGGAGCTGCGGATACATATATATATATGTATATATATATATTGCTAAAATCATACAACTCATGTTTTTCAGGTTAAGATGTATTGTCCATTCTGTGGATTCCAGTTTGAGAACTTGACAAAATTTTGCTGTTCCTGTGGAAAAGACATAAGTTTTGTACCAGCTAAAGATGCTTCCACAGAACAAGAACACTCAAGAGGTAATTTTTTCTGAACTTCCTGCTATTGTAACTCGTTCTATACGGAAAAAAACTTAAAAGGGTAAGATTTGTTCAGGTGTTTGTAATTTACAGATAGTGTCATAAATGAAAAAAAAAAAAAAGGAAAATTATAGACATCAGGTGTCATGTGACTAATAAATCTGCATTTCTGAAAGCAAAGACATTTTTCTGCTGGATGTGACTGTGGGGAAGACGTAGATTTTTTTGTGCATTATGTTCATAAGTTTTTTGAATAATTACTTTTTCATGTTTGCTTTTGAATTATAAACAACGATAGACCAATAAAGAGTCTCTCTGTCTTTCACCCTTTTTTCCTGTTCAGCCAAGACAGTTGTTCAGCAGTTCTTCAAGTACCGTGAAGGTAAAGAGGCAGAAAGGAGGATGTTCTCAAAATCCAAAAAGAAATCAATGAAAACAGTGAAGGTATAAATAAAAAGTTTTTTAAATGTTAATCTGTTGTCTGACAACACTTTTCTAATATGTGACCACTTTTTTTTCCTAAAATGTAATCTAGATTTCTGTTGGGATTATGAACAAACAAAAGACTGGCATGAGACCCATAAGAGGGAAATCACTACCATTACATGTTGACCCAAGCTGGTCATCTGAGAGGCTGTTGGGTGCTGCCATTAAAAAACTGAAAGATTTCAACCAAGATATGAAAGATGTAGAATACATCCTGCTCTACCCTGATGGCTCTCAAATAAAAAATATTCCAGGAACTGACACACCCTTTACGATTGAACTCTACAAAGAGGCCGTTGGCAAGTCTTACCAAAGAATTACACTATTTGTCTGCACACTTGAGGACTTTTTGTCAGAATGTGAGTTAAATAGAATTGCCATTAATTCTTTTTTATAGTCATATTGTTAAAGAATCTTGTGATTACTGTGTTGAAGATTTTAACCAAAGTATTTCATACGTTCCCACAGATGTTAGTGCTTCAGAAGATGAGGAGGATGATGAAGTTATCGTTAGGGTACCACCCGTTACGTCACCCCTCTCTGACACAGTGGTATGTAAATCTCAAGGATTCATTAGTTCGAGATGTTAGTGCTCTCAGTTCCGGCATAATGCATTCAATGTCTGAATATAAGACTAATATCATTCTATCGTTGTGTATATATAGTGGTAAGAATCTGAGCAGCCATAATCAACGAGTTTGGTGTTTGATGATTTTATCTGACAGCTTTGGTCAAGTCCAGAAAGCAGTACACCAGAGCCTATACGTCGGTAAATTGGCTACCTTCTAGCACATTGATCTGGCCTCTGTGGCAGGTATATAAACATCTAATGTTCTTAACACTTTAATGTTAGTATTCGATGGCCACAAAAGCATGTTATGTTTTATAACATTTCCTTTTTATCATTGGATCTATATTTTATAGGTCACCTTCAATATCCCAAACATCTGATGTGCAAGTACATAATACTCTTTTGTATAACAATGTTGCATATTTAATTGTTAAGTTTCATTTGCATGCCATTATATCTGCAGTTGTTATGGTATTGTGTTTGTGTTTATGCTGAAGGTTCAGTGTGGTACAGAATCTCAAATGGCATCCACATCAGGAGAACATACTACAAGTTACAAGTTAGTCTGACATTATAAAATTACATGATTTCCCCTAGGGATCAATGAAGCATTATGATTCTGATTGTGATTCTAAAATTTTAAAAATATAAAATGATATATTTTGTAAATAATTATAAAGTAATAAGCTCAGTGAAACCGTTTTTTGTTGTTGTTGTTGTTTTTTTTAATTCTAGAGGTTCTCTATCTAATCCATAACTTGAGCAAATTCAGTCACTGTGAAGTACTTCAGACCCAACCCAGCCAAATGTAGAGCCAGAATTACTATTACATAAAATGTATTTAATCTTCCGTTTTTACTCTTCTTTCACAGTATCTATACCAATATCTATGCACCTGTCGTTATTGACAGCAGTTCTTCAGATGCTGAGGGAGAGGAGTTGCAAAAGGAAAACTGGTAACTTTCATATCTTGAATAAGAACAATAAACCCATAGTGTGTGACTTGCAGTTAACCTATTTATAAAATATTTCTTTACTATAAATAGTGCTGCGTACTGATGCTATTTTTGATCCTAACCTTTTACAGGAGCAAACATAGCTTAACTGTTCCTGTGAAGTTATTCTGCTGATGATTGTATTAAGAAAAAAAAGATTCTTAAAATTATTTGGTTGCTGATGATTGTTCTTCATATTACTATTTTGCTTTTTCAAATTAATTAACAGAAAAAGGCCAATTGATAAAGCAAGAAAAGTTACTTAAAAGATATTAAACAAAAAAAATACATAAAGTGTAAATAGTGTAAATATTTTGTTGCTTTTCACTGACTCATTCTACAGTGATGAACCTGATGGATTGACGGCTGCAGATGTCATCTCAAATCTGGCTCTGAAGATCAACAAAACCTCCTGTAGCAGATTCAACATTAACAGAGCCAATGTCTGGGATGGTGCCTACCGAGGCTTCAGAAGGTCTTCATATAGTCCTAACTCTGGCATGATGGTGAAATTCTCTGATGACGTGGGGCTGGCTGAAGAGGCAATAGACACAGGTGGGCCTACTCGAGAATTTCTCACCCTTTTGATGGAAGCCATAAGGACGAGAAGAATATTCGAAGGAAAAGACTATGCCAAATATCTCACATTTCATAGTAAAGGTATCTATTTTTTTCACATTTTTTTCCATGGTCAAAATTACTTTATTATAATGTAATGTCTTTATCTTTAGCTGCAGATGAAAATGAATATTTCTACATTGGAAGAATGATTGCAGTTTCCATTGTCCATGGTGGTCCAGGGCCATGTTGTTTATCTCCAAACTTCTTTATGTACCTTGTTGGAAAAGACAAGACATTCGAGGCACCAATTGATGATATAACAGATGAAGAAATCAAGAAGGCTCTACTAGAGGTAAATTTGTGATGTTATGATTATGACAAACGCCAATAAATGCAAATTTTTAGTTTTAGTTATCCACTTAACATAATCTTGGTAACTAACTGATGCCTGAAATGATTACTGATTGTGTAATCCAAGACTGTGTTAAATTGCACATTAATAGACAGCATGCGAAGGATGTCACTTGTGCATGTGTATGTGTGTGTGTAATATATATTTTTCTCTTTAGATAAAGAATGCAACATCTCTAAGTGAGCTCCGAGTAATCTCAGAAAAACACTCAAGCATGCTCCAGACAGCAGGATGCTATCGATTCATGAGGACACTGGAGGATAAGAAGAAGGTAGTAGCGGATTACATTCAGTGGTACTTCATCTACCGAAACCATCTTTCCATCCAAAGGTATAGAATTCAGACTATTATGTGCCCATTTAACAAAATCTTTTCAGAAGAATAAATTGTTAGTTTTTTTTATTCCCGTGAAATTTAAAGGACGGAAAAAATATATTCTAAATGCAAGACCTTTTTCAGGAGGACTTCTTTTTTGTAGCAGGATGAGTATCTTAGCTAGATAAGAATGTTGGTTACTTTCTTAACACAGTAGTTTCGGATGTGAAGTTTTGCTTTCTTGCACAAATAACATTAAACATTTTATTAAAATTAGACTGTTTTCTAGTTTCAGAGAGGGTCTAGCAACACTGGATTTTCTAAACGCCCTGGAACAGCATCCTTCACTCTTCTTCTCATTCATGTGCTACACTGAGACCAGGCTGACAGCTGATCTTCTGGAGAACATCTTTCATGTGCAATTTGGTCCACCTGGCAGCTCTAGGCGTCAAGAGGAGACAAGAGTAATAAGCTACTGGCAAGACTATCTGCTTTCTGTAGAAGGTATTAAATTTGGTTGGAAATGTTGAAATGAGTACATTTATGTCAGCAAAGTGTAATGGCCCCTTTTTCCTGTTTAATATCATTAGAAATAACTTTATTCTCTTTACATTTTCAGAGAGAAATGGAAGTCTGTCTCTTGAAGACATTCTTATGTTTGCAACTGGACTGAGGGAAATTCCTCCTGCAGCAATTCAGCCAAAGCCACGGCTTCTTTCCAGACCACTTCACGCTTCCCTGTAGCAGATGTCTGTGCAATACTATCAAGATCCCAGTGTTACACAGTTATGAGGACTTCCAAGAAGCCATGGATTATGGCATCCAGAACTCTCCTGGGTTTGGGCTTCCCTAAGGTCCAAGTCCTTTTGCTTTTAAGCCACGTTTATGGTTTTAGCAAACATTTGAAGTTTGTGATTTGAAAATCTGAAAATTTTGTTTCTAATAATTTCTGTAAATCACATAAAGTTTAATGCATCGCAGAAAGTTCAATCAGGTTTTGGAATTTCAAAAGCATAATATCATAGTGGGACAATTGAAAAAGTTAGACATATTTCACTGTGTTAAGAAATTGCGAAAGTAACAAAATAAACATTTCTGAAGTATTCTAATGTACTGAGACACGCTAGTATAATAACACAGGGAAAAAAATCTGATAAATTCAGTTAAAAGGCTTTATTTAATCAAACACTTTGATTCCATTTTTTGTAAGATATGCAAGTTGTTCTTTGAGTTAAAAAAAACCCCCACATAATTACAGGTATTGCAGAATGCTTTTGTAAACCTTTGTTTGTAAAACAGATCTCCAAATTAATCAACGTGTTTGTTACAGTACCTAATTAAAAGGAACAAGTTATTTTGTACAGTATGGTCTTTTGATTTCTTCAGGTAGAAAGTGTACACACTGTAAAGTTGACGGTAGTGAAACTATTTATATAAAAACTATGGTACGTGACAATTAGTGTCAGTGGTAATTGTACCCACATCTAGCAGATGATTTTACATTGACTTCTAAAGTCCAGTCATATTTTTGAGTGTTATATAATTTTCAACTGCAGTAGTCCAGTTGACTGGTCGAGGGAGCTCACTCTGTCTTTCCAAGTTTGTGAAATGAACCTGGAGATTGTCGTCCCCACATAGACTGTACTGAGCAGGTAGAATGTCATCAAACTGGTGCAGGATTTCTTGAGGCACTTGGAATCCACACTGTCTTCCACCATACCTTAGGTCAGTCAGAAAAATGAACAAATTCAGTCACTTCTCCAGGTACTATCCTTCAAGGTTACAGCAAAAGCGCAAAGTCAATCTTATAATTAAAAGTCAGTTCTGGAAATTGTGATTTTAAAGAATCTTAATTATGCATATATCTACATTTGTCGTTTTTAGCCAAGATGTGATCCAAAGTTAAAATAGGATTGTGTAACATGTTTTTTTTGTTTTTTGGGGGGGAAAAAAATATAAAAATAAAATGTATGTGCATGAAGTCAGAGAACAGAACTAATGGCAAAACACAAGTGGCAGCTTTAATTTTTATTCAGCAAAAAGGTGAAAACAAAAAAACACACTATTCAATTGCTAAAGTGAGTAACAGTTAGTGTAAATTGTTAAACCTAAATGACATACTGCTTACTTAACTCAAGTGGTTAGGTCAAGAAAGAAAAGAGTGCACATAAGGGATGGACTGTTCCTGAACAATTATATAAATGAACAAAGGTGGAATAACAGCAAGCTGGACAGGTATCCTGCACATACAATACACTATACTGAGGAAGAAAATTTTAGTAAAACTATGAAATAAAATACATGGACTAAATACATACCTATGAGGTAGGTGATACATGGCTTCTGGTTTACCAGATGGACAACAAGATTGGCGCACAGGTCGGATGGTGTGAGTGTTCCAGAGATCTCTGTACTCGTCAAGCTCTTTTGCAAGACATTGAGGAAGACATATCGTAGAAGGCATTTATGTTCATGACTGCCGTTGAAAAGATGCCTCTCCCTCAGGTCACTGAAGAGTTCAATCCAGAACTGAGTTCTAATGGTGGAATGACAAGGCATATAAAATTTAATAACACAAGTAATTAACTGTAATTGTCCACTTTAAAAAAAGTTGTAATCTTAAGAATATTGAACTGTGCGCAATTTCGTTCAAAGAAAAGCTTATTCACATGTTCTGAAGTGTTTCATCAATGCACTGCAGGAAAAAAAAAGCAACTTCCCACAAATAACAAAATTTAACAAAATGATTAATCCTTCAGTTATTCCTGCATTTGGCGGCTGAACTTAAGAAAAGTTGTAATATACAGGTCTGTCCATATAAATGTACTATTTTGTTTCTACATGAACACTGAAGCTGTTATCACTTGTTAGATACCACACAGAAATCCAAAAGCTAGTGAAAACATCAGTATTTTTTTTTTTTGGCACACAACGTCGAAGAAATGTCTGAAACAAATGACCTCCTATAACAAATGGATTTCTGTCATGTTGGATCAGTGTTCTTATATTACTCCTATTACAGTTCTCAAATTTGAAGAATCCCTTGTTCTTTTATTTATATGACTCCCTACAGGTAAACTATTTGATCTAGATGTTAGTTTGGTACTACGTAGGCACACAAAATTGAATAAATTTTACTCATTTTTAAATAGATCAATCTTTACTGATGCCATTGCCTATAGGATTTATAATAATTTATCAAAATGTTGAATGTCAGTTTGTTTGTTGTTTTTCATAGTGCCTTTTTAGGACTTTTGTGGAATGTGTAAGTCGGATTTTCTTTCTGAGTGTGTCGTTTTAATACAAACAAATGTCACTGGTATACCAAACCATTTATTATAGTTTTTGAAGCAGTCTTGCATCACATGATTAAAATGTGTAGGTGACTATGTTTTTGTTTGTGTGTTTGTGACTGTAATTTAATATTTGAGTATAAAACCCCACCCACAAAAAAAAGTATATCGCTGACCACGAAACACCTTCAGAACCATTCAATTTTAGTTTCAGAATATATTTTAAAAGCCATGTACCTTTGCTTTCTGAACGAAGACCACCAACTTTCAATCCGTTGATTTGTAGTTGAGGTGCCATACATATGACTGTGGGCTCCTGCAAGTTCATCTCCATGGTCTGATCTTAAAGCACAGTGAATGGCTGCCATTGTGCCATTTTCTGTGCCACAGTCTGTACGAAGGCATGCTGGAAGTTGACCAAACCGTGTCACGCACTCCATATAATATTTTGCAATAACACCTGGGTCATTATTTGAGCTGCCACAGTTGAGCCACATAACTTTCCTTGAAAATCCATCGACACATGCACTAATAGCAACACCAAAGGGTTTCAGCTTATCATATCCATCCACATGCCACACTTGATTTGGTCCTTCTGAAAAATATCCTCTTCGAACAAACCGGCGTTTACAGCGACGCTTAACACCATATGGATCTAGTCTTGAGAGTATGTGCATTACATCATTTCTTTTAACTGTCAGATTATACTTTTGTCGCAGTGTCTGACACATGGATCTGTAACCCAGAAGCTGACCTGAGCCTCTCAGTTCTTGTGTAACAGTGGAAATGACAATGTCAGTGGGAGTAAAGTCAGTCCTTCTAGTCATTCCAGCATCTTTTAGCCTCCTCTTTAATGTTCTCAGACTCATACAAATATTATGCTTGTTTTCAAGAAAGTCCAGGATCACTTCATATGTATGGCCCTCAGAGAAATACTTATTGATGATGTCTGTGACTGAGACTGGGCCTAAGGTTGAAGAGAAAACGTGAAAAGATAATTACGACCGCAGGAATCCACAAATGCACTTAATAAGTGTTTTTAAAAAAATACCACATCTGAAACAACTCTCAATAAACATGACTCAAGTATTTAATCTTCTTGATGTGTGCTTAAATAAAGGCCAGCGAAAGCTCAAAGAACATGGACCAGGATTCAGGACTTAGACCTCTATGCTGACAACTCAAAATGAGCAAAATTAGAGAAGTTAGAAGAATTTCATCACTGTGTACATATGCCCTATTGCTATAGACAAGTCATAAACAATTTTTTAAAAATATGCCATAGAACCGGTGGTAGGCTTAAACCAGAATACAGTTCTTAGTACCTACCAGTTCATGCCTTTGCGTTTTTAGAATTCTGATTTATCTTTGCATACAGAGTCTTTAACAATACAAAAACCTTAGAATAAGGAAATGAATATAGTACTTTTGGAATGGCACATGAATAATAATCCCCCCCCCCCAAAAAAAACAGTTTAACACGCACTACTGAAGCTACTGTGGTGTATATCAGTCGTTATGAAGCAATTAAAAGGTGAGCAATAAATACTAGAACTTAGGAAAGTGAAGTGCTTACCATTCTCTATAAAAGGTGCTAAAACTTGAATGTTAGTTCCACAGGACCCACAAAAAACTCCAATTTGCCCCACTAGCTGGATTCCACAATATGGACAATACATTGCCTGATGAAGACACAATGCCAAATTAAAACCTGAACACATTGACTGCAACACTCCTTAATGACTTTGACTTATTAGTATTTGTTCTCGAGTTTAAAAAAGCTTAATTTCTAAGGCTACATTAAACATTATCTTTGTTAGAATTATCTTTGAATGTATATTCCAGATATCTGTAGTATTATTAGAATCATGAGATTAAAACACATTTACCTCTCCTCCACTTCTTTGAAGTGTCTCGCAGTCCCAGCGCACTGGCTAGCATGTTTTGGTTCGTGCAACTGGTCCGTCGGGTTATTGTCTCCCCAGGAACATTTCCGTTGTGTCTTTTCCTATTTCCGTTGTGTCTTTTCCTATTTCCGTTGTGTCTTTTCCTATTTCCGTTGTGCTTTGTGTGCTTTTGCAGCGTTTTTCTTTTTGCAGCATTTTTTCTTTTTGCAGCGTTTTTCTTTTTGCAGGTGTTTTCTGAAGTTGCAGTGCAGCGTTTTTCTTGAAGTTGCAGTGCAGCGTTTTTGTTTTTGCAGCGTTTTCCTTTTTGCAGCATTTTTCTTTTTGCAAGTGTTTTCTGAAGTTGCAGTCCGTTTGGCCTCTCTTGCAGTGCAGCGTTTTTCTTGAAGTTGCAGTGCAGCGTTTTTGTGTTTGCAGCATTTTCCTTTTTGCAGCATTTTTCTTTTTGCAAGTGTTTTCTGAAGTTGCAGTCCGTTTGGCCTCTCAGGGCCACCGTACAAAAAGGCTAAAATGACCAAAGAAAAAGTGGAAAACAGTTAAACATGAGAGGTTTTTGGACAAAGTTTGTGTTTTTTCCATTGTTTAAGCACTGCTTCCAGTCAAGAGTGATAGCATATATGTCCCATAGCTACAGAAAAGGCTAACATTGTTATCTTTTTACAAAAAAAAACAAACAGCTGAACATGAGAGGTTTTTGGACAAATTTTGTGTTCTCC
Organism: Oreochromis niloticus; assembly: GCF_001858045.2. Taxonomy (NCBI): domain Eukaryota; kingdom Metazoa; phylum Chordata; class Actinopteri; order Cichliformes; family Cichlidae; genus Oreochromis; species Oreochromis niloticus. The sequence goes on from NC_031967.2 coordinate 26,915,926, forward strand.
ATTCTTTAAGCACCGGTTTGAGCACCGTTTAAGCACCGGCACCATTTCAAAAGTACCGGTTTGGCACCAGTATCGGATAAAACCTAAATGATACCCATCCCTAAATATCACAGAAGTATAGATTTTTTTTTTTTTAAATATCTGAACCAGATATGGTGTCCATCATTAGAGGCATGTCATTCCTTTGGCCTCTGTATGATCCTGTTACACAAGATGTCATTTGTAATATATCAAACACGATATCCTAGTTTACTTAAGCAGACCTTTTTCATATTATCATCACATTCACTTTTGGCTTGTGTGTCCAAGGTTCAAAAAAATCCTAAAGGAATAAAAGGAATAAATAAATTGACAACTATACATATTCGTAGTAATTTACACTCGTGGTAATAACAGCTGGGTGATGTTTTATGTGCTTGTCAGGTTTTTACTGGTGACATGGAGGAATTTAAAATTCTTTAAAACCTTGGACATCTTGTCCTTGTCCACTGGTCTCATCTGTTTTAGAATGTGATTGTCACACTGTCTTAAAACAGCCTTCTTCTTCAACCCTGGTGATTGGTAAAATCATGTCAGAATAAAAAGAAATGTCATTTTTAATTATCATATGGTTCAAGTCTTACACACAGAAGTCTACTAGTGGGTCCAGGGGCAATTGTAGTACTCTGTCCGTACCTTTCCACATGAGCCTCGTGCATCAGGAGTAGTCTTTCAGCCTCTGTTTGCAAAGTTGTTTTACCTTATCTGTTCTATACTCCAGAACTTTATTGTTAGAACAACCAACAATCTCCACCCATCTCATTATTACAGTTTTTTTTTCTTTCTGTATGGAGGGCTGTAAGACAAACTTTTAGTTTTGTTTTCAGTCTTAGTCAGGCATGCTGTGTCGTTTAAGATATGGATTATGGGAATTCTTTTAATCAGTGTATCTTTATTATCATGGTTTATGGTTTTGAATGCTTCAGTTAACTTTAGAGGTATGAGCAGTGCAAGTAACTTTGAACTCTAAATATGATAACAGTTGCACCTATAGGGCAGTTTCTGGGTATTTCACTTTTGCTTCACAGTGAATTTGTCTTTTGTGAACCAAATAGTTGCTCTTCACCACTTAACTGTCCACAAGTGTGTTTGCATGTGTACTAGTATCTGTGTTGTGTGCTTTCGCCAGGTTGCAGTGAAACAAGATATATAATATGGAATACAAAAATAATAATGTCATTACCAACACCAGGAGATCCTGATGGTGCAGTATAAGAAGATGCAACTAATACCCTAGAAAAAAAGTTAAAGATGAAATTAATCTAAATAGATATATACACTACCAGCCAAAGGTTGGACACACCTTCTCATTTAATGGTTGTTTTTTTTTTCTGCTCCACTTTTTAACCGCACCTCAGAGTAGAGCCCATATTAATGCCACACAGAGTTCCAGTAGCAGACACATCTCTACATCAACTGTTCAGAGGAGACAGCACAAATCAGGTCTTTATGGTCAAATAGCTGCTAAGAAACCACAACTAAAGAAAGGTGGCAAGCAGAAGAGATTTGTTTGGGCTAAGAAACACAAGGAATGGACATTAGACCAGTGGAAATCTGTAATCACAGTAATCAAAGCAGAGGGTGGCTATTCTGAAGAATCTAAAATATAAAACATGTTTTGAGTTTTGGTTTGTTGGACATGTCATGTTCCTCCTTAGGCCCCTTTGACGCACTGGCATGACTTGCAGTTTTGGTGCATTTCTTATCTTCCACTCCACCCAACAACGCTGCAGCTCAACTTCCCTAATAACTCTTAAGTTTCATACAGACAGAAATTACTTCTCCTTTTTCTCATGTCTTAAGGACCGTTTAATTCATACACACACATTATGATTTTTTATTAATCTTTTAGCAATGCAATGCATACATAACTCTTTTTATTTGATTCTACACTTTAACAGACACAACAACTTCCCTTATTTCCATTTGTGACAAACATGCCGGAGACTCTCACATTCTTCTGACAACACTTTTTTGTTTACTACATACTTCCATACTTCATTCATACTTTAGATGCCTTCAGTGAGAATCTACAATATAAATAGTCATGAAAATAAAGAAAAAAACATTAAATGAGAAGGTGTGTCCAAACTGACTGATAGTGTAAATATCCAGTAGCCATTGGAGCTGGATAGCAGTGGCTGGGATGTCCCCTGGTATTTCAGTGAAACTGAGTTTCAGTAGTAGGACCATAAGATATCTGCAGGCTAATATGGTTAATCATTGCCTCTCGTCTCACATTCACAGGTTGATGCAGTTCAGCATCTGTCAGCCAATAAGGAAGTCAATCAGTATAAGTTTGTAGGTAAAGGTAGAGGCAACCAAATGCAAGCACAGATAAGTAAGGGGCATCAAACACTTAGACTTGAGGGTCTATCCACCTGTTGCACTTCTCTTTCTTGCCAACATGAATGGTAAGTTAAGTTTGTTTCTATTATCATCCATGTACAATTGCAGCTACTTTATTCATCACACAATATCTTTTTTCCCCAGATACTGCAATACAAATTTTATTTGCATCATTGTGACTAGAATTTGTGTTAATAATTCAAGAAAATAAAAGCAATTCTATCAACTGTGCTAATTCATTCTATGTTAAAAATGTATTCTTTTTTTGTTGCTTCCAGTTGGCTCACATTATGCAACATTATGCTGTGTCCTAGTCTCAGGTTATTTAATAAATATCCATAAAGATGATTCACTATCTCTGGATGGTAAAGTGCAGTACAAGGAAAGCTGGAACTATATTATGTATTGTGAAGAGGCTGTGGCAATGTAATCCCAAGATATTATATATATAGGTAATGTGTAAGACATAATGTCCTAAATTTCTAGTTCTAATTTCTAAGAACTTTAAATTTTCTCTATAAACTTGACAGAGATAATATACTTTTACAGCAAGTGAGCAGAGTGTAATATGATTACTGACTGAGACTGTCATGGTTACATGAAGCATTTTTGGTTCTGAGGAATAGAGTTGAAAAATAACTTGCTGATAACAGTTGCAACATTAGAAATGATGCAATAAACAAAATGTTAAAAACTAAAAAAATTACTCTGAAACCATTTTTTTTTTTTTTTTTTTTTTGTAGTGCCACCAACACGGAGGATTGTCCTCCTCGGGAAAACGGGAGCTGGAAAAAGCAGTGTTGCAAACACTTTATTTGGAGAAACCACGTTCAAAATGGGCCATTCCCCTGACTCAGAGACAAGCATTTGCAAAGCCAAGTCCAAACTCATTAACAGAAGATCCATAACTTTGGTTGACACGCCCGGCTTCTTCGACACAAGCAGATCAGAAGAGGACACGAAGCCCAACATACTGCAATGTATTGTTGAGTGCGCTCCTGGGCCTCATGCCTTTATCGTTGTGCTTAAAGTGGAGAAATTCACAGATCATGAAAAGTCTGTCATCGAAAACATGTTCCAGTATTTCTCCGAGGAAGTTTTACGATATGCTGTAATTCTTTTCACTCACGGTGACCAACTGCTGGAGGAAATGAAAATTGAAGAGTTCGTCAGTCAGAGCAAATGCCTGGCTGATCTCGTTCAGAAGTGTGGAGGCCGATGCCACGTTATAGATAATAAATACTGGAATAATGAGGCAAAGAATAAATACAGGAGCAACAAGTTCCAAGTGGAACAACTTCTCAAAACCATTGATGATATAGTGATGCAAAACAAAGGTGATTATTACACTAATGATGTACTACAAGCAATAGAGACAGAAATACAGAAAGCAGCTGAGAGCATTAAACAAACATCAGTGACTATGTCTTCAGAAGAAGCCAGGGAAAGAGCTAAAAGTGGAGTCTATAAACAGCATGTGGCTAAATTTGCACGCATCGCAGGTAAAGGCCTGCTAATTGCAGCTTTGCTTGGCGGTTCAGAGTTTGCTCCACTTGTACCTCTAGCTATAAAAGGAGTCAGTACAATCAAACAAGCAGCAAGGAAGAAGAGAATAGAAACAGTGTCAAAGGAAGAAACAAGTAAAGGAGTAACTGCGGTAAAGGCAGGAGGAAAAGCACAAACACAGTCAGTATCTACACCGAATAAAGGAACTCCAACAAAAGAAACAGCAGTGGAAAAGAGCATTGCTGGAGCAAAAACGGGAGCTGATATTTTCTCAAAACTACTTAAAATTTTTAGGAAGACAAATGAAGAGGAAGTGAGCGCATCAATAACAGATGAAGCAGCGACACTGGAAGAAGAAGCCGAAGATGCAGAAGTAGAAGATGGAACAGAGGAACTAGTCGAAGAAGAAACTGGGACTGCAGAAGTTTTACCAACTATAGAAACAGACGTGCCAGTAGAAGAAGAAGAAACTGATGAAGGAAAAGTAGAAATGACACAAGAGGTGACAACATCAATGACAGGAGAAACACCAGAAGTGGCAGCAGCAGCAGAAGCAGCAGAGGGGGCATTAACAACAGTCAACGATGTAATGGATGGAGCAGTACTGGCAGGAGAAGGAGCAGCTGCGTTGACAACAGCAGTCGAAGAAGAAACAGTTGGGGCAGTGCTGTCAGCAGCAGAGGAGGCAGCCGAGGAAGTAGCGTTGTCTGCAGTGGGGGAAGCTCTTTCAGTAACAGCGCTGGTAGATGGCATGGCTGAAGCATCAATTGAAGGAGTGGAAATGGAAGTAGTAGAAGGAGCTGCTGGAGTAGCTGCAGAGGCAATAGATGGAGTCGTACAAGTGATGGATGTAGCTGTTAAGGTAGCTGAAAGCTGTTGCATACAGTGAATCAACCTGCACCAACAGAATTTCTGCTTTCAGCGATTCATAAAAGTAACTCGACTATTTCTATTCAAATTATTGTAACACTGGCAACGATGATGTAATCACTTACATCCTTGTAGTGTTTGGTATGGGTTATAATTTAGATCTAGTTGAGGTTCGCTCTTAATCCAAAAAAACCCAAACATTTAAGACATTGTTGCTAACATTTTTGGCTTTACTTTTGTGTTTTTAAAATGGACAGTATTTCAAATTCAGAGATTTAATTTCTTCTTTTTTTTTGTTAAATATAAAACTATTGATTGTATTAATTCTATCTATTAAGAAAACATGATCTGGTTAGACTGGGAAACATTATAGCAGAGTTTTCCTTTCAACCATCTCAAGGATTTTTATCTAGTAATGACAGAAATAATTATATTCTTAAAATGAAATATTAAGATTCCATTTTTGTTGAAAAAATATAGTTAAAACATGCAAACGGTCACAAAAGATCTGACTTGAGGGCAGATCCACCCCGGAGTCTTTTCTTGTCGAGGGAACTAATATCACAGGTGCAGTAAACTGTCTGTCCTGTTTCTCCAGACTTTACCTTCAGTTTTCATCTCCTACAATTTGTCAGATTACAGCTGAATAATTAGATTTAAAAACTTCAAAAATGCATTTAAGCTGGGTAAATGATGACCACAAAAAGTATAAAAATAAATGATATATTTTGAACTTTTATTTTGTTAATGATGATATAGTTTTTTTTTATTTCTTTCCTTCCTGTTTTTTTAAGGTAAACATGTTGGTCAGCACTGATACATGTTCATTTTCTTCGCTTTAGTGGAATAAAATTAAAACTGTTCTTTATTTCTATGTTGCCATAGTGAATCATGGTTTATTATTGATTTTATTTTTAAACTCTTCCTTGACGAGGGCCCAGAGCTTTAATGCATTCTAGCTGCAGTGACTGTGGACATAAAAGCAGAACAACAGACTATTGTCAACAGACGAGGTCAGACATTTGTAGGTCTGTTGGTGTAACAAAGATTACTCAGAGGAGGGAAGTTATTAACAAGAAAAGAAGCACATTTGAAATTGACTACAAATAGAAGGGGGGAAAAAAGCTTAAGCAATAAAAAGTTGAACCTGGGAGGACTCATTAACTACAAGTTGTAAAAAGATGACTTGGCTACTGTTGTTTTACTAATTTGTGCCTTCTTGTCTCCTCTTCCTGCTGCCTATGAGGGAAAAATCATCTTCAGCGTGTCTTGCTAAAGTTTATCACAAGTTGTGAAACTGATTTGGAGGACAGAGGAAGCATGCTAGAGGAGCTATAGTTGTGTATGCACGGGTGTGTGTTTTATTGAAGTGTTTTGGGGGTTGTTTTAACTTCGGCATATAACAGGTGTGGCACAAAGCTGGAATGTACCAGTCATGGTGGGAGGACTCAGCAGCCAGACCTTTTTACCTAGAAGTCATTTCATTATTTAACATCAAACTTTGTACCCTTCACTGTTCCTATAAAACTTTCTTGTCTCTTTGTGCTTTGTTGTGAATTTAACTGAAAATTAAGCTAAATAGTTGTTTAAAAATACATATATATTAAATGTTGATCAACAACCTGTCATTTCTTATCTCGTTAATTTGAATTTTTATTCATCACCTTTTGGGAGAAATTATTAGAAGCATCATGTTTTACTTTAACTTTAGCGTGTGGGCTAAAGACTACCACAGTAATCAGTATGTTACTGCTGCCAGCTGCTGCTTAGAGGGTGCAGAACAGATAACCTGTAACCCTGATAAAGGAGCTGTGCTGTCTCTAAGTGACCCACTTGAGTATTTTTAAAGTCTCCTATTCCCCATCCTCCAATGAAATTCATCGCTTTAAGTGTAACTGAAAATTTACTCTGATGTGAAGCTCACAATGAGGCATTTAATGCTGCTTGTTCCAGAAGCAAGCAGCTGCAGTGTCATTTCCAATAAAACAAGCTCAAAAAAGGAGCCTGTGTCTGGCGAATGTTCTGATATCCAAAAAGATGCAACTGTATCAATGTTCTTAAAGTGGTAAGTATGGGGTTACAATGATGCTACTTTAAAATGAAACTGAAAAAAATATTGAAACTGAAATAAATGTACTGATAAATCTTGTGAAGTGGAAAAAAAATCATAGGGAAAAACGATTAATTGAAATTGTAATTTTTTTGTTTTCGCTTACATTTTTTTCAGTTTCAATACAAGATTTTTCAGTACATCTATTTCAGCTACAATATTTTTTTCAGTTTCATTTTAAGGTAGCATCATTCCAATCCCATATCTAATCCCATAAAAAGGAGCCTCAATGAGCAGGGTCTTGTAATTACAGTGTGTCACCACTAGATAGCCGCAGATTACGGGTTTCTTTTCCCCAGACATAATCATGTTAAAACTTTCTGTGCCGAGATCTCATCCAGTTCAGTAAAAAGAGTAACACACAAGAAAGTTATTTTTCTCTCTTTCTTTAAATATTGAGGTTTTCTTACTGTAATTGTGTTACGGCATTGTGTGTGGGTATCAGTCCCAGTACATCAGCAATTTCTGAAAGACTGACACCAGCACGTCTGGCACCAATAACCATGCCACATTGAGTCTTTTTTTTCCCCTTTCTGATCATGTATATCTAATAAAGGCCCAGGAGTACAATTTCTAATTTATTTTGGCATGACTGATTTTCTTGTAGGTGATTACCATGCCTACTGTTGTTACTGCTAAAATATTTTCATACATTACATTATTTTCAGAGCCAGTTATTCTGTACACAACATATTATGTTGTCTTTTTCCACTGGATTTTCTACAGTTCCAAAGGAAATACACAATTGGGATACTTTAGCTGACTTCATTCTCTTTCCGTTGTATTTCGATTCTGTTTGTTGTCCAAAACCTTTGACCACTTTTATTTGATCACTGTAGGTTGTAGAGAAGCTGAAGAGGACAGTAACCCAACAGGCTGGGGGGGTAACACTATGCAATATGTTCAGTTTTGGAATTTATATTCAGTGCTAACTGTAGCTAGGCTCAAAGTGTTAATGCTATCTTATTTTAATAAACAACACTGTTATATTTAAAACTAGGGGTGGCAATAGATCACTTTAGGGTGGCATATGCCACCCCATGCCACACCTCTAGATCCGCCCCTGCTGAGCTCTTACAAATTGCTGCTTATGTATAGGGATGGGTATCGTTAAGGTTTTATGCCAAACCGGTACTTTTGAAACGGTGCCGGTGCTTAAACGGTGCTCAAACCGGTGCTTAAACAATGGAAAAACACAAACTTTGTCCAAAAAACTCTCATGTTTAGCTGTTTTTTGTAAAAAGATAACAATGTTAGTCTTCTCTGCAGCTATAGGGCATATATGGTCTCACTCTTGGCTGGAAGCAGTGCTTAAACAATGGAAAAACACAAATTTTGTCCAAAAATCTCTCATGTTTAACTGTTTTCCACTTTTTCTTTGGTCATTTTAGCTTTTTTGCCAGGGTGAAGGGAGTATCTGCCATCAAACAAGAAGACAGCCGCATGTAACGGTGTTTGCTAGTTCACCTTACATGCATTAATGTAATAACGTGGTTAGCGTACTCAACGTAAATTGAGAGAAGAACGACTGCTGCTGCCATCATCATCCGTCATCATTTCTGCTACACTGACAGGGCTAGGGGCCAGGACTCTACTCTTCGGGTTTTTGGGGGATGTTGCTAACTCCGGGTCCGATAACAGGCACCACACCCGCAGTAGATGTGCTCGGTGCTCGGTCTTACAGCAAGCTATCAAATACGGTGCATTTCTAGGCTTTTAAAAACACGCTATGCGTCACCAGGTGTTTCATCAGATTTGAGGTGTTACCTCCTTTGACAGTATCACAGTATCAGCTTAAAGCACTTGTTGCAGGCTGCTGAGTTTGCATCTTTTGCTGTGAAGTACAGCCAGACTTTGACCGCTTCGCCTTGGGAATTTTTAATCTGTAGCTCTGCTCTAAAAGAACGTACGTACCTGGGCCCGCCTACTATCCTTGGAAAGGTAAAATGATTGGCTAGAATCCAAAGTGTATGACATCTCAGGAAAAAAAAGGCACCGAAATAAAGCACCGAAATGTGCGCTGCTTTTCGGTCTGGTTACTACCGTTTATGTCAGATACCGGTACCCATCCCTACTTATGTACAGTTGAGTTACAGTGGGATGATGGGTGATCTTTACCAGCACCCGCTTTTCTTTGAGTGTGAGAGTCTTAAAGAAGAACATCTAACGAGATTAAAAAAATATTTCAGTATTCGCCGCGGATCAGGCGGAGGAGAGTGCGGACCAGTGACGAGAGTGGACAAAAATGTCTACAGTGTGGCTTTCAAAAATAAAAAAGGTAGGTTTATTATACAGTACAATGTATCTTTAATAAGCAGTGCTATGAAATATCCAGAGCAAAAAGGTTTCAGCTGTTGGAAAAGTATATATATACATATATCTATAAAGAAAACGTGAATTGAAAGTTTGTCTCGAAAGTGAAACTTCATGCTACAAAACATTTGGTGGTCAGCCGTTGTCTTAATGTCAAGTTCAAGCTATAAGACATTACAGGAACAGCATACAATTTACCATCACTACATTTAAACTTTTGTCTGTCAATGGGCCATTGCAGAGATGGGTACACTGGGATGACCAGATTATTGCATTGTAAACAAATACAGTTTTCATTTCATTTGCTGTTTGAATGTTTAGTAAAAGAGGAAGTAAAGTCAGCTGCACAGACCTTAAAAACCTTAAAGCAGAAGTGGACTTTTCAATCAGCTTAGCAAGCGACTATAATTCATGTAGAGTCAGGAAAAAATTGTTTTTCATGCATTTGATATGTACTTTTACAAATAAATTGTAGTTTCTTATAGGCACTTATTGGACATCAGAAGAAAGAATAAAAAGAAGGCCAAAGAAGCTTAAAAGGAAAATGGGTCACATAAAAAATTCACTCTGTAACTCCAGATTTCTGTCTACAGATCAGCAGCGAGTCCTTCAGAGATCAGAGCATGTTTTGGAGCTTGGAGATCATCATTTGGTGATCACAGTCCGAGAAAGTCTGGAAAGTGACAACACCTCTCATTTCATCGCCCCTACTTCAACTCCAGCAGAGGTAAATTTCACATTTTAATTTAATCAAGGTTTTATGGCTTCATATAGAATTAACATTGTCCATATGATAAAAACATTGACGTAACCTCTTACTTCAATATTATTATTATGTATCAGCTTTACTACATGTTGATACCTCTTCTCATTTGCATGTCTTCCCAATCACAGCCTCCTGAGAACATTCCTGCCTCGTCTCTTCTACCAAGTGATGAAGAGTATGAACTACATGTTGATAATTATCTTCTTCGTTACCTGACCGAATGTCCTCATGCTCAGCAAGAACTTGAGAACATGCTTGGCTGTTTAGCCTGCTCTGCTGATCTTTACTGTGAGGAGGGGAGAGTTTTAGTCAGGAGGCTCGCTCAACCTGGTGCTGCAGATGAAGTTAGTGACTGGAAAGCTGAGGTAGACGCTCTCTTTGGTGGCTACTTGTGCCATTATAAGGTAAACCCTGACAAAGTTAGTTAACCCTGAAGGCACGGTTGTTTAGTCATGTGACACAAACGTGTTTGTGCACGTTGAAGAAGCCTGCAGATCAACTTGCAGGATCAGTCCTTTACTCCGATCAGACAGTGCTGAGCTCTTACAAATCACTGCTTATGTTTGGTTCAGTTACAGCGGGATGATGGCTGATCGTTACCAGCACCCGGTTTTCTTTGAGTGTCAGAGTCTTAAAGAAGAACATCTGACGAGAGTACAGAAATATTTCGGTATTCGCCGCAAATCTGGCGGAGGAGAGTGCGGACTTGTGACCATAGTGGACGAGAACGTCTACAGTGTTGCTTTCCGAAATAAAAAAGGTAGGTTTATTATGCATTTTAATCGGTAATTATATTTACACATATTTATTATGTACGGACTTTCTTATGCACGACATGTAATACAGTAGTCGAAGTCTCCAAATGACCACTTATTATTATCATCAATAATAATATTTTCTCTTGGTTTAAATAACCGTTTTTAGCTGTTAAGGAACTATGAGACTTTGACAGGTGAGTTACTGGTGGCAGTGGGAAGCGTAAGAAAGAAAACATGAAAAAAAGTTTGTCTGGAAAGCCAAACTTGATTTTACACAACACTTGGTGATCAGCAGCCGACAGTGGGTGAAAAGATAAGAATAAAGAAGGACAAAAGAAACATAAAAACAAAAATAGGTCACATAAAAATAAAATCTATATGTAATTCAGTTTGTAACTTGTGATATCTATTTATAGATCAGCAGCGAGTCCTTCAGAGATCAGAGCATGTTTTGGATCTTGAAGATTGTCATTTGGTGTTCACTGTCCGAGAAAGTCTGCAAAATTCTACCTCCTCTCAGCTCACCAACCCCACTTCTGCTCCAGCAGAGGTAAATTTCACTTATTAATTTAATAAAGTTTTTAATAGTTTTATGGATCCATATAAAAATGAACATTGTCCGTCTGATTATAATATTAATGTAAGCAGGGTTTTGCTACATGTTGATACCTGTTCTCATGTCTTCCCAATCACAGACTCCTGAGCACATTCCTGCCTCGTCTCTTCTACCAACTGATAAGGAGTATGAACTACACGTTGATAATTATCTCCTTCGTTACCTGAAAGAATGTCCTCATGCTCAGCAAGAACTTGAGAACATGCTTGGCTGTTTAGCCTGCTCTGCTGAACTTTACTGTGAGGAGGGGAGGGTTTTAGTCAGGAGGCGAGCTCAACCTGGTGCTGCAGATGAAGTTAGTGACTGGAAAACTGAGGTAGACGCTCTCTTTGGTGGCTACTCGTGCCATTATGAGATAAACCCTGACAAAGTTAAAGCTTTGGTTCAGTCCAGCAGCTCTTGTCAGACTGCAGGTGAGGTGAAGGTGTACACAGATGAGTCTGGGATGGCTGTTGTTGTTGGAGAACTGTCTCTGGTTCGTGCCAGGTTGTTAGACATCGAGAAACCTTCAAGTTTACGTGACAATATGGCATCTCTGAGTTTGAGTGAGGAAAGCACAACCATTGCTAGCTACAGCCTTTGTGATGGGCTCCAGGTGTTTGTGTGTCAGGGTGACATCACCAAGCAACATGCTGATGCTCTGGTAAATGCAGCCAATCAGGACTTGGAGCACTCTGCAGGTGTTGCTGCTGCACTGAGTCGAGCTGGTGGTCCTGAAATACAGAGAGAGAGTGATGAATTAGTGAAGTGTTTGGGGAAAATTCCCATAGGAGAAACAGTAGTGACCACAGGGGGTAACTTAAAGTGCAAGAAACTGCTTCATGCAGTTGTGCCTGTAGGTGGAAAAGCAAGTAAGAGAGATAAGCTGTTACTGGAAAAAACTGTGCATTCTGCTTTAAAGTTTTCAGAAATAATGGAGTTTCAGTCCATAGCCATTCCTTGTATCAGCTCAGGTGTCTCTGGGGTTCCTCTCACTGTGTGCACTGAGGCAACTGTTGCTGCTGTGAAGGACTTTGGCAGTGTGGGAGGTCGGAGTGTGAGGAAAATCATCCTGATTGATAACAGAGAGGAGGCGGTGAGGGCCATGCAGGAAGCATGTGACAGGCTTCTCCAAGGGATAGATACACCTGATGAAGATACAGCAAGAGGAGCCACTGCCAGAGCTCCTGGAGGCAGAGTCCACATGGAGGTTATTCAGGGATCGATCGAGAGCCAGCAGGTGAGAAACGTTGCTGATAACATTAGATAGTTTGAATTGATTATTTATATAAAACACTTTTTCTGAATCTCCTGCTCTTCTCCTAGGTGGATGCTTTGGTGTGTCCTATGGTTGGCCATCCTCTCTCTACCCGTGTTGGAAATGCTTTATTTGCAGTAGCTGGACGCCAGCTGACCACAAGGTTTAGAAAGGAAGCAGAAGATGAAACAATGCCTGGTGACTCAGTACTTCTGGAGGGCTTACCTGGACTTCAATGTAATGCAGTCTTCTTCCTCAATCTCGTTCGCTGGGATGGTGACCCAGAGGGTGTTGCAGTCCAGGTGAGATAGTAAAGGAGGGATTTTATTATACTGCCAGTTTTTTTTAGAACAATTTCAATGGAGTCATTTGTCTTCATCCAGTATTCTTATTGGTTATAGATACTTCGAATCGGCATCAACACAATACTGTCTTCTTGTGAGAAGAAAGGATTCAGATCTGTCGCTCTTCCTGTCCTCGGTGCTGGGATGGCCCTGCAATTTCCTGTCAGTGAGGTGGAGAAGGTGTTAATGGAGGAAGTTCATGTATTTGAAGAGGAGCGAACGGGCATCACACCATTCTTGATCCGCATTGTCATTCACCCAGATGACGAGGAGACACACAAGGTAATGACAAAGCACTTTTCCTTAAAAATCAATTACTGGCAATTAAGATGCTGAGAGTTGAAGAATGCCAGCAACATCAAACTCTGATTTGTGCTTAGAAAACAAAGAAACTCAGAATATAACTAGAAAAAGTTACATTTCCTGTGAAAATGCTGTGTGAATGCCTTATAGTGGAATCTGCTGAAAAAAGCAGAAGTAAAACTATGTGCTGAAAGGAGGTGAATAAACTGAAAATTCTGCTGAAAAGGGGTGAAGAAGCAGAAATTTGTACTGACAATAGGTGAAAAAGTTTAACTATGTGCTGAGAAGAAAAGTTGCCCTGAGTAGGATTTGAACCCAGGTCTCTTGGAGTAAAGGTAGCAACTCATCACACTGAACCAAACTGGCACGCAGGAAGCTAAAAAGTGATGGAGACTGACAATTCTGCTGAAATGAGCAGAAAATGCTGAGATTTGTGCTGATAAGAGGTGAAAAGGCTGAAAATTCTGCTGAATAGAGGTGAATCAGCAGAATATCTGCTGAAAAGAGGTTTCTGCTGAAAACAGCTGAAAAAGCAGCGATTTGTGCTGAAAAGGGGTGAAAAAATGAAAATCCTGCTGAAAAGGGGTGAAGAAGCTGAAATTTGTGTTGAAAATGGTTAAAAAGGTTAACTGTTAACTGAAAAAAATGTTGCCATAAGTGGGATTTGATCCCGGGCCCCCCGGTCTGAGAATGGCTGCTCATCTCACTGAGCTAAAACACAGCTCAGGTGGGCAATCAAAAATAAGTGCCATTGATGATGTGTTCCATTCATTTCAGTGGGCAAAAAAATTGCATAAAAAATTTAATATCTCAAAAAGTATAGAAGTTATGAGCACCAAAAGATATAGCCAGCATAAGCAGAAAGAGCCTTACGGGATTCACACAATAAAGAATAAAGAGAAACAGGAACTCAATAGTGTGCCTCTCTTGCAATAGTAAAAGCTCATTTACCACCTCATTTGTCAATATCAGTCAGCAGGGACAGTCTCATCTGATCCCAATATTATGTGTAATAATAAATTATACAGGAATCATGAATAATGCTGTTAATTTGTTGCCTTTACAGACATTTGGCTCTGTCCAAAATGACAAATTCACTGAAGATTTTCACCACAAAGACCCAGGCCAAGGTGAGTGTAAAAAAATATATACAACTGAGAATCAAGACAGTGTTTTTTCCTTTCGGGTTTCTAAAAATCCTGAGTTAAAAAAGAGATAACATCTAAACCATCAACAGGAAATTACAACATCAGTTAGAGAATATAAAAAAACATTCAGTCCATCACAGTGTACTAAAGAGACAGCCATTGACAATAGCTCAAATACCCAATACTTTGGATGATTCAGACAGTCTTGCATTAACCCTCCAATGACTGAACAAAAGCTTGACCTCACAACAAACAGCACTCTCCTCTTTTCTTTTAGTATTGATTCTGTATCTGACTAAAAATGTGCTGTAAAAACTGCTTCCTATTTCAAACCTCAAACCATTACCGAAAAGTATTTCAAAATTACAAAAGTAAGAAATAATGTACTTAACAGATTCAACTTTCTCCTCTAGAGTCAACAACAATGAGGCTGGTGCTGCTGGGAAAAACTGGATCAGGGAAAAGTCACCTGGGTAACACCATTCTTGGAGAGGAGCACTTTACCTTTTACGCCTCTCCAAACTCTGGAACAATGAAATGCCAAACAGAAACCAAAACAGTCAGTGGAAGAAGCATCACTCTGATCGACACCCCTGGTTTCTTTGACACAGGAAGGTCTGAGGCAGATTTGAACTCTGAGATAATGAGCTGTATGACAGAGTGTGCTCCTGGACCTCATGCTTTTCTCATTGTGCTTCGAGTGGATAAATTCACAGAGCATGAGCAGGCTGTCATCACTAAGATAGTTCAGTGTTTCTCAGATGAAGCTCTAAAATATGCTGTAGTTGTTTTCACTCACGGTGACCAGCTCCACAAAAAGATGAAAATTGAAGATTTTGTCAGTCAGAACAAGAACCTGAGTGATCTGGTGTCAAAGTGTGGTGGTCGGTGCCACGTCTTTGATAACAAACACTGGAACAACAACCAGCCAAATAACTACAGGAGCAACCAGTTCCAGCTGGAGGAGTTACTGAAAACAATAGAGAAAATGGTGGTGGAAAAAAACGGAGGCTACTACACAAATAAAACGCTGCAACATGTGGAGACAGCAATACAAGAACAGGTAGAGGACATTAGACACTCAATGCCAGATAAGACCACAGAAGAGATCAGAAACCAGGCTAAATCTAATGTGTTTAAGAGGTTTCTGATCCAAATGGCAGGGATTGCAACAGGAGCTTTGCTCGGTGCTTTTTTCGGTGTAGTAACATTGGCTGAATTTGCTATCAAATCTGTGAAGAACTTGCAACTGATGAGTGTCACAAAAATGTTAGCATGTATGCCTGCTGCTGCAACAGTAGGAAAAACAGCACTAGTAGCTGCTGGGACAGTAGTTTTGACAGCAGCAGCAGTAGGAGGAGTAATGGGAGGCATCACTGGAAATGAAGCCGCTAAGGATGCAGAGTCACCTTTAGAAGCTGCGCAGAGAGCATATAAGGCTGTACAAGGAAAAAGAAAAGCTTTTACAAAATTCATGTAAGATCTTCATAATAAGCAGATATTTATGTGAACATTTGATTATTTTATTACCTCTTGATAATGTTACATCACATATAATGTTTACATATTTAGAAGGCAGTACATAAATTTGTTTTTATTTGGAGGTTTTTGGGACTAATAAAGGTTTATTCAGCAGTTTCCCTCTTTTAGGCGCCTATGTTTTTTTCTTTGCGTACTTGCCTTGGGCTACTGTGTCAAATTTTTTCATACAGTTGGGAATAAGGGAAAATGTGGGGTAAACCAAGTAAAGGCTCTGATTAATTCAACACCATTGCCAGCAGTAAGAGGGTTCATCTGGAGGAAATATATTAGGAGGGGCTCACAAACAGCCATAGTGCCGTCAATGGAGGACAACAGCTATGTTTCCCTGGCAAAAAACAATTGTGTTTCAGTGACTGGAAGGATGTAACTGCCAGTGCCGGACTTGAACTCTTACTTACTCTGACACCACACTCACCCTTTTTATTATATAGACTCATTTGCTGCTTTTCAGATTCAGTTTTTGAAAATGCTTTGGAGAGGTGTTGGCAAGCTTTAGGGCCAGAATCTGTTGGTGTTTATTAACTATAACTGGGGTTTTACTTGAGCACTCATGCTGCAGCATAATGCAACCTTCCACAGCTTTAAGGTGAATAAAATGTTTACATGAAGTGTGGTTTGCCTTTTTTTGTTTACAATCAAGTTTAATTTCGATCACACATTTCCATGATAGTGTTTTGCAAACTGTACAATTTACAGGCTATTAGTTATTTCATGTAAATATAGGTGAGGCCAAGCACACACCTATATTAGTCATAATATACGTGTAATAACATCCCACTAGGTGTGGCATGGAAGCTTTAACTAGCACTGTCAAAAATGAAATTTTCAGAGTTCCATTTTACTAGAAAAGTGTCCCCAGTACTGTTCTGAATCTATCATTAACAGCATGCACAGTTGTTTGGGCTTATGGCCCATATTTCAATTCAATTTTTAGTTTAATTTATATCATACCAAATCACAACAACAGTGTCCTCAAAGTCCTTTGTAAAGTAAAGTTCAGACAATAACACAGAGAAAACCCCAACTATCAAATGAACCTCTATGACAGGGGTGGGGGAACTTGACCCAGGGTGATATCTAAAACTTGCAGGACAGCGGCCCTTGAGGCCTAGATTTCCCCAACCCTGCATTAGATCATTAGAAGCACCAGGAAACAAAAGCCAGTATGTTCCCACAGTGGCTTGTGTCTTATCATCTACTCGAGCTTAGCTCATGTTTTAGAAGAGGAAGCATTAAATGGTTAACAGTAGTTTCCTGCACTATCCTTTAATATGAGAGAGCTGTGAATGACCATTCATATGGCTCTCCAAAAGTTGATTCTGTTCATCTGGATGTAGCGTTTTCAGTGGGAGAAACGTTTCGTCACTCATCCAAGTGACTTCTTCAGTCTCAGCTGCAGGTTTCCCCAAACCTTATAAACAGTACATTTGCATAATGACAAAACATGACATGAAACCAGCCCACTGAAGGAACAATGGGCTGTGAGGTCAGTTCCTTCATCATAATTACGGAAATTCTCATGACCATTGATCAACAACCACTGACCAAAACCCACTGATCAATGGCCATGAGTACCATTCACAGAGAGTTGGGGAATGGCTGCAATCACAGCATTGTGAGATGGCGAAAGATGTACCCTTAGGCCCCCTCCTCGATTCAGAGATGGTCTTTCCCTTTTCACGTAAATGGCCTCCTTGACTCCACGCTCAAACCAGCGTTCTTCCCTGTCCAGGATGTGTACATCCTCATCATTGAAAGTGTCCACTGGCCTGTAGGTGTAAATAGACTGCAGAGTCCTGGCCTGACGAGGTAGCTCTTCTGTGTTGTGCCACTCGCCTCGCCAGAGGTTGTTTGGTTTCCCCGATGTATAAATCCTGGCAATCCTCCTGGCACTTAACAGCGTACACTATGTTACTCTGTTTGTGTCGGGGGACCCGATCCTTGGGGTGGACCAATTTTTGGCGCAGCGTGTTTTGGTGTTTAAAAGCCACAGAGACCCGGTGTTTAGAAAAAATGCGTCTCAACTGTTCCGATACTCCTGACACATACGGGATCACTACAGGTTTTCGCTTGGGCAGCGGTTGTCCTTCTCTCCTGGATCGGCTGGAGCTTTCTTTAGGTGCCTTCCCAGCTTTGACAAAAGTCCAGCTGGGATAACCACATTTACTCAGGGCCTTCTTGATGTGCTGTTCTTCTGCCTCCCTGGCCGCTGTGTCAGTGGGGATGGTGTTCGCTCTGTGTTGTAGCGTCCTGATGACACCCAGTTTGTGCTCCAGTGGATGATGAGAGTCAAACCTTAGATACTGATCTGTATGTGTAGGTTTACGGTACACGTCAGCTTTTAGATGTCCCCCATTACTGATGGAAATCTCACAGTCTAAGAAGGCTAACCTGCTACTTTTCATATCCTCCCTGGTGAATTTGATGTGTCGGTCCACCGAGTTAATGTGATCCGTGAATTGTGGTACGTCCTGAGATTTGATTTTCACCCAAGTGTCATCCACAGATCTGAACCAATGGCTTGGTGGTGTTCCAGGGTAGGATAGCAAAGCCCTCTTTTCCACTTCTTCCATGTACAAATTGGCCACGATGGGCGAAACTGGGGAGCCCATGGCACACCCATGTTTCTGCCTGTAGAACTGACTCTTGTATGTGAAGTAGGTGGAATGAAGACACAGTTCCAAAAGCAAACACACTTGGTCGATGCTGAGAGTGGTCCTGTTGCTGAGGTTGGGGTCATCCTGTAATCTCTTACGGACTACCTCCAACGCTTCCGTGACTGGGATGCAAGTGAAGAGAGATGTAACGTCGTACGAGACCATGGTTTCATCTGCCTCCATAATGACATCTCTCACCTTCTCAACAAAATCCAGGGTGTTCTGGATGTAGTGTTCAGAGCTGCCCACCAGCGGGTTGAGGATCGAAGCCAGAAACTTGGAGATGTTATAGGTGACAGAGTTGATCATGGTAAACCATACAGACTTGGTGTAGACTCCCCTGGGTATAACCTGTGGTATGAGGTCCGGTCAATAGCCTTGTCTTGTTCTAACTGTTTCAGACAGTCTATCACCCTCTTCCTGTAACCACTTCCTGGGTCTCGTTTCAGGGGGTCGTAAGTATTTTCATCACTGAGTAGTGACAATTTTTTTTTCCCTCATGATAGTCTTTCTGGTTTAACAATACTGTGCACCCACCCTTATCTGCCGGAAGGATGATAATGTTGTTGTCATCACTAAGTGATGTGAGTGCCTTCCTCTCCTCCATAGTGATGTTGGATTCTGGGGGCTTTGCATTGCTCAGACAGGCCGAAACTTTCGTCCGTAGTTGCTCTGCTTCCACTTCTGTAATATTGTTGTTACGAATTGCTGTTTCTGTGGCTGTGATCAGCTCCACTAGCGGGATTTGTCTCGGTGTGACAGCAAAATTCAACCCTTTAGCAAGGATGTTTTTCTCTGTTTGGATGAGCTCATTTTTACCTGCATCTCAAGTTATCTCATGCTCCGTACAAAAAAAAGAAAGCACCACTTGATAACCCATTTCTTCATAAATGTTTAATTGATGTTTCCAAAGAGAGAAACAGCTACAAAAGGCATCCCAAAACCTTCCATACCCTGTCTTGAACTACAAATTCACATTGTCAAGTTTAAGATGGCCTGAACAATGGCCTCTCTCTCTCTATTAGAGTAATGATAAAAATTATGTTTAATCATTGCTCTAAGATACGCTTACAATACCTAATTCAAAGCTAATAATTAATTCTAATGATGGCTGTCTTGAAGCTGATGCTCCGACGTGTGTGTTTAAATAAGAAAAGTTTATTGATCAAATTAATTTATTAAACAAATAGACAGAATTATTTCACCCTCAAAATACATGTTCAAAGCAACACAAGGGTGGCCCAATAGCAGACAGAACTGTGAACTCGAGTGGGCAGTGAAGCAGCACACTTCAATTTGTAGATTCAAGCTGTTCTTCATAATTTTGGCCACCAGATGTCACCAGAGAGGAATGTGTTGAAAAGCTAGTATGAACTGTTTTTTTAACACAAGGTAACCAAAGCCAGTCTAGTGAAAGGTCTGAACAAGAACACACTCCTGTTTATAAATAAAGTTATTATTGAAAAAACAAGCAAACTAGTTATTATTATTATTACTTAGCAGCGATCACTCCAGAATAAAACAATTATGGATTTGAATGTACTTCTCTGCCCATGGTAGTGCAGTGCCCCATAGTTGCATATGAACATTTAGAATATTTCTCTGTTGTTCTAAAACTGTCATGTGTTAGTCTGTATATTAACTGTGCCATCTTGCAATACTGTGATTTCCTACACATACTTTCAGTGCACTGTGTGCAAGTGTAGGATCAACACTTATGTCTTTACACTGACCCCATTGGTGACACAAAAGCCTTGGAAGCACTGCTGCCTCTTTACAAAGAATAATCAAAATACCTGTTGTGGATAGGCGTAGCCTTGGGTCACGTGGTGATTGCTATATCACCTGTTCGTGGCCCGAGGGAAATTTTGATTGAGTGGGTGATGGGGGAAGTCAACTTTTGCTGACCGCTCAAGCAGAGGCAGAGCCAGACATTTTTTACACCCGGGGCTTAGCCCTAAAGGGTTGTATGGGATTGGGGGGGGGGGGGGGTAGAAATGACTGAACGATTTATTAGGCTGTGTTTTGACTTTTGTTCAAAAAATAATAACTTCATATAGGAAAAAAACTATATATCTCATATGCAGGATGCTTTACAGTATTTTTTTAATTAAGCAGCAAGGCAGAACAAAATCATGGCTGTATCAAGGCACAGGGACTAAACCCCAATTCAACCTGACCCAGAACTGATCCGGAATTAAAACAGGACTGCTTTAGGACTTAACCAAGACAGAACCAGAATCAGAACTAGATGATAGTAGCACTGAAAATCATCATAGACCTGCACTACACTTTTTTTTACACTATTTAGATTCATAAACGTTTATATAATTATTTAGCCTTGTTGTGCAAACAAGCCTGCATAACTTAATAAATATAGAATTTGAAAAGTAACAAATGGTATCTAAAAAGTTACACTAGGTACTAGATACATGTTCTGATGAGTTTTGGCAAACAACCATTTGACTAACATGTGTGTCTCACCTGCTCTTGTTCCCTCTCTGTTCTGTCCTCATTCTCCTCTCTCTCTCTCTCTCTCTGTTCCTCGCTCTCCCTCTTTGTGCTGCACTGTAAAAAATTAATAAATTGTAATATCAAAGTATTTTACTGTTTATTTTACAGTTTTGTACTGTTTTTCTTCCATCCATCCATCTTCATCCGCTTTATCCGAGGCCGGGTCGCGGGGGCAGCAGCCTAAGCAGGGAAGCCCAGACCTCCCTCTCCCCAGCCACCTCCTCCAGCTTATCCGGGGGAACACCAAGGCGATCCCAGGGCAGCCGAGAGATGCAATCTCTCCAGCGTGTCCTGGGTCTACCCCGGGGCCTCCTCCCGGTGGGACATGCCCGGAACACCTCACCCAGGAGGCGCCCAGGAGGCATCCTTGTCAGATGCCCGAACCACCTCAACTGGCTCCTTTCGATGTGGAGGAGCAGCGGCTCTACTCTGAGCCCCTCCCGGATAGCTGAACTTCTCACCCTATCTCTAAGGGAGAGGCCAGCCACCCTTCGGAGGAAGCTCATTTCTGCCGCTTGTATCCGCGATCTCGTTCTTTCGGTCACTACCCACAGCTCGTGGCCATAGGTGAGGGTAGGGACGTAGATCGACCGGTAAATTGAGAGCTTCGCTTTTACACTCAGCTCCCTCTTCACCACGACGGACCGGTGCAGCGTCCGCATCACTGCAGCCGCAGCACCAATCCGTCTGTCGATCTCCGGCTCCCTTCTCCCATCACTCGCGAACAAGACCCCGAGATACTTGAACTCCTCCACTTGGGGCAGGAACTCATCCCCGACCCGGAGTGGGCACTCCACCCTTTTCCGGCTGAGAACCATGGCCTCAGATTTGGAGGTGCTGATCCTCATTCCTGCTGCTTCACACTCGGCTGCGAACCGTTCCAGTGCGAGCTGGAGGCCTTCACCCGATGAAGCCAACAGAACCACATCATCCGCAAAAAGCAGAGATGAGATTCTGAGGCCACCGAAGTGAAAGCCCTCCGCCACTTGGCTGCGCCTAGAAATCCTGTCCATAAAAATTATGAACAGAACCGGTGACAAAGGGCAGCCCTGGCGGAGCCCATCACCCACCAGAAACGAGTCCGACTTATTGCCGGCAATGCGAACCAAGCTCTTGCAACGGTTGTATAGGGATCGAATGGCCCGTAGCAATGGGCCAGACACCCCATACTCCCGCAACACCTCCCACAGGACACCCCGAGGGACACGGTCGAATGCCTTCTCCAAGTCCACAAAACACATGTAGACTGGTTGGGCAAACTCCCATGCACCCTCAAGTATCCTTGAGAGGCTAAAGAGCTGGTCCAGTGTTCCGTGACCAGGACGAAAACCGCATTGTTCCTCCTGTATCCGAGGTTCAACTAGCGGACGAACTCTCCTTTCCAGCACCCTGGAATAGACTTTCCCAGGGAGGCTGAGGAGTGTGATCCCCCTGTAGTTGGAACACACCCTCCGGTCTCCCTTCTTAAAGATGGGGACCACCACCCCGGTCTGCCAGTCCAGGGGTACTGCCCCTGATCTCCACGCAACATTGTAGAGGCGTGTCAACCAGGACAGCCCTACAACGTCCAGAGCCTTCAGGAACTCGGGGCGAACCTCATCAACACCAGGGGCTCTGCCACCAAGCAGTTGTTTAACTGCCTCAGTGACCTCGCCCCCGGAAATTGGCGGGTCATTCCCCTCATCCCCAGACTCTGCTTCCTCCTCGGAAGACGTGTCAGTGGGATTAAGGAGGTCCTCGAAGTATTCCTTCCACTGCCTGACAATTTTCTCAGTCGACGTCAGCAGCGCTCCGCCAGCACTATACACAGTGCAGGTAGAGCACCGCTTTCCCCTCCTGAGACGCCTGACGGTTTGCCAGAATCTCTTCGAGGCAGTCCGAAAGTCTTTTTCCATGGCTTCTCCGAACTCCTCCCACACCCGAGTTTTTGCTTCAGCCACTGCCCGAGCCGCATTCCGCTTGGCCTGTCGATACCTGTCGGCTGCCTCCGGAGTCCCACAGGCTAACCAAGCCCGATAGGACTCCTTCTTCAGCCTGGTGGCTCCCTTCACCTCTGGTGTCCACCATTTGGTTCGGGGATTACCACCACGGCAGGCACCAACGACCTTGCGACCGCAGCTCAATGCAGCAGCTTCGGCGATGGAGACGCTGAACATGGTCCATTCGGACTCAATGTCCCCAGTCTCCCTCGGAATGCTGTTGAAGCTCTGCCGGAGGTGTGCGTTGAAGATCTCGCGGACTGGGGCCTCTGCTAGACGTTCCCAGCACACCCTCACTACACGTTTAGGTGCACCGGGTCTGTCCAGCGTCCTCCCCCGCCACCTGATCCAACTCACCACCAGGTGGTGATCAGTTGACAGCTCAGCCCCTCTCTTTACCCGAGTGTCCAGAACATACGGTCGCAGGTCTGGTGATACGATTACAAAATCGATCATCGACCTGCGGCCTAGAGCATCCTGGTGTCACGTGCACTTATGGACACTCTTATGTTCGAACAAGGTGTTCGTTATGGCCAAACTGTGATTTGCACAGAAGTCCAATAACAAAACACCACTCGGGTTCAGATCAGGGAGGCCGTTCCTCCCAATCACGCCCTTCCAGGTCTCGCTGTTGTTACCCACGTGAGCATTGAAGTCTCCCAGCAGGACAACAGAGTCTCCAGGTGGGGCACCTTCCAGCACCCCCCCCAGGGACTCTAAGAAGGCTGGGTACTCTGAACTGCCACTTGGCGCATAAGCACAGATGACAGTCAGGACCCCTTCCCCGACCCTGAGGCGCAGGGAACAAACCCTCTCATCCACCAGGAAAAACCCCAACGTACCGGCAGCAAGCCGAGGGGATATTAGAATACCCACCCCAGCCCGCCGCCTCTCACCGGGGGCAACTCCAGACTGAGACAGAGTCCAGCCCCTCTCCAGGAGACTGGTTCCAGAGCCCAAGCCATGCGTAGAGGTGAGCCCGACTATATCTAGCCGGTACTTCTCAACCTCACGCACTAACTCAGGCTCCTTCCCCACCAGAGAGGTGACATTCCATGTCCCTATTGCCAGTCTTGGCAGCTGGGGATCAGTCCGCCAGGGCCTCCACTCCTGGCCGCTGCCCGGCACACAATGCACCCGACCCCTATGGCGCCTCCTGCTGGTGGTGGGCCTGCGGGAGGATGGGCCCATGTCTCCTCTTCGGGCTGTGCCCGGCCGGGCCCCATGGACTAAGGCCCGGCCACCAGGCGCTCGCCTTCGGGCACCCTCCCCGGGCCTGGCTCCAGGGCGAGGCCCCGGTAACCCTATCCCGGGCAGGGTAAACTGTTCCCTCGATGTTCTCTTCATAAGGGTCTTCTGAATCGCTCTTTGTCTGGTCCCTCACCCAGGACCAATTTGCCATGGGAAACCCTACCAGGGGGCAAAATCCCCCAGACAACATAGCCCCTGGGATCCCTGGGACACACAAACCCCTCCACCACGATAAGGTAGCGATTCACGGAGAGGCTGTTTTTCTTCAATATCATTAAATTTACATATTTAGAATGTGATTTTACATGTCAAATGTAAAATAACATAAAATCACTGTAAATGTAATAAAACATAATTTTCTTGTTTTTTAAATATATTTTTCTGTACATATGCATATTTAGATTGTTAAAATACATTCACAAATGTATCATACTTTCACAAATATTTGTCCGTTATTTGAAAGATTGAACTGTTAAATTCAAATGTAATGCTATGGAAAAATATATAAAATGATCTAAAAATTAATGAGAACAATTAATAATTAAAGGAGTATTTGAATTATAATTTTGCTGAAAATGTCATCTAGCTCTGTTTCAATAATTCAGAGGTAAAAAGTGAAAATATAATTAATAGGAATAAAAACTAAAAAAACATAAAACATTGCACGGCCACATTGTGTTAATTATATATGTAAAAAAATAAATATAGAGGTAGGAATTGCAATTAATATAAATCTCAAAGTATTCACAACATTCCTGAACAGAAATAGACCCTGTGCACGAGAAAATGCTAACTTCCTGGTTTGAGACCGGATGTAGGGTTGTACATTTCCGGTAGTTGCATCCACCTCAA
Source organism: Oreochromis niloticus (assembly GCF_001858045.2). Lineage (NCBI taxonomy): Eukaryota > Metazoa > Chordata > Actinopteri > Cichliformes > Cichlidae > Oreochromis > Oreochromis niloticus. The sequence goes on from NC_031967.2 coordinate 26,941,080, forward strand.
AAGTAATTACATGTTAAACTGTTTTGCAGAGTACGCAAACAGCATGTAAGACATGCAGACTACAGGGACCACCTGACATTCAGCCACAATGTAGACAAAGCAGGATAACTTCCTACAGTTTACAATTGAGATCTTCAGTTAAAGGCCTGCAAGCTACAAAAATCCCCCAGAAGCCAAAAGTTCACCATTGATGTGCAACATGAGAAACAACATTCCTACTTCAGAAAATTTTTTAACACTTGATTGAATTCACTGAGATGGCTAATCTACAACAGCATGAAAAGTATAAGAACAGGCAGCAAAGGAAGTGTGATCTACTGGCTGTGTGTCAGAAATTTGACAGATTTTGTGTCATTTTAGCATTTTTTTCATGTTATGTTAAAGTTGTTTGACATAAACATGTTATTCTAGAGTTTTATTTAATTGTTTTTTTAATTACAATTAAAAAGTTACAATTAAGCTACAATAACCTTGTTTTTTGTTTGTTTTTGTTTTTTTAAATGTAGTAGTAGTTTACAAGATTTCTGTGAAACTGTGACAGAGACAATCCCTGCACAATACTTAGAACCGGCATATATTTTGGAGAAATCCCTGCACAAACAAGACTGTTACTGACAGCAGATCGGTGTGCTTCAGCGGTTAAGATTTGTGTTGCTCACAACAAATCAATTCATAAAGTAAAACATACAGAAAAAAAGACTGCGTGTTTGATGACATAACCACACAGGTTTCCAGCTGTTTTTAAGGTTTTTTCACAATCCACAGCAAAAATAATAATGAGAGAGATGGTGTTGTTTTCTTTCGAGCATGTGTAATAAATAGAAGCGTTAGTATGAAAAAAAAATTACAGAGACCAGCCAAAATGTCTCTGGTTAAATAAAAAAGCGGTGTGGAGGTATGGTACAGACGACACAGGAGCTGTAACTTTCCATTCCGACTTTATTCATCTGAACACATGGCGCCAAAAACCAGCAGAACTTCTCCTCCCGACCTGGGTGTGAGTGGAGCCCTCTGGTGGGCTACTACAGGGGAATCCTTACACCTGGCATGTGTGAAGCGCAGAAGCAGCAGGTATGCCACTCATAACCTCATTCAGTTGTGGTCACATGACCTGGGTGTTTAGACCACTGGCTGTAGAATCATTGGTTTAGACTCGGAGTGTTTCAACATATCTGTGCTTCTGTGCCAACTCCTCTTTTTTACGGGTGACATGTAGCACCATTTCCTAGCAGTGCCTAGACCCCGGATTGGTCCCAGCGCATGGCTCACAGGTAGTGATAGTGAGATGAAGCCTCGTGATGAACTGAAGCTTTCCATCCAAGTGGTCGACTCATGGTTCGAAGCATTGTGATGATTCATTTGGTCTACTGCGCCATCAAGTGGACAGTTCAAGTGAAACAGGCTCAATGATTATAATGATGTGATGTGTAAACCTCTAAACTGAATAAATAAATTGTTTTCATGGTTATTTATCCCGAATATTGTCTCAGTATGTCTGATACGAAAGAGAAAGTGGAAACTATCAGGACAGAGTTTTGGTATGATTGTGTTATTGTGTAATCATGCTTATGTACATCTGGATAATGACACAAACTAGTGTGTGGCGCTTCACTTTTTAATAAACTAAAAAGACAGAAATCAGATTATAGGATCTGTGGTGTTGTTTATTTATATTATGGTACTTATCATTTTTTGATATTTATTACTGTGTGCACATCATATTCGGAGAGATGAGATCAAAATGTTGCCAGACAGGGGAAAATCTTCTCTTCCTTGCTGGTTCCATCGAAGAAGAAATGCTCAACTATGTAACAAGTACGTAATCCTATTCCACAACACAATGTGATGGGAAATCAGCTGTGTTTTGCTGCCCATTTTATTTCGAACCTGGCGCGAACCGGCAAGCCAGTTCCTGAATCAGTCACGTGGTACGGACTGCCCGCGAGGCCTCGAACGTCACTGCATACATAATCAAAGCAAGCCTCGATACGCGCGTCACAAAAACTCCACCGAGATTACCCGACACAGGCTTCGAAGTAGTGATGGACAAATGAAGTTTTCTAAAGCATTGAAGCTTGTATTGAAAAATGGTTCATTACTCGCTTTTCAACACAGTCCTCTCTGGTGACATCTGGTGGCCAAAAATATGAAGAGCAGCTTGAATCCACAAAATAAAACGAACTGCTTCATTATGATTGCCCACTCTACAGAGTGGAGTTCTGTCTGATATTGGGCCCCCATTGTGTTGCTTTGAACGTGTATTTTTGGGGGGTGAAAAAATGTTTTTTATTTGTTTAATAAATAATTTGACCAGTAAACCTTCCTTGTTTAAACATGCACCATGGTGTGGCCTTTCTTGTGATCCTCTAATCACATGAGCCAAGGTGTGGCTCATGTGATTAGAGGATCACCAGGGGGTCCTTTGTCCCTCTTTGGGGGGATACTCCCACTGGGTTTAAATCTGGGACTCTCGGCCATTTGACCTTAGAACTGAAGAAGCTTCTCGGATGAGAGGTGAAACGTCTTCAAGCAACTTAAAGAAGTCCAGACGCTTTTCTTTGCAAACTCCTTTGACTACGATGACCTGGATGACTGAGAACCTTCACAGACACTCTCTGCCTTGTACTTTTTAAAGTGCCCGGTCACTACATCGTCCCGTCATCCCCTTAAAATCCTTCTCTCTCTGAAAGTCCTTTTATTTGAAAAAGGCTACTGTACAAATATTTACACTCATTTTATCCCAACATAAGTCAGATTGTTTCTTTTCTTCATATCTTTGCTTCTTTGAAGGGGAACCCTTCTCAGACAATAAAACATACTGTAGGTATGAGTCTGAAGGTGCAGCCACAAATAAAAATTCCTTCCAGGTTTGAGAGAACACATCAGTTTGCCTGAGGATGTAAATTACACACTAATCAATGTATATTCATGAGTACAAAACTGTACTCGTTGTACTCAATACAATAACCTCAAAAAACTACTGATATCTATCTTTTATCTTTAAAGACTAAAAGAATTGATGTCTTTATTTCTTTATGTGCACATTTCTGTATATTCAAATGTGCAAGATAAAAGCATCTTGGTCTTCCACAGAGGCTATTAGGTCTTTCTCTTAGATAGTCACACCCATGTGTGCACACATATCAAAGGTCATAACGTAATCCACTAGAAAGCAAGCAAATCTTGCGTCATGTAAGGCTAATGTCTGTAGTGTATTGCCTCATTGCTGGAGGGCCTTTGGTTAACTACACTTTTTGGGAAATTGAGGATTTAGCAGTGGCAATAACGCAAGAATCATATCAACAAGAGAAGAAACACCAAAATTACCAGCTTCCCAGCTGTTCCCATCCTGTTTCCATACATTAGTGTATGTATTTTTTTTAACATTAACATTAAAATAACATAAAAAATAATAAATAAAATACATTAAATCTGCAAAGAAAAAATGTTTTTCTTGACTGTTTATTTTTTTATGTCATTATTTTAATTTAGTAATTAATTTATTTAAAGTGGCTTTAACAAGCTTCCATAACAAACCACTCAAATAAAACGTGCAGAAGTTGAAACCCCGCCCCACTTTTCACTGCTCTTTCCCTTCAATTACTTAAAAACCCCGCTGTGCACCTGTGGATTTCATCCAAATGGCAGAGAAATGGCAGCAGCAGTGTGCCGTCGAGTTGGACCTGTATCAGTTTTACTGCTCGGTATGTCTGGACCTGCTCAAAGATCCCGTCACTATCCAGTGTGGACACACTTACTGCAGAAGCTGTATCGAGGGCTTCTGGGAGCAGGAAAAAGAGAAGGGAACGTACAGCTGTCCTCAGTGTAGGGAGGCCTTCAGCCCAAGGCCTGTCCTCGGGAGGAACACCATGCTGGCTGAGGTGATGTATCCACGGTGCTGTTACAAAAAAATAAAACAAAAAGCCCAACAACTCGTATTTCAAATTCAGTTGCTACTTGTTTAAACAACAACAACAAAAAAAAAAGTTAGCAACTGAATTTGAAATTTGTTCATTGTTGATGCTATTTTTGTGTGTGTTAGGTTGTTTTAATTGACACAATGTAATTTTGCTGTTAATTAAATACACATTTGGACCTACCGGTCACGTGGCTAGTGCCGTGTTTGACCCGCTTCTTTCTTCAGAACTGCTTTAATTCTTCGTGGCACAGATTCAGCAAGGTGCTGGAAACATTCCTCAGTGTTTTTTAGGGTTCAAAGTGACGTGACAGGATCACACAGTTGCTGTTGATTTGTCAGCTGCAGTTTAAGGTGATTTTGAGCTTTGTGCCATGATCAGCAGCAATACTAAGATAAGCTCAATTGTTACCAAAGGACAGGTGGTGTGTCATGAAAATATCCCCAACACCATTACACCTACACCAGTAAACTGACTTCGTGTGTGGGTATCAGTCCCAGTAGATCAGCATTTTCGGAAAGACTGACACCAGCACGTCTGGCACCAATAACCATGCCACATTTAATTGCATTTAAATTAGTCTTTTTTTTTTTTTTTTTTCATTTTGATGCTCTAGAAGTCCCAGTAGTATAATTTATTTATTTTGGCATGGCATTAGAATTTCTTGTAGGTGATTACCACGCCCGGTGTTACTATTTTCATTATTTTCATAGCCAGTTATTCTGTATACACCAACATATTATGTTATGTTGTCTCTTTTTTTTTTTTTTATTGCATTTTCTGCAGTTTAAAGAAAATACACAATTGGGATACTTTAGCTGACTTCATCCTCTTTCCATTCTGTTTTAAATCTGTTTGACTTGCAAAACCTTTGACCACTTTTATTTGATCACTGTAGGTTGTAGAGAAGTTGAAGAGGACAGTAACCCAACAGGCCCGTCCAGCTTCTCCTCTTGCTCCTGCAGGACCAACAGACATTGCCTGTGATTTCTGTTGTGGGACCAGAAGAAACAAAGCCACCATGTCTTGCCTGACCTGCTTGGCATCGTACTGTCCTGCTCATCTTGAGCCTCACAACAGTTTTCCTGTGCTGAAACTTCACCAGCTGGTGTCTGCTACAGTGCCACTAAAGGAAAAAATATGTGCAAAGCACAACAAGCTGATGGAGGTTTACTGTAAGACTGATCGAAGGTGTATCTGCTATTTGTGCACCATGGACAATCACTGGTGCCACTCAACAGTGTCAGCTGCAGCAGAAAGAGCTGCTGAGCAGGTAAAGAGAAATAAAAAACAAAAAAAAAAACAAAATGAATCTGGAGTGTTTGAATTTTTCTCTGATTGGACTGAAATATTCACAATGACACATTCATGGTTGCTTCTTACAGGTAACACTTAGTGAGAACCAGAGTGCAGTTAAGCAGAAATCCCAGGAGAGACAAAAAGAGCTGAATGAGCTGGTCCAAGCTGTGAAGGACTTCAAGGTGTGGAAATAAGACTAGAAACCAAATATCTCTATGACCACAGTGCTGTCTAGTACATGTTGTGCTTTGTGGTAGTGTGAACTCATAAATTACTTGGTTAAATTCCAACTACTGCTTTCAGATGAATACAGCTTTTATAAGAATAACTGCCTCCTTAATGTGCTTTATAGCGTAAGGTGAAGACACTACAATCATACAGAGATGATTCATATGAGTTATATAAATTATATTCTGTTAAGAGCATTAACGGGCTTTATTCCTGTATTTTCACTGTACCTAATACGAGAGACTCAGCCAGCAACTGGAATTGGCTCACAGTGGCCCATTTCATCTGTGTGCAACAGGCACATAGCTGCATGTACACTTTGAGATATTGTTTACATGGAAACTTTTCACAGTGAGTCAAGATGCAAAGATAAACTGCAGATTAACCACGACAAAAACATTTTTAACAACAAACCTAATTGGTCACTTAAAAGAGCTAATGAGGACAACATGAGTAAAAATAAAGCTCTCCAGAAAACACTAAAATCAGAAATTAAAATCCATCAATGAAACACTAACGATTGCATATTTACTAAATGCAGTGGCTACATTTTCTTTTCTTTATATTGGTTTATGAATTTTGCCTCAGTTTTCTAAATTCGCCTCCAAAAAGTATTTTTCCTAATCTAAACCTTCTTTGTATAAAATAGATTGGTTGTCAGACTGCAATGAAGTCCAAAGACGAGCTCTTTGATGAGCTGATCTCCTCCATACAAAAGCAACGTACTTTAATAAAGCAGCTGATTGAAGCTCGAGAGCAACTTGCAGTTGTTCGGGCAGAAGCTCTGCAGCTGCAGCTGGAGGAGGAAATCGCCAGGCTGAAGAAAAGAGACGCCGACCTGGAACAGCTTGGAACAAAAACCTGGAACAAAAACATTGCACTGTCACTATTTTGTTAATTGCTATGTTTTGTAGCGCTCATTTCATGTAAGGCCATCAAAGCTTCCCACCCAAGCAACAAAAAGTTCAAGTGAAAGAGAAGTCTCCTAATGTGAAACATGCTGTTTGAGCACACATTCTAACTTCTTGCTGGGGAGTTTATGAGGATGCATAAATTTGATTTAAAATGTGCTGCTGTGCAGCGACTGTTCATAAATGAATATGAGCATTTCAAAAATTTACATTGAAAAAATGAGAGGGAGGATATGAATTTTGTATATGGAGCACCATCTGGGGAATACCACACTGATTTGACTCTGTCCTTTATAGGAATGTCATGTATCCACCGTTCTGTTAACTTGAGCTACACCCCTGAGGCTACGTCCACATGTACACGGGTATTTTTGAAAATGGAGGGGTTTTTTTGGGGGGGGGTTTTTTTGTTTTTTTAAATCCCATCCACATGTAAATGGCAAAAGCGAAGGAAAAGCTGCCAGGAACATGCCAAAACAACGGGTGGCGATATATTCATAACCATGGAGAAATGTTGGCCAATCAGAAGTCTGGGTGGGAAAGAGTGGAGAAAAAAAAGATGGGGCATAGAAGCAGAACTGAGTCCTCTGTGCGGAGGGACAGTAACTGTGTGTATATGTAAGCATTTAAACACTGTAGAGAGTAAAATTAACAGTAACCGTATTTTGTCTAAGTTGTAGAAATTCATTTCACCGAAACAAAAATGTGGCACACACCTTTGGCGTTACGTTTTCTCCGTTTTCCTCGTCCACACGTAAACGCAAAAACTGAGTTTTCAAAAATCTCCATCCTGGCAGGAGTTTTTAAAAATCTCACTTTTCAGTGACCGAAAAGGCTGTTTACGTGTGGACGAAAGGTGCAAAGCATAGAAAAATCTGCGCTTTCAAAAATACCCGTGTACGTGTGGACGTAGCCTGAGAGTCAAGACTGATGGAGCCATATTGGAACAAGTCTTGAAAAACTAGATCTATAGTAGAAATACTTCTTTGAGAAAAGCAGGGAGCTGAAACTTTGCACACATCCTATTGGGATTTTTCTTTTTCCTTATAGTTACATATAACATAATTTTATTTTTTTTTTTTTAAATATATGTTCAAACATTAAATTTAAACCTAACTTTTGTTCTTTTTTTCTTTTTCTTTTTTTCCCCAGCTCTTTCAGTCTCTTTCCATCTCGTGTGAATCTCCAGACTTGCCAACAGGCGTTGTTGTTCGTCCTCAGCGTTCAGTGGAAACCGTGACCGACTGTCTGACTCAGCTGAGAGATGACATGAAGAAGCTTCTGGAGACCACATGGCCCAAGATCTCTGCAACAGGTACCTGAGAGAAATATCCATCCACTTGATTGCACTTAATCCAGTATTATTAATTTATTTTGTTCCTATCAGTTTTTGATATAAATGTTGTGCTGCCACCTGTGCCAAAGACCAGGGAAGAGTTTTTGTGCTGTAAGTATATCAGTATATCAAAGCAGTAATCACTTACTAAATACTAGAAGGCTGATGATATTCTTGGTTTGCTTGTCTATCAGATCACTGTCCTCTAACACTGGATCCCAACTCGGTCAACAAATACTTGGACCTTTCACAAGATTCTCAACGAGTGACGAGTGGCTACTATGAGCATTTTCATTTATCTCACTCAGACAGGTTTGAAGGTGTGAAGCAGGTGCTGTGCAGAGAGGGTTTAACAGGGCGGTGCTATTGGGAGGTCAGTTGGAGTGGTGGCGTCTGGTCAGTGGCAGCATCTTACAAAAACATCAGCCGAAAATCATTCGACTCAGAATTTGGGAAGAATGACAAGTCATGGAGTTTGGAGTGCTCGGCAAAAGGTTACACTTTCAGACATAACTCAGTAACCAGGGCGGTGTCAGGTCCTCGTACCTCTCAGATTGGAGTGTATCTGGATTACAAGTCAGGTACTCTGTCGTTTTACAGCATCTCTGACACCATGACTCTGCTTCACAAAGTGTACACAGTATTCACTCAGCCTCTGTATCCTGGCCTTGGGCTGAAGGAAGGAGGCTCTAGCTGTTATGCAGAAGTGAAAAAGTTGTGATGCCAACTTTTTCACCATGTTGAGTAATGTCTTTCAAGACCTAAAATAAGCAGTGTAGAAACCTGTGAGCGCTGCTGTTAAGTGAGCTCATTGAACTTGTTTCACACTTATTTACTAAATGCTGAATGACTCGCACTGTTTGGATGTTGAAAGGCGTGACAGGTGCTCCACTGTCCTCACCAGGCAGGTGTAGAGTTGTGGTTCTAGATTGAAACATTTGAGAAATAAAGTCACTGCTCAGGAAATGTAGGAGTTTGTTGCTTTAAGCAATATCATTACCCCGGGTTTGTTTTGGAGTTTGTTTGTTTGCTGCCTTTTTTTTTTTTTTTTTTTTTTTTGTGACTTTGAACTGTCACTTTATAAGCTACATGCACCTAATTGTCTTTGTTCTGTTTTACGTCTTTAATGCCTGGGGGGGGGGGGGAAGAAGTGTTACATTTGTGTTGGTGTATAATATAAAATGTAATTGCTGAAAAAACCATTTGAGTGAGACTTTTCATTTTAGAATTAAAATATTCACAATAAAGAGCAGTAATTCAGCGTCTCAGATTTTGGCGAAACACACAAACTGCACACTTTCAACACAGTGAGTAGAATCTTCTATACTTCATAAGAAAATAAAATACACTACACATAGGACTTAATTTGCTAATGATGAATGGCTTCAGATGATGCCAGTATTGAATAGCACAGGTGCTGTATTGCACTAGGGCATCATGATCGAAGTCTAGAAGATTCAAAAGTAAGCTCAATGCTTTTTTCTTTTTTTTTTTTTTTTACTTTCTTGCTTTTCAAAGTTATTGTGACCTTTGTGACACTTTCATGAAGGTACTTGCCGTGTCCAAATTTAGGGGTAGCATGCTTCAAAGACCGCATTTGTAGTCAATTACGTCACATGATGAAGGCTGTACAAATTAGACTCCTTCAAATGCGGAAACAAATGAGTCCTTTTCCCCAGATTTGAAGGATGGGTGGTGGTCCACCATAACCCAGGATTCCTTGTGACCAGAAAATGCGGGAATAGAGCAAAGGTTGTCCAATTTCACAGTTGCTCACTTGTGGCCTATCCAGCCTTCGAAGGACCCGCCTTAACTGGACCGGGTAGGTCGGGTCCTTCAAAGCATGCTACCCCTGAATTTGGACACAGCCACTGTCCTCATTTCCCAAGGGTTTGCTACATTAATGGCTGTTTTCATGGGATGCACTTCCTAAGGAAAAAGGGACAGGAGGGATTGCTAGTATTTAAATTTATCAGAAATAATGGAGTTTCAGTCCATAGGCATTCCTTGTATCAGCTCAGGTGTCTCTGGGGTTCCTCTCACTGTGTGCACTGAGGCAACTGTTGCTGCTGTGAAGGACTTTGGCAGTGTGGGAGGTCGAAGTGTGAGCAAAATCATCCTGATTGATAACAGAGAGGAGGCAGTGAGGGCCATGCAGGAAGCATGTGACAGGCTTCTCCAAGGGATAGATACACCTGATGAAGATACAGCAAGAGGAGCCACTGCCAGAGCTCCTGGAGGCAGAGTCCACATGGAGGTTATTCAGGGATCGATCGAGAGCCAACAGGTGAGAAACGCTGAAATTCCAAGATAAACGACACCTTGCAATAAAATGTTCTAAAGTCACTACATTTCCTGCTCTTCTCCTAGGTGGATGCTTTGGTGTCTCCTATGGTTGGCCATGATCCTCTCTCTACCTGTGTTGGAAATGCTTTGTTTGAATTAGCTGGACGCCAGCTGCCCACAAGGTTTAGACAGGAAGCAGAAGATGAAACAGACCCTGGTGACTCAGTAATTTTGGAGGGCTTACCTGGACTTCAATGTAATGCAGTCTTCTTCCTCAATCTTGTTCCCTGGGATGGTGACCCAGACGGAGTTGCAGTTCAGGTGAGATATTAAAGGATGGATTTTATTATTCTGTCTGTTTGTGAGGACAATGTTAGTTGGAGCCATTTGTCTTAATCCAGTATTCTTATGTGTTATAGGTTCTTCGAATGGGCATCAACACAATCCTATCTTCCTGTGAGAAGAAAGGATTCAGTTCTGTTGCTCTTCCTGTTCTCGATGCTGGGATGGCCCTGCAATTTCCTGTCAGTGAAGTGGTGAGGGCTTTAAAGGAGGAGGTTCATGTATTTGAAGAGGAGCGAGTGGGCATCACACCACTCTTGATCCGCGTTGTCATTCACCCCGATGACGAGTCACATCAGGTAATTACAAAGGACTTTTCCTTAAAAGTCAACTACTGACAATTAAGATGCTGATAATTGAAGCATGCCACCAACATCAAAGTATGATATTGATTTTGTTGTGCTTAGAAAAAAATGAAATTTTAAAAGTTGAAGAATGAACACCACAACAGAAATTGATGTGGTACACTGGGATATATATGTGACAGTATTAAAAGCAATCTTATTTGCCAATATCAGTCTTGTCTGACATCAACTTTTGGTGCAGCATTCATTTTTTTTAAACGGTGATTGAGACTTTACAAAACATAATTGGCTGTCTACTTGCTACTCAGCTATTGTTGCCTCTGCATCTAATGAGTATATAAAGAAACTTTTACTATTGATAATAATTTGTTGTCTATGCAGACATTTGGCTCTTTCCAAAATGACAAATTCACTGAAGATGTTCACCATAAAGACCAAGATCAAGGTAGGTGTAGAAAATATCCGCAGATAAGAATCCAGACAGTGCTTTATTTAAAAAAAGAAAAAAAAAGAAATGAGTCCATCAAAGGAGACTAAATAGACAGCCTCTGGACAACAACTGAAACACTCAATTTGTGAATGATTCAGACAGTCTACCTTTGCATTAACCCTCTTAATGACTGGCTTGACCTATCAAAATTTCTTAGTGGACCAAACATTTGCCAGTGTTCTCATCTTATATTTGATATTGTTTCTGTATCTATTCAGTTCAATTCAATTTTGTTTATATAGCGCCAAATCACAACAACAGTCGCCTCAAGGCGCTTTATATTGTACAGTAGATCGTGCAATACTGACTAAAACAGTTCAGAATCTATTGCTTCTTGTTTCAAACCTCAAACCATAAACAAAAAACCCTTTAAAAAGTGAGAAAAAAAGTAAGAAATAAATGTACTTAACAGAGTCACTGTTCTCCTCTAGAGTCAACAACGATGAGGCTGGTCCTGCTGGGAAAAACTGGATCTGGGAAAAGTCACCTGGGTAACACCATTCTTGGAGAGGAGCACTTTGCCACCTACCCCTCTCCAAACTCAGGGACAATGAAATGCCAAACAGAAACCAAAACAGTCAGTGGAAGAAGCATCACTCTGATTGACACCCCTGGTTTCTTTGACACAGGAAGGTCTGAGGTAGATTTGAACTCTGAGATAATGAGCTGTATGACAGAGTGTGCTCCTGGGCCTCATGCTTTTCTCATTGTGCTTCGAGTGGGTAGGTTCACAGAGCATGAGCAGGCTGTCATCACTAAGATACGTCAGTCTTTCTCAGATGAAGCTCTAAAATATGCTCTAGTTGTTTTCACTCACGGTGATCAGCTCGACAAAAAGATGAAAATTGAAGATTTTGTCAGTCAGAACGAAAATCTGAGTGACCTGGTGTCAAAGTGTGGTGGTCGGTGCCACGTCTTTGATAACAAACACTGGAACAACAACCAGCCAAATAACTACAGGAGCAACCAGTTCCAGGTGGAGGAGTTACTGAAAACAACAGAAAAAATGGTGGCGGATAGAAACGGAGGCTACTACACAAATAAAACACTGCAAGATGTGGAGATGGCAATACAAGAACAGATTGAACACATTAGACACTCAATGCCAGATAAAACCCCAGAAGAGATCAGAAGCCAGGCCAGATCAAAAGTGTCTAATAGGTTTCTGATCCAAATCGCAGGGATTGCAACAGGAGCTTTGCTAGGCACTTTTTTTGGTGTAGTAACATTTGATGAATTTGTGAAGAACCCACAATTGATGAATTTCACAAAAATGCTTTCCACATTAGCATGTGTCCCAACTGCACAAGAACCAAAAGCAGTTGCTGGAGTAGCAGGCTTGGTGTGAGCAGCTGCAGTAGGAGGAGTAATGGGAGGTGTCATTGGAAATGAACTAGCAAAGGATGCAGAGTCACTTTCAGAAGCTGTACAGAGAACATATAAGGCTGTAGAAGGAAAAAGAAAATCTCTCACTCAGTTCATGTAAGTTTTTTTGTCTGACTGCCATTTGGTGGTGGGAACATATTCTTTGGTGCGTTTATGTGTTATGTTGAATAGGTTTGTGATCCATAAAAAACCAAAATGACTAGCTTAAGGAGACTCACGAGGTCTATAAGTATGATATTTGTGTTTGAGGGGTTGTTGCTTGATCTACATAGTGCTTTGATCCATTGTGATCCTAATTCATGAAGTTGTGACTAAAGGACAAGAATGACCATGAAACACATCAAATGTCAACAACAAGACAAAACAAAAAACAAAAAAACCTACTGAAAACAGAATTTATTAGGTTTGGGGTTTTTTTTAACTTAATTTAATTAGTTTTTTTTCTGATATTGTCAAATCTCTATTTTTACTTAATTGTAAATGATCTGATAATGATAGTACTACATGAAATGTGCACAGTATATTGGCGATGTGATTGAAAATGATCAAAGATAACTTATTAAGCAATAAAAGCATTAATTTCTGATAAATGTTCCCATTGTCCTTTCTTTTTTTTCAAACCTGTAATTTTCCCACATCTTAGTTTTGCTGTTGTGCTACACTTGCATGTTGTGATCAACAAGAGACACTGACCAAGACAAGGCTTTGATTAATGAGATGCCATTACCAGCAGTAACAGGGATTATGTGAACAAAGGACATTTAGATGGGCTAAAAATACTGCCAGAGTGTAGCCAACAAAGTGCAACAGCTGTATTTTCCTGGAACTTTGCCAGTGCCAAAACATGACCTGTTGTCATTGTAAATTTTTGAGTTTACTATCGCTTAAAGAGTGGAAGACTTATGACTTCCAAGGACTGTCAAAAATAAAATATTCAGAATTCTAACACTTCTAACACAGGAAGAATCCTCCGGCAGAACCAGGCTCAGGGAGGGGTGACCATCCACTGTGAAAAGTTGGGGGTGAGTGGAGGAAGATATGACAAAAGGCAAGCTTTGGAGAAGAGACAGATTAAAAATAACTAATGAGTAAATGCAGAGAAGTATATAAACAGTAAGTGAAAAGGGTGAGTGAAGAAGAAACACTCATGGGAATCCCCCAGTAGCCTAAGCGTAGCACAACAAAACTAATTAGGTTCACCTGATACAGCCCTAACTATATGCTTTATCCAAAAGAAAAGTTTTAAGCCTGATCTTAAAAGTAGAGATAGTGTCTCCTGAATCCAAACTGGACAGTGGTTCCATAGAGAAGACGGGCCTGAAAACTGGAGGCTCTGCCTCCCATTCTACAGGGTGGGCCATTTATATGGATACACCGTAATAACATGGGAATGGTTGATGATATTAAAGTCCTGTTTGTAGCACATTAGTATATGTGAGGGGGAAAACTCCTCAAGATAGGTGGTGACCATGGTGGCCATTTAGAAGTCGGCCATCTTGGATACAACTTTTGTTTTTTCAATAGGAAGAGGGCCATGTGACACATCAAACTTATTGGTATTGTCACAAGAAAAACAATGGTGTGCTTGGTTTCAACGTAACTTTATTCTTTTATGAGTTATTTACAAGTTTCTGACCACTTATAAAATGTGTTCAATGTGCTGCCCATTGTGTTGGATTGTCAATGCAACCCTCTTCTCCCACTCTTCACACACTGATAGCAACACCGCAGGAGAAATGTCAGCACAGGCATCCAGTATCCGTAGTTTCAGGTGCTGCACATCTCGTATCTTCACACCATAGACAATTGCCTTCAGATGACCCCAAAGATAAAAGTCTAAGGGGGTCAGATCGGGAGACCTTGGGGGCCATTCAACTGGCCTACAACGACCAATCCACTTTCCAGGAAACTGTTCATCTAGGAATGCTCGGACCTGGCACCCATAATGTGGTGGTGCACCATCTTGCTGGACAAACTCAGGGAACGTGCCAGCTTCAGTGCATAAAGAGGGAAACACATCATCATGTAGCAATTTCAAATATCCAGTGGCCTTGAGGTTTCCATTGATGAAGAATGGACCCACTATCGTTGTACCCCATATACCACACCAAACCATCACTTTTGTTGTGCCAACAGTCTTGGAGGGATCCATCCAATGTGGGTTAGTGTCAGACCAGGATGTTCGACTAATGCCACTCTCCAGTGACATGCGGCGAGTGCTACGCTGTGGGCTCTTGCTGAATGAAGCTAGGACAGCCACTGATGTTTCTTCATTAGTGACAGTTTTCTTGCGTCCACATTTTGGCAAATCCAACGCTGAACCAGTTTCACGAAACTTAGCAAGCAGTTTGCTAACTGTAGCATGGGAGATGGGTGGTCTCGCAGGCTGTCTTGCATTGAAATCTGCTGCAATGACCCGGTTACTGTGTTCACCAGATATCAGCACAATTTTGATCCGCTCCTCGTGTTAACCTCTTCGACATGTCAATGGCTGTGAACAAAGAGAAACTTGTAAATAACTCATGAAAGAATAAAGTTACGTTGAAACCAAGCACACCATTGTTTTTCTTGTGACATTACCAATAAGTTTGATGTGTCACATGGCCCTCTTCCTATTGAAAAAACAAAAGTTGTATCCAAGATGGCCGACTTCTAAATGGCCACCATGGTCACCACCCATCTTGAGGAGTTTGCCCCCTCACATATACTAATGTGCCACAAACAGGACTTTAATATCACCAACCATTCCCATGTTATTATGGTGTATCCATATAAATGGCCCACCCTGTACTTTTAAATACTCTAGGAACAGCAAGTAAGCCTGCAGTGTGAGAGCAAAGTACGGTACAATAAGGCCTTAAAGATAAGATGGGACCTGATTATACAAGTATATGCATGTATAATGTAAACAGAACTGGTCCTATCGCAGAACCATGTGGAAATCCATAATGTGAAGTAGACTCTCCATTTACATGAACAAACTGGAGACTAATAGATAGATATGACTGAAACCACTGCTGTGTAATACCTTTAATACCTACAACATGCTATAATCACTGTAATAAATTAACAGAGATGAGTTCACTGTCAGAGGCCATAAGAAGATCATTTATAACATTCACTAAAGCTGTTTGTGTACTGTAATGGGCTCTGATACCTGACTGCAACTCTTCAAATAAACAATTTCTCTGCAGATGATCTGTTAGCTGTTTTACTGCTCTTTCAAGAATTTTTGAGATAAAAGCAAGGTTGGAGATTGACCTGTAATCATAATTAGTTTACATACACATACAATTTGTCTTGTGGGATCAAACCTTCAGTCTGATCAGAGAGTTCTAAACTTCTACAAATTACTTTGTATTGTTCATTTAATTACAAACAGATTGGTGCTGGGTGATCTGTACCAGCATCCAGTTTACTTTAAAGTGAGCATCACTGAGGTTCCATTCAGTTCGCCAAGTTTTATCTCAGCACACAATTATGTGAAATATTTCATTTCATTCATAGTGTGCTTATAATTCAACATAACAGGTTTATTAAGATAGTCGGTGACAGGTTGAATCAAAAGGACTCACCAGTAATGATTATAATCCATGTTTTAACAAAATCTGAGGGTTAGTTTGTTGCTTCTAGATGCATTTTTTTAGCATATTATACATAACAGTTTTCCATAAGCTTCTCCAAAACCAGGGAGTACCATGCATTTATGTACAAGAAAACTGGAATGACTTATGTGAATTAATAAATTATTCCAAAAACACAGACAAGATCACTCAAGAACTAACACCAAATAGCAGGTGATCTGTCATTTGCTGCAAAATTGTATGGCTGCTCTGTGTCACAGGATGGACCCATGTTGTTTGGGTTTGTTTCTGCAAACAGCTCCCACTGCAACTTGCAACTCACTATTAAAATATATATTTCTTAAACAGCTAAAACCTCTACTGGTTATTTCATGGCATGCTTTTAACAAAGATGGTATTATTATTATTATTATTATTATTGTTAACAACAACAACAATAATAATAATAATAATATGGAAATATCTTCCTAATCTCTTAATAAGCAATGAACAACAAGTGAGACATTTAAGGAAACAAGATCTGAAGTGTGGAAGGAGGAAGAAAATGAAGCTCTTTAGGTAAAGTCAGATCAGCTGTGTTATTACCTGCCCACGCAATCTTTGGAAGAGAGGTTTTTAGATGTATTTAAGTTGCTTTCTAGTTTGCTTCGTTTATGATGCATGAGCGTATTTATTTAATGCTGAAAATGAAGTATCAGCTTTGATTTAGATATCATGAGCATATTTTTAGAGTAATGATTAATCATAAGTTTGTCTGATATAATTAACACACTAATTTTAAGAGTAATGAGAGTATTGCATATGTTTTCCTTCTTCAAACGTTATCAACCTAACTAAATAACTAATCGACTACTGCCAGTTGCATTAATGAGAAAATAAACATTTAGGAAGAAGATGAGCTGGTCCGCGCAGGTTGAGATCTTATATAACAAAGTCACGTATGTAATGTGTGGGCTATAAATCTCACCTGGTAGCCTACATCTGGTCTTTTCACATGATTCATGATCTATATTATATTGTAGCTCGAAGGTAGATAAGCACACTTTGTTTTTTGTGGGTTTGTCATCTTGCTTGTGACTTTAGCTGTGTCCCAAAATGTAGGCTGCATCCTTTGGAGGTCGCATTTGAAGGCCGATTACGTCACAGCCAGGCGACGAAGGCTGTCCCAATTCGTCGACTCCTTCAAATGCGGCTGACAAATGCGTCCTTCATTTCCCCGAATTTGAAGGATGGGTCGGGTGTGTCCTTTGTGGCCCACCATATCCCAGAATTCATAGCGCGGCCCAGCCAATTTCAGTTTCCAACAATGGCGGCCGCTACTAAGTTTTAATATTACTCTTATTAATCTTTCTGGGTCACAAAATAAACTTTTAACATATTTTCAGGTGAGAAAGTAGCTGTGTAAACTTCAAATATCTGCTTGGTTTATCAAGAAATCGCATATTTGCAAAAGTGCTCTGACGTTTTCAGAGACGTCTGTTGCCCACCTGATTGATAGCAAGCCGGGGGTTCAATGGTCACTCGAGCCGACGAGAGCAGCAGACTCCCGGCTTCATCGTTTTCAGACCCCAGCTGTCCTTCACCACTCAGGTTAAACATGATATATAAGTCACTCGGATAACTTAAAATGTAATTGTTTGGCTTTTTTTGGTGTTTTATTTGTTCCGGAGTAAATCGGTTTGGCTGAGATCAAAGTTATTAGATTAGATTAAATAAAACTTTATTAATCCATCGGGTGGGTTCCTCCGGGATTTTCACACAGCTGAATAAATGTCAAACAGAAAACTGATTAAACAGAAGTGTGAGATGGTCGAGAATTTACGCCAGTGTCCTGTTATATTTTAGATAGCAAGGAGCAGACGGCCGAGTTTATTAAACTCCACCGACACAGCGGCGACGCAGATCTGAAGGCTAGACCATCCCATTTCACAGCCTCGCACTTCCGGCCTTCTCGGTCTTCGAAGGACCCGGCCCACGTAGACCGCGAAGGCCGGGTCCTCCGAAGGATGCGGTCTACGTTTTGGGACACAGCTTTTATGTCAGATTGCACATTGTTGCCCTCCAAGGCTTTTATATGTCTTTCTCTGATGCTCACTTCCTCACCAGCTACGCTGACTGTGAGTTGGCTGGAGGTTCCACTTGCATTCTGTGACTATGACAGTTTTCAGGTGAGGTACCCAGTACCCAGAGATGTTTAGCCATAAGCTATATAAACTGACTTGGGACCTGTGAAGCTGGCTGGGTAGCCCATTAAGACTGTTGGTTAGTTGCATGCAGGTAAGTTTGCTGATTATTTCATTTGTGTGTTTCTTAAAGAGATTTACCTGTATTTTGTCAGGTATTGTGATTGAAGAGCAGAATTAGGTAAGAATTGTGTATACTGACTGCAAACAACTGCCTAATTATTGTTTGCAGTTTGTATAGAGTTGGCTTGTACTATATGTGGAGCTCAGCTCCAGGTGGACGATGGCCATGATTTCTGCCTCAACTGTTTGGGGGTGGATTATTTAAGGGACCCGTGCATTAACTGCAGCATGTTGCCACTTTTGGTGAGAGAAGAGAGGCTAATTCAGGTGGAAGGCCTACTTTTTGGAGAGTGGACCCATGGCGGCTTCCGAGGACGTATTGTCCCAGCTAGAAGGGAGGGTCCCACGGCAGCCTGTGCCACCTTACAATACTGTGATATCCTACACATACCTTCAGTGCACTGAGTGCAGCATTAACATTTATATCTTTACACTGACTCCATTAGTGACAGAAAAGCCGTAAAAGCACAGCTGCTTCCTTAAAAGAATGATCGAAATACCTCTGAAATAATTTTTGAGTACGCACCTGCTAGACCTCATATCACTGGAAACAAATCTATAAACAATACCGAACTAAACAGTGGAGAAGCATTTCACTTATTTCAGGTCTACTCAGCACTCCCCACTCTTTTGATTGCTTATTCACAATTACATTGGTTATTTCCTTTAATGTCTTATATGTAAAACTCTTGAAACTACAATTGCACATGACACATATGTCCTATAAACACACTTACATTTTTTTCCTAGCAGTAATTGAATAGTTGCATTCACCTCAAAAGTAATTACACATTAATCTGTTTTGCAATGGGAGCAAATGGCACGTAAAATGGCAGACTACAGGGACCACCTGACATTCAACCACAATGTAGACAAAACAGGATAACTTCTAAAAGTCTACAAATGTGATCTTCAGGTTTCTTCAGTATCCTTGGGGTGAAGGAAGGAGTAGCTTTTTCACCTCTACCATGTTGAGTGATGTCTTTCAAGACCTAATATAAGCAGTGTAGAAACCTGTGAGTGCAGCTGTTAAGCGATCTCATTAGACTTGTTTGACAATTATTTGCCAAATATTGTATGACTTGCACTGTTTGCATCTTGAAAGAAGTACCAAGTGCGTAGCTAGCATGACGGAGTTTCTGTACAGCTGGGTGGGTGCTATGATGTTACTGATAGTGAACTTTATTTAATTCATAAGGTTAGTTAGTAGAGTTGCCAACCGTCCTGTAAAAAGACGGAATCGTCCCGCATTCAGAGAAAATATTATGCGTTTCGTGTTGAGCTGAGAAGGGACTGAGTTTGTCCCGGACTTCAGCCAGGATGGAGAAAGACACAAAGCTGGATTTATTCTGTCTTTGCTGCACAGCTGCCTCTTCTCCTCTCATTCTCTCCCCCTCTCTCTCCTGTTGCTACTTCAATCATGAAACTGATCAATGATCAGCTGATCAGCTTTTCTCTCTTGTTTGTTTATCGCCCACTTTGCGCCAGAAAGAGGAAACCGCCGGATGTCGTGCTAAACAACAGCAGCACGTTTAAGCTTGATCAGCTGTTGTTAGAATTTATATTAATATTAATTTCTAGTATCAGCTGATGTTCGCTGAAGCCACAGCTGTAAAAGCTGCTGGTCATGATATTGGTTTGTATATGTGGTGAGAGGGAAACATGCAGATGAAACCAGGAGATGTCCTTACTGAATCATCAGAGCTGAACAGGTGATGGAGAAACAGGTTTACCTTTTAGGTGACATGAATGAGTTGAAGGGAAGTTATGAACTGTTTCTGAGAGACAAATAACACCAGCATCCTTTTCTAAGTAGCTGACAGCTGGTAACTGTGCAGGGGCGGGTCTAGCAAAGTTTTGCCAGGGGGCCAGGTAGGGCATTAACAGGGAAAGGGGGGCACAAAGAAATACTTTTCTTACTTATTCTCATTTAAAATGTCTCGCTTTTATTAAATAATTATCTGAATCTTACAACAAACGTTTTCATCTGATGTAAAATGTATTGAAATCCATTTTTGTACATAGTAATTTTTTTTAGGGTCCCATCATAATTTCTTCAGAAGTAGCTAAGTACTGTATATGATGCCAGTATTTTCCCACATTTTCTAGATACTGTACCAGTACTGTGTGTAAAATGCCATCAAAAAGTCAATGAAGTTTTATTCTTTCTCACCTGTCTTTCTGTCTCCTTTCACTTTTTAAAGGTTGCCATGTTAGAAAAAATATTTTGCCCTGCCATGCTGTTTATTGATGTGGCAAATGAATGGTTTATGAAAATATATCTAAATCTGTCATCAGTAATCAGTAATGATCATGTCTCACCTCTAGTCTTCTCTGTCTTAATTTCAGGTTTTCACCATGTGTTGTAGATAGTTCAGGAGGTTAACTCGACCAAGCAGTCTACTTTCGGGTACTGTTTAGAATACCAGAATAGGGAGGATGGTGTAGGTTTAAGTTTATTAGACTGATACATATATACCAACAAGACAGTGTACATCACTGTGACAACAGCGTTTGTTTTCATTCAAAGGATTTATGGTTTTTCCTATAATACCTGATGGGCCAGTCTCTAGTCAAAATGCCCGGGCCGATTTTCTGTCCCAGTCCAGCCCTGCACACAACAGAACCTCCCCTCTTCCTCGCTGGCTCCATATCTGTCAGTAGAAATATCAGTGGTTTGCTATCTGTCACCATCAAAACACTCCACAAATCTTGCGAATGATTCACTTCCTTAATAACCATTGAATCAGGTACCAAAGCAGTTAGGTTCTAAATGAAGCTTCGGACGTCACTGATCACGTGACTCTGGCTAAACGAAACAAGCTTCGACACAGTGCCTCTGAAGCAATGTGGTGATTTTTTTGACACACGCCCCGGAGCGTCAGCTTGGGCCATCACTACTTTGAAGCTTTGACACACAGGACACATCACTACTCACAAGTGAATTGCAGTATCTGTGACTATTTGCGGTACCTGTCATTGGATTGCACTTTTGAATTGGTGGGTCTCAAATTACAGCTAGGGTATTAGTTGAACATGTACTCAAGAGGATTAGGGCCACTGGGGCAAAAAATATGTGTATCGGAATTAATGGGTAAAAAAAAGTAACGTAAAAGTGAAAAAGGTATTAATCTTGTTTTTTTCCGGAATAGCAAAATGACTTGGCAACCAAATTTGTCTCGTTGAGTTGATTGTCCGTCTAGTTCACGTAGTCTGCTGCCGAACCTCGTATTTTCATTTTCTATACAAGTATTGTTTCCGTAATCTGCAGTTCAGCGGTGGCATCTGTTAGTTCGTAACTCCCACAGTATGTGAATTGTACAGTAATGATGAGTAAGAAACGCGCGTTTTTTGAAGCCCCGCCTCATGCTTCGCTGCTTTTTCAGAGAAAACGAAGTGTTCTTCACGTGGATTTCATCCAAATGGCAGAGAAACAGAAGCCGCAGTGTGGCGTCGAGTTAGAGCCGAATCAGTTTTACTGCTCGGTATGTCTGGACCTGCTCAAAGATCCCGTCACCATCCAGTGTGGACACACTTACTGCAGAAGCTGTATCGAGGGATGCTGGGACCAGGAATGTGAAAAGGGAACGTACAGCTGTCCTCAGTGTAGGGAGGCCTTCAGCCCAAGGCCTGTCCTCGGGAGGAACACCATGCTGGCTGAGGTGATGTATCCACGGTGCTGCTTTTGAAAATAAATAAATAAAATGACCATTTATTTGGAGTAGCAAGTTAACTAAAGTTCAAATACTCAGAGCTCAGAGAACTACTTAATGAGAAATGTTGTTCTTTTTTTTATTATTCTTTCTGATATTATCATTACCCAATTTCTAGTTTGGTTTCATTTACAACATTTATAAACAGGTTTTTAATAATAGTGTGGTGGTTTGCTTGGTTTGATTCTAGTCTGAGACACACCCCTTTGGGTTGAGTCAGGAAGGGCAGCTGGTATAAAACTGCCAAA
Source organism: Oreochromis niloticus (assembly GCF_001858045.2). NCBI lineage: Eukaryota > Metazoa > Chordata > Actinopteri > Cichliformes > Cichlidae > Oreochromis > Oreochromis niloticus. The sequence goes on from NC_031967.2 coordinate 26,963,431, forward strand.
TAAAAAATGCAACCTTACCCACTGTGGCGGCCCATTGTGGTAACAGGTGAATCAAAAGTATCTCTTTCTCTCTCATATACACACCAGCTACCAACAGGCTGGACCATCTTTCTTTCTGAACTTCCTCCAGCAACACCGGCAACAATATTCTTCTGTAGTCTAATTTTGGTGAGCGTGTGTGAATTGTGGAGTTTTGTGTTCTTAGCTGTGGAAGTGGCTGTCAGTGTGGTCTTCTGCTGTTGCAGACCATCTGCTTAAAGGTTCAATACAGTGTACATTCAGAGATGCTCTTCTGCATATGTTGGTTTTAACAAGTGGTTATTTAAGTTACCGGTTTCTTCCTATCAGCTCGAAGTAGTCTGATCCTTCTCCTGTGATCTGGTATCAACAAGAAATTTTCTCCTACTGAATTGCTGCTCATTGGGTATTTTCTGTTTCTTGAACCATTCTCAGGTAAACCTTAGAGATGGTTGTGTGGGGAAAAATCAGTGTTTCTCTGAAATACTCAAGCCAGCCCATCTGGCACCAACCTAAACCAGGAAAGCGCTATACAAATACAGGCCATTTATGACTTACCAACCTTCAAATGTTCAAAACCACTTGAATCACCTTTCTTCCCCATTTTGGTGTTCAGTTTGAATTTCAGCAGGTTATCTTGACCATGTCTGCATGCCTAAATGCAGTGAGTTGCTGCCATCTGTTTAGTTGATTAGATATTTGTGTTGAAACGAGCAGATGAACAGATGCACCTCATAAAGTGTCCGATAGTCATAATTTTATATTTTCTTTAGCATGTCATTAGAGTTTCTAGTGGGTGTTTGCATTGTCTTCTCTTATTACCCCTAAAATATTTTAATGAATTACATTATCATCATAGCCCATGTTTTCTAAATGATATACGATACTGCAATCTTAAAATAAATAACACATTTTTCTATAGTTCAATTTCTATAGTTATATAGGCTGATGCAGGGGTCCCCAATCCCAGTCCACGAGGGCCGGTGTCCCTGCAGGTTTTAGATCTCACCCTGGGTCAACACACCTGAATCACATGATTAGTTCATTACCAGGCCTCTGGAGAACTTCAGGACATGTTGAGGAGCTAATTTAGCCATTTAAATCAGCTGTGGTGGATCAAGGACACATCTAAAACCTGCAGGGACACCGGCCCTTGTGGACTGGGATTGGGGACCCCTGGGCTAATGGAAGGTGTATTTGCTATTTGTGCACCTAATTGGGATGCTTTAGCTGACTTCATCCTCTTTCCATTCTAGTTTGATTCTGTTTGTCGTGCAAAACTTTTGACCGCTTTTATTTGATCACTGTAGGTTGTAGAGAAGCTGAAGAGGACAGTAGCCCAACAGGTCCGTCCAGCTTCTCCTCTTGCAGGACCAACAGACATTGCCTGTGATTTCTGTTGTGGGACCAGAAGAAACAAAGCCACCATGTCTTGCCTGACCTGCTTGGCATCGTACTGTCCGGCTCATCTTGAGCCTCACTACAGTTTTCCTGTGCTGAAGCCTCACCAGCTGGTGTCTGCTACAGTGCCATTAAAGGAAAAAATATGTGCAAAGCACAACAAGCTGATGGAGGTTTACTGTAAGACTGATCGAAGGTGTATCTGCTATTTGTGCACCATGGATGATCATAGGCGCCACTCAACAGTGTCAGCTGCAGCAGAAAGAGCTGCGGAGCAGGTAGAGACAAAAAGTTGGTGTCTGGAGAGCGGTTGAATTTTACTCCTGTGACTGAAATATTCACAATGACACATTCGTGGTTGCTTCTTACAGGTAACACTTGGTGAGATCCAGAGTGCAGTCAAGCTGAGATTCCAGGAGAGACAAGAGGAGCTGAATGAGCTTGTCCAAGCTGTGAAGGACTTCGAGGTTTGGAAATAAGCCTAGAAAACATGTATCTGTTCTGACCACAGCAGTGTCTTGTACAGGTTCTGACATCTGGCAGTGAGAGCTGATAATCATGATTGGTTATTTTATATTTAGACCATCAGCCCGTCTGTAATTGCACGACTTATTCCTGCATTTTGGTGTATTTAATACAGTGGTTACATTTGTTTAAATTTATTTTTTATTCATATATTTTTGCAGCAAAGGAGCAAAGTGAATTCAGAAAACCTTTTGATATGTTAAGTGATGTTTTAAACTGAACCTTCCTTTATATTATATATAAACAGATTTGTTGTCAGACTGCTGTGAAGTCCAATGACCAGCTCTTTGACAAGCTGATCTCCTCCATCCAAAAAAAACGTGCTTCAATAAAGGAGTTGATTGAAACTCGGCAGAAAACTGCAGTAGCTGAGACAGAAGATCTGCAGATGCAGCTGGAGGTGGAGATAGCCAAGCTGAGGAGAAGAGACGCTGACCTGGAGCAGCTTTCCCACACAGCTGACCATATTCATTTCATTCAGGTAAAAGTTGTGTGTTCTAGACCAACCCATCTTTCTTTTTATAATTGTCACCTAACACACTTTATTATTTCATTTCGGTATGACACAATCAGTGTTAAAGCATTCATCATCTATAGCTGCAAGACAAAAGTATTAGAAAAATCTTCTAGGGAACAATACATCCAAGCTTTAATTTCTGTGAAAGCAGCTGCCTGATTTGCACTACTTTGGAATATTGTGTGCCTCGTATACGGAAAGATATAAACATATAAACATAATGAATTGAGACAGAATGTTCCATGTAACATGCAGATAATATGTTTTCTGTTCTGACCTGTCATTTTTCCTCTAGATCTTCCAGTCTCTCTCCATCTCATGTGAATCGCAGGACCTGCCAAGAGGCGCTGTTGTTCGTCCTAAACGTTCAATGAAAACAGTGACTGACTGTCTATCTGACCTGACATATGACATGAAAAAGCTTCTGGAGACTACATGGCCGAAAATCTCTGCCACAGGTGCCTGAAGGAAATATTAAATACGTTGAGTACCAGTTCCTCTGTTGTCTGTAACATTTTATATATAAATATATTTTTTCCCCTGTTAGTGTCTGTTACAGATGTTGTGCTGCCACCTGTGCCAAAGACCAGGGAAGAGTTATTGCACTGTAAGTAAAACAGTTAGTACAGATCAGTATAACAAAGCTGTAATCACTTACGAAATACTAGAAGGCTGATGATATTCCTTGCTTGTCCATCAGATCACTGTCCTCTAACACTGGATCCCAACTCGGTCAACAGTTACTTGTACCTTTCATTAGATTCTCAACGAGTGACGAGTGGCTACTATGACTATTTTCATTCTCACTCGGACAGGTTTAGTAGTGTGAAGCAGGTGCTGTGCAGAGAGGGTTTAACAGGGCGGTGCTATTGGGAGGTCAGTTGGAGTGGTGGCGTCTGGTCAGTGGCAGCGTCTTACAAAAACATCAGCCGAACATCATCTGACTCAGAATTTGGGAAGAATGATAAGTCCTGGAGTTTGGAGTGCTCTGCAGACGGTTACACTTTCAGACATAACTCAGTAACCAGGGCGGTGTCAGGTCCTCGTACCTCTCAGATTGGAGTGTATCTGGATTACAAGTCAGGTACTCTGTCGTTTTACAGCATCTCTGACACCATGACTCTGCTTCACAAAGAGCACACAGTATTCACTCAGCCTCTCTTTCCTGGCCTTGGGCTGAAGGAATTAGTCTCTGGCTGTTATGCAGAAATGAAAAAGTTGTGATGCCAACTTTACAATGTCTTTCAAAACCTAATATCAGCAGTGTAGAAACCTGTAAGTGCTGCTGTTAAGTGAGCTCATTGAACCTGTTTGACACTTATTTACTAAATGCTGAATGACTCGCACTGTTTGGATGTTGAGAGGCGTGACAGGTGCTCCACTGTGACATAGGACATTGGAAGATTTTGTTGCTCTAATTAATCTATGTTTAACGGTTGTTTGTTTTTTAATATTGAGTTTAAATTGACTTTTTCACTTGCATGTACTTCATTGTTTTCTTTCCATTTTACCGTTTTAATACCTGGGGAGGGGGATTTCATAAGAAATTAAAGTTGACAACGTACTGCGCATAGGGCTTATTGTACTAATGATGACTGGGTTCAGATGAAGTCAGTTTTGCAGTCAGCTAAAGCTACAGAGATGCTGTTTTGCACTAGTGCACTATGACCAAAGTCTAGAAGATATAGGATAAAGGTTATTGTGACTTTGAGTCTTTTCCAAGGGTACTGCCCTCATTTCTCTAAGGTTTGCCAAATTGATGATTCTGTGTTTTTTATTTGGCACAGGTTTTCTACTGCTTTCATAGGATTCCTTTCCTGTTTATCTGAGCTTGTGCTAAAAATAAATAAATAAATGAATAAAAATGATTGCCAATATTTAAACTGTTGTGAGTCACTTGTTTGTCCATGATCTGTGTTACATCTTGTGATGCTGTGGGAGTGTGTGGGGTGTTTGCCCGCTCTCTCGGGCTGTGTCCCAATTAAGAGACCGCACGCTTCGGAGTACACACAGTACGCGTACTATGTACAGTGCGTACTATAAGTACGGGAAGTGCGGAAGTAAGAGGCTTGTGAAATGGAACGGTCTAGCCTTCGTCGCGCTGCTCAGGATGTCTAGCAACCTTGATACTAACCGTGAGAAATGTGTCATACAGCATTGTGTGACAGAAATGTACGAGGAAAAAATGTTTTTTTAGTCATTCATTTTTTTTCATGATATCACTTTGAGTATCTGAGGCTGAGACCACGGGAGTGTAACAAGAGGATTGTTGGGCTTCATTTCTGTACTGAACAGTCATTTCAAGATTAGTAAATAACAATTAGCTAATGTTATTCATGAGACTAAAGTCATCTTACTTTGGTAATGTAAATACAATTGGGTCAATATTACAGTTGTCAGATTATGATGTATAAATATTACAGGATATATTACAGCAGTGAGTTTGACAATGTATATATAGATGTATTATATATAATAGACAAATATTGTTAGTTTAATATGTTGGCATACATATGTGTAAAAAGGAAATGTACGAGCTGTGATAACTGTTTCTGATAGAATGAAGAGTAGACTGATATATTAAATATTCCTTTATTGGGTGAGAAAATCAGACCATGTCATAACTGCTTTAAGTCATACAGAATAGATCAGAGCCTTAAACAGGCTGACTGCTGCTAAATGGGTCAAACTGGGCAGAATGTAAACAAACACATAACATCCTTATAGAATATGATGTAACACTATAGATCAACTTACCTCAGAATATATAAAGCATATAAACAGTTACAGCAATATGATGCAACAAACACAGCAGTGCTACTAATCCAAAATACTCAAAGCTTCATAGAACTGAAACAAACATTTATTTTTAGCTCCATTCTGCTGCTGATACATACTTTAGGTTTCTGAATATTAAACTTGTTGCTGCCTTTCATAGTGTGTAACTTGAAGGCCCTGAGTACTTTCTCCCACACTGAAAACACTGGAATGATCAAATTATTTGAACATTACCTAATAAGACTGATTCAGGACAGACAATTAGTTCTTTTAAACTTTTCTAGCAGTCCTTCACAAACAGGGAACAGTCTGTCTATTCTCTCCATCTGTCAGCTGCTGCTGGCTCTTCCTCCTCCTCTTCCTCACACACTGCTGAGTTTGTCCTGGTGGATCATCAGGGGTGCAAAGCCTCACAGATGATGTGCAGCAGTGGGTCCCTCAGTCTGTCCTCACTCTGGACACTTGCAGTCGTCACACATGGAAATCAAATGTGTGATAAGCTGCAGGATTCAAACACAAGTGTAACTTATAAATACATGTTCATACTTTTATTACACCACCGAACAGAGGCAGCAATATAACATAGCTAACATTAACAGTGCAGTGAATCCTGCTTGTGCCGTCATATTCAGGACTGCAAACCGAGCAGCATCACTGACTTTCAGCTTGTTGTGTTTGTGGATTTATGACTGACTTTAATTACCCATAAAATCATCACATCTCTGTAAGATTAAGGTCAACTATTGAACGGCGTATATTTTAAAGTAAAGGCTTTAAAACAAAGTAAACGCTGAAAGTACAAACATCGCTAATGTCACATAACTTTGCCGGCATGTGGCCAACAGTAATGTTTTAATGTTTTTCATTATTAAACATTTGCACATAAGTGCCATAATATTCAGTACTTCCTTTTGAAAGTTTACTCTTTGGCCGCCCCGCTTCCACTTCTTTGAAGTGTCTCCCAGTCCCAGTACACTTGTTAGCATGTTTTGGTTCGTCAACTGGTCCGTCGGGTTATTGTCTCCACAGAAACATTTCCGTTGTGTCTTTTGTGCTTTTGCAGCTGTTTTTCTTTTTGCAGCTGTTTTCTGAAGTTGCAGTCCGTTTGCCTCTCAGGGCCACCGTATCTAATCCCATAAAAAGGAGCCTCAATGAGCAGGGTCTTGTAATTACAGTGTGGCACCACTAGATATCAGCAGATTACAGGGTTTCTTTTCCCCAGACATAATTATGTTAAAACTTTCTGTGCCGAGATCTCATCCAGTTCAGTAAAAAAAAAGTAACTTTTCTACTATTAAAGTTATTTTTTTCTCTCTTTAACTATTAAGGTTTTCTTACTGTAAGGTTTATATTAAAACTAGCAGTAGCACTCACTGGCCTATTTATTAGGGACACACAGCGGTGTGACTGTGACATAGAGATGAAAAAAAACTTCAAAAATTGAGACTGTTTGGTTAAATTACATCTCTGCCTTGTATTACTTGAAGTGCCAGGTTGCTTTCTCTAAAAGTCTGGTCATTAGTGAAAGGCTACTGTGCAAATATTTACACTGATTTTATCCCAGTGTCAGTCACATTGTGTCTTTTCTTCATACTGTAGGTATGAGTCTGAAGGTGCAACCACAAATAAAAATTCCTTTGGTTTTGATGAATTAATTCTAGGTTTATGAGAACAGATTAGTTTGCTGGATGATGTAAATTACATACTAATCAATGTATATTCATAATTACAATACTGTACTTAAAAAAACAACAACAACAAAAAACTACTGACGTCTATCTTTTATTTTTAAAAACTGAAAGAATGAGGTCTTTATTTCTTTATGTGTACATTTCTGTACATGTGCAAGATGAAATTATTTTGGCCAGAGCCTATTAGGTCTTTCTCTTAGATAGTCACACCCATGTGTGCACACATATCAAAGTTCACAACTTACAGCACTAGAAAACAAGCAAGTTTTGATTCTGAGGAAGGTTCAGAGGAGGTTGGAGATTGTTACCATCATGGGCTCATCCGGTCAGGATGAGAATGAACAGTCAGCAATCACTTACAGGTTTTAGCGTTTTATTGAATAATGGGTAAAGGAAAGACACGTGGACTGCCATCTCTGAAAGGTAGTGATGGCCCGCTTGAAGCTGACGCTCTGGAGCGTGTGTCGAAAAAAACAACACACTGGTTCAGAAGCACTGTGTCGAAGCTTGATTCGTTTGGCTAAATTCACGTGACCAGTGACGTCCGAAGCTTCATTTCGCACATAACTGCTTCGGTACCTGGTTCAAATGGATATAAGGAAGTGAATCATTCACGGGATTTGTGGAGTGTTTTGATAGTGAGAGATTGCAAACCACTGATAGTTCTATTTCGAGAAACGGAGCCAGGGAGGAAAATGGGAGGTTTTGTGGTGTGTGGGAGTAGGGGAGACCGGGGATAGTTGTAACATTTTTGACATTTCTGTCTGTAAATTGGAGCTGTTTTAAGGTAGTGGGTAGTGGTACTAACCCATAGTCTGGGTTAGTTGTAACATATCCGGGGGTGAAATGTAACACAATGAAATAAGGGTACTGACAAAACATTAACATGTAATCTTTTTTATTCAACACATGAATGCACTTAGAGCCATTTATGTAGCTATGTGTGTGTGACAGAATGCAGAAATCTAGCTTTTGAACATATTCCAACCCCCCAAAAAAGACAAATTATGGAATTTTCTGCAACTGAATATTTCATTAATTTTGGTTGGTCGTCCTTGAGTTTGGCCTCATTGGCTCAGTGGGCATTATAACCTACAACTCTTGCACCAACTTTTGAACATAACAATGAAGCTGAAAAAATGTAGTTGTGCACCAGCATCGCAATTCCATTACTTTTTATCATGGCTTACCTTGGTGTGGTTTGCAAAGTGCTTCAGAAAGATGAGGAAATCTGTTTCTTGCACCCATCCTGATTTATTTCCACTACCAATACTTCCTACTGGTCCATCTCTGACACAGAGGTCTGCATAATGCATGTGTGGGAACACAAACAGTGGTTGTGTTGCCAATGGCATTAACCGCATATACAAAGGCGACCAGTGAACCTCTCTCTGCTGATGTCGTTGCCCCAACTTGTTTAATATAAGTTAAAGCAGGGGTGTCCAAACTTTTTTCACTGAGGGCCACATACATAAAAATATAGGAGGGGCCGGGCCACTTACTAGAAATTAGGTATATAACCTTAACTGTAGCGTATTAAAGTTAGAAAAATCATTTAAAAGTGGTCAAATGTGTTATATTGTTGAATATAATCAAAGACAAAACTGCCTTCATCACAGCTTTTGTTGGGATTTAGAGATTCTTTTATTGCTGCCATATACTCTGCCTTATGATAAATGCATTAATAACATGTTCTACAGTATTATTTTATCAGTAATATTGTTTACAGGGTTCATATTGCATTGAATATGTTTGTCATTACACTGACCTTTCTATTTACAGGTGTAGTTATGATCAGTTTATACACATTGCATATCTGTGCTTGTTTAGAGTTGATGTTCTATCCAAGAGGGTCTTAAGCTTCACTGGTGAGAGTGTCCAGGTGATACATGTTGAGGGAAGATGAGAACATAGCAGGTTAATTGCATGCATGCTTACAATACACATAAATCTAGTAGCAGGCCTGAGCGAAGGCCCAAGTGTCTTCTGCTTCTTATTTGAGACCTGCGCCAATTCTGTCTACTTAGTGATTGAGGACGAGGGTCCATTATTAGCCCTTAGAGGCCCTGAAGCTTGAAGTTATTACCTTAAAAGGAAGGTGTTATCAAAAAGAGAAGTTATATGTCTGTTTATAGTTATTAGAGATGTACAAGATGTACCCTTGTCTGTAAACAATGACTGGACATAATGTATTTTTGACCTGTATTGACGTGTATGTGGGGGTGTGATCCTCTATGCTATAAAACCAGAACTCAGTGTATTTTTGTCAGAGCAAAACAGGCCATATGCTGATGGTTGTTCTCCGTTGTCAATAAACTCATCGTTTGATTGCACTTTTCTGGGCCTCCGTCGTTTGTTGTCTGGTCTGCAGTTGATCGATCTCGCTTCACTTTCCATAAATGGATCTTTATTGATTTATTCAGAAAAAGCTTTGGTAGCTCATTCTCAGAACAGCAGCCTCAGATTTCTTCTTAGACAGAAGATTTACAGCACAGAGAAAAAAGAATAAAAATGGGACGGGTACATTTCAAGCTTGTTATTTAAGTTCTTAGGCTTAGCAACACACCTATTAACGTTCGTTTGAAACGGTTATCAACATTAACAGACTGCCATGAACTAGCTAACATTACAGCCAACGGCTAAAACATTAGCACTAAAGACCTACACAGAATATATCCCCATACATACAAATAACATAATTTAAGTTTGATGAATTTAACTGCAAAGCAGATAATGCTATTAGAAATTGAAATAAAGTAGAAAAACTTACTTTTTGGCATACAAATTACTTTTTTTCGTGTTAAATTGTCTGTGTTTGACAAAATGTGCAGATTTTTTTTACATGTGATAGCAGAACTGAATTGGCCACGCACAGGATGAATCACATCATTTGAAACTTAGCCCTGATTGGAGAAATTGGAAGTGTTACAACTGACCCACGTTACAACTATCCCTGGTCTCCCCTATTTTGAGTTGATTTTGGTCAATTTATTTTATCTGAAAAAGTGAAAAACTTGAAATGTCCAAAATCATCTTCTCATAATATAAATATCATTACAGTATATGATATTAGAAACGCTTCCATTTGACTTAAAGCTAATAAAAACAAAAAAATGTATTTTAAAGTATATGTAAATTAAATTGCTGCACATTTTAGAAAATCATTTTGTTTATTCTTTTTAGGTGATAGTCTGTACTGCATATCTATCAACTTGCAGTGTAGTTTCTGCACTCCAGCCTCTTCTGTTCCATGCAAGAGGATTTTCTCTCAGGCAGGAGAAATTATCTCCAAGAAAAGAAACAGACTCAGCCATCGCACAGTAAAACAAATTCTCTTAGTAAATAATATAAAATGAAAAAGGGCTACCTTAAATGGATCATGTTTTTACTTTGCACTGCACTTTGCAGTTCATGAGTTGGGGTGGGTTTTGATTATCGATTTTCTGATTACAATCGATTCTAAATTGAATAAAGTTATATTGATTCATTAAAGTCCTGAATCGATTTTGAAATATAAATTTATTTTGCCTGAAACGCCAGAATCTCAGGTTAAACCTCATGAAATTTTGTCAAACACCAAACAGCTAAAACAGTAAATGAGAGCAGGTTTACGGATTCTGCATAAAAACGTACACACAGAGCGCGGACACGACGCATCAGAATCAGATTTTGATGTGTCGGCGGGTTAGCGCTCTGTGTTTAACTCTTTTTTTTCCGCTAGATTCTGCAGCTGCAGGTTTCATCAATCTCCAAACAAAATTGACTGAACCTCCAGCAAAAGAAGATCCAAACCACACTTCACATTTCGCTTCATATAAACATCGTCATGAATTCCCTCTTATCTTTTCTGTTTTGCTTCCACCACTCTAAAATCACGCTTCATGCACAGCTCTCTCTCTCTCTCTCTCTCTCTCTCTCTCTCTCTCTTAGTGTACTTCAAGAACAGTTTCCCATCTACAAACCTCTGTTTTCTGCATTTTTCGCTTACTTATTATCCTTATTATCCACCGGCCTACCTTTATTTACTAAGTCTCATTTCTGCTGTTCAATACTGAAGAAATTTAAGCATTTTACAATCATGCGAAATTGCAAAATGCTTATGTATTTTCATTTCATAATGTCTGTAGTGTATTGCCTCACTGGGAAATGAGGTTAGCAGTGACAACAAAACAGGAATAATATCAACAAGAGGAGAAACACCAAAATTACCAGCTTCTCAGCTGTCCCCATACGTTAGTGTATGTATTTCTTTTTTAACATTGACATTAACTTTGTAAATTATTTTAGTGTAATTATGGTTAAAAAATAAATAAATAAATAAATAAATACATTAAATTTGCAGGGAACAGTGGGTTTTGTTTGCTTTTTATTTTTATATTTGTCATTATTTTATTTATTTAAAGTGACGTTAACAAGCTGTCGCACAGTAATTGGTTTAAAATCTGCAGAAGTTGAAACCCCGCCCCACATTTCCCTGCTTTTCCCTGCAATTACTTAAAAACCCCGCTGTGCACCTGTGGACTTCATCCAAATGGCAGAGAAGTGGCAGCAGCAGCAGCGTGCCGTCGAGTTGGACCTGTATCAGTTTTACTGCTCGGTATGTCTGGACCTGCTCAAAGATCCCGTCAGCATCCAGTGTGGACACACTTACTGCAGAAGCTGTATCGAGGGATGCTGGGACCAGGAAAAAGAGAAGGGAACGTACAGCTGTCCTCAGTGCAGGGAGACCTTCACCCCAAGGCCTGTCCTCGGGAGGAACAACATAGTGGCTGAGGTGATGTATCCACGGTACTGCTTACAAAAAAAAAAAAAGGTAAACACATTTACACCTACCGGTCACGTGGTTAGTCCCGTGTTTGACCCACTCCTTTCTTTAGACCTGCTTTAATTCTTCGTGGCCCAGATTCAGCAAGGTGCTGGAAACATTCCTCAGTGTTTTTGGTTCAGCTTTTCTACACAGGATCACACAGTTGCTGCAGATTTGCCTTTAAAGTGATTTAAACTTTATGCCATGATCAGCAGCTATCTCTCAGATAAGCTCATCTCTGTTTTTTCCATTGGATTTTCTACAGTTCCAAAGGAAATACACAATTGGGATGCTTTAGCTGACTTCATCCTCTTTCCATTCTAGTTTGATTCTGTTTATCGTGCAAAACTTTTGACCGCTTTTATTTGATCACTGTAGGTTGTAGAGAAGCTGAAGAGGACAGTAACCCAACAGGCCCGTCCATCTTCTCCTCTTGTTCCTGCAGGACCAACAGACATTGCCTGTGATTTCTGTTGTGGGACCAGAAGAAACAAAGCCACCATGTCTTGCCTGACCTGCTTGGCATCGTACTGTCCGGCTCATCTTGAGCCTCACCACAGTTTTCCTGTGCTGAAGCTTCACCAGCTGGTGTCTGCTACAGTGCCATTAAAGGAAAAAATATGTGCAAAGCACAACAAGCTGATGGAGGTTTACTGTAAGACTGATCAAAGGTGTATCTGCTATTTGTGCACCATGGATGATCACTGGTGCCACTCAACACTGTCAGCTGCAGCAGAAAGAGCTGCTGAGCAGGTAGAGAGAAGTAAAAAAAACTATCATGAATCTGGAGTGTTTGAATTTTTCTCTGATCCTGCGGGTTGCTACTTGCAGGGACAACTTTTTCTGAGTCACAGTGCAGTTAAGCGGAAATCCCAGGAGAGACAAAAAGAGCTGAATGAGCTGGTCCAAGCTGTGAAGGACTTCAAGGTGTGGAAATAAGACTAAAAAACAAATATCTCTACTGACCACAGTGCTGTCTAGTACATGTTGTGCTTTGTGGTAGTGTAAACTCATAAATTACTTGGTTAAATTCCAACTACTGCCTTCAGATGAATACAGCTTTAATAAGAATAACTGCCTCCTTGATATGCTTTATACTGTAACGTGAAGACCCTACAATCATACAGAGATGATTCATACGAGTTATACGAATTATTTTCTGTTAAGAGCATTAACGGGCTTTATGCCTGTATTTTCACTGTACCTAATACAAGAGATTCAGCCAGCAACTGGAATTGGCTGACAGTGGCCCATTTCATCTGTGTGCAACAGGCACATAGCTGCATGTACACTTTGAGATATTGTTTACATGGAAACTTTTCACAGTGAGTGAAGATGGAAAGTAAACTGCAGATGAACCACGACAAAACATTTTTAGCAACAAACCTAATTGGTCACTTAAAGGACAACATGAGTCAAAATAAAGCTCTCCAGAAAACACTTGGAGTAAAAATCAGAAATTAAAATCCATCAATGAGACACTAACTATTACATATTTACTAAATATATTGGCTACATTTTCTTTTCTTTATATTGGTTTATGAATTTTGCCTCAGTTTTCTAAATTCGCCTCCAAAAAGTATTTTTCCTAATCTAAACCTTCTTTGTATAAAACAGGTTTGTTGTCAGACTGCAATGAAGTCCAAAGACAAGCTCTTTAATGAGCTGATCTCCTCCATACAAAAGCAACATACTTTAATAAAGCAGCTGATTGAAGCTCGAGAGAAACTAGCAGTTGTTCGCGCAGAAGCTCTGCAGCTGCAGCTGGAGGAGGAAATCGCCAGGCTGAAGAAAAGAGACGCCGACCTGGAACAGCTTTCTCATACACAAGATCACATTCATTTCATTCAGGTAGGAAATGTGTCTCTTGTGTTGTAGGCCAACCCAATGTTTCTTTCTAAAATTCTGTCACTGTTTAGACCAGGGGTGGGCAATCTCAGTCCACGAGAGCCGGTGTCCCTGCAGGTTTTAGATGTGTCCCCGAACCAACACAGCTGATTTAAATGGCTAAATTAGCACCTCAACATGTCCTGAAGTTCTCCAGAGGCCTGGTAACGAACTAATCATGTGATTCAGGTGTGTTGACCCAAGGTGAGATCTAAAACCTGCAGGGACACCGGCCCTCGTGGACTGAGATTGCCCACCCCTGGTTTAGACTCTATATTTAATTCATCGTTTTATAACCAAAAAAACTTCACATCTGAATTAAATTTGAATTAAAATGTGTTGCTGTGCTGCGAATGTTCATAATGAATATGAGCATGTTTGTTTTTTGTTTTTTTTTTTGGTTTTTTTTGTTTTGTTTTTTTTTTTTGTTTTGTTTTTTTTAAATCCCATCCACATGTAAACGCCACAAACAAAGGAAAAGCTGCTAGGAACATGCCAAAGCAACAGGTGGCAATATATTCCTAACAATGTAGAAACGTTGTCCAATCAGAAGTCTA